>NC_090444.1:138780890-139089142 GCF_031143425.1 Pleurodeles waltl
CCTGTTTCTTCCCCATTACAGTCCAGGTTGTTCCCAGTCTGGGTTGGGTATATAGCGTGATTAGACTCAGGTGCAAATAAGCATTGAACTCTTGAATACGAGCACAGTCTTACAAGGTTTTCTTTTGGTTTTCAACCAAGAGTCTCTCCCCAGTCCGTGATGGCGCCAGCACATTTTTGGCTGCTGCCTACCTCTTCTGGTGTTTGCTTCCTTAACCCCCTTCTGTGTGGAATGCCAGCTTGTAGTCTTCCTCAGCCTCATGCCAGGCAATTCCTTTTCTAGTCAGGGATGGCTGCATAAAGGGAATCCTCTTTACAGTTGGTCCAGCCACTACTCATTACAGGCCAACTCAGGCTGGGTGGGTCAGGATTAGTGTAGCTTAGCATGGCTGGAATCGAGCTAATGTGGAGGCCTTACACAGGTCTCTAAGGTCCAGTTTATGTTCTTGGTCTATGGTCTGTGTAAACCAGTTTCCACAGCAAGTCTGGTTCATGTTGCCTCTTATCAACACATGGCACAATCATTACAGCTGAAGCACAGCAGCTCAGGTCATTTCACACTCTTCAACAATTCAGGTTCAGTAGCACAGATCAAGACACACCTCTGAGAGCAAGCACAGCAGCTCACATCACGCTGCACTTTTCTGTTCAGGCACAGACACTTAGGCTTTGCCACAATTCTTCATGATTCCCACTAGGAATCACACAAGAGTGTCTTGGGCCCTCTGGCACCAGGGCACACAGATCACTCTCCACAGTCCATGTCTTTTGCCAACTCATTACACTGGGGTTAGGCTGATCCTCACTCCTCTTGAACTGTCAATCTCCCTGCAGTGATGGCAGCCTCCTTTGCTCTTGCAGAAAGGGACAGACTTAGATGTTGTCTCCTTATCTCCAGAAAGGTGGGTGTCAGGCAGCTCATGTTGCACAGCTATCCTAGGCATACTCGGTAGAGCATTTCCTTCCTTGGTCATTGAGAACCTGGAACTGGAACAACAAGAAGGTCAATGGAACCACTTTTATATATTCAAAACAGACTGGAGATGTGGATCCACTGTCTGCACTTTCTAAACCAGTTTGGTTCTCATTTACGAATCTGCAATAGGCTGCTCTCCAGACACAGATTTGTTTGTAGAGTGATGCTCTTTACAGCAGGGTAATCTCCAGCCTAGAACATCCTTAACAGTGGCACATAGAGGTGTGAACTTTCTACATCTGGCTGTAATCAGCCACATTGCGGTGGGACCAGGAGAAAGACAAAAGGCTGGCTTCACCTAGGGTGTCCCTGTCACCTTAAGCAAAAGAGACTGAAACCCCACACTTCACCCCCACGATCTACAGTGCTGCAGGAAGACTAATCAGCAGCTCTTCTCAGCAAAAGACCTAAT
This sequence comes from Pleurodeles waltl, assembly GCF_031143425.1. NCBI lineage: Eukaryota > Metazoa > Chordata > Amphibia > Caudata > Salamandridae > Pleurodeles > Pleurodeles waltl. Next base: position 138,782,278 of record NC_090444.1, read on the forward strand.
ACATTTTTAAAAGAGCCTTGTCTCCTCTTTACCCACTTGAGAGGCTAGATGTCCTTCCTCCTGTTTCAGGAATGTCAGCAATAAACTTCCACTTACTGGGAAAATAACTTTACCTCCATCTTAAGATGATGACAAGCTTAGGGTATTCAAAATGGATCCCTCAAGCCTTCATTACTCTACTTCACTGATAAACACTATGCATGTACTACGCAAGCTATACATATTAACAAAAACAACAGATGATGGAAGGAATGCTGAACTAATCAAACATTCACCCCCAGTCACAGATTTGGATTTAATCTATCATATGTTTGCTCACCACCCCACCCCAGTTTGGACCCAACATTAAACAAATCGGTCTAGGCCCTGCTCCCCATGGGAACAATCCTGCACAAACTGCCAGGTCTGGTCCTCCCTTGACTGGAAATAAACATCCTACGACCAGTTTCAGTATTTTATTTATTTATTTATGTATTTATTTATTTATTTATTTTTATAACAATGATTTTGATGTTCCAAATCATAAGTTCCCTGGTTTATTTAAATACATTGATTCAATTGTGGTAAGTGCATCAGGAGAAGGCTAGCAAGTGTTTTTGTACTGAGCGGGGAACTTCAATGCTCAGCTGCCCCCACCCATGAACAAGGAATGGGGTTTATTATTGATGGGGGCCCAATCAGAGAGGTAATGAACTGGAGGTCTTTCTCTCTTCATCTAATTCATTTAATGTGTTGGAAGAGGTGGATACTGGTGATTTGGGATTGCCAACATTCAGGGGTAGGAACAGCTCATCTGTAATTGATTACATCTTTGTCTCCCGCAATCTAATCAATCAGCTGGTGCATGGTACCATTATATGCTCAAACACTGGTGATCACAATCCAATTGTGGTAGAGCTGTTTGTGTCATCCAGGGTAAAATTCTAAGCTGGGGCTGGAATTTGCAATCTAAAACCACCTATGGATAATCTCAGAGTGTGTTGGAAGCTCCCTAATCCATCCCAGTTTTAGGGAAAAGTAGTTATGGAGAATATGGAGTTAGATTTGGGTTGCTTGGCAGATAATGATGGAAATGGGGTGATCAAAATGCCCTTTGTGGCCCGCTGTTCAAGTATTAAAAAATCCCTCTCTAAACACCAGAATCTAGTCCGTTCGGCCCAGAACGGTTCTATCATGAGTGCTCAGTAGCAAATCGATCATTATGCAGGGCCCTTACTGCCTGTCCAAAAAACCCTTCTGCTGTGGCTAATCTTCAAAAATAGCAACAAGGAGGTGGAACGAATTATCACGCAGCAGTGGGATATTTTGGCTCATGCAACATTAAATAAAAATAGCAAGTCCTTCTGGAATGCCGTGTCAACCAGGATATCCGCTAACCAAATGATGACCCCGATTAGCTGCCATATAAGTAACGAGGAGTGGGAGGGACATTTTTCTGAAATGTACTCAGCTATGGAGCCTGTACCCTACCATCTTGAGATGGTGGATCCTTATCCAGCTATACAGTTCACCTTACAGGAAGATGCAGCTGCTATACAGCAGTGAACTGGGGGCAAGGCTCCGGGCCCAGACGGTGTCTCCAATGATATAATAAAATATAACATCTACTTCTGGGTCCCAATGTTGACTAGTGTTTACAATAACCTAAAACATGCATCTGTAGCTGGCTCCAGGCCTTCATCCACAATGGTTCCAATTTTTAAGAAGTGGAATCCCTCTCTACCAAGATGTTATCACTCCCATCTCATTGATCGATGTACCAGCTACAATTCTAGGTTATACACAGCAGTATCATTGAGTGGGCTGAGGAAAATAAAATCATAAACCACTGCCAATGTGGCTTTCATAATCGCATAGCCACTATAGTGCAATGCCTGCACCTAAATCTGATACTAGGTAAATACACAGCTGCAAAGCAAACTCCATTATACCTTGCCATCATGGACTTGTCCATAGCTTTCAACTGGGTCATCCACTCTAAGTTATGGCTACTCTTACTGGAAAAGGGGATGCCAGTTACACTGCTCCATCTCCTGGCAGCCCTGCATGAGAGTACAAAGTCCAAGGTAAGAGTTGGTCAAAATGGTGAAGAGTTCAAGGTAATCCATATTGGGCACGAGGTGCGGCAAGGGTGACAGCTCAACTCTTGCTGTTCATTCTGTATATTAATAAACTTAGCTCTAATTTCATTTCCTACACCTCAGATGTCCTTATGATAAAAGGTGCCCACTTCCAGTATTTTTATATGTGGACAACGCCATATTTATAACTTGCATGCCCAAGGCCCTGCATTTGCAAGTCCACTCATTTATGCAATTCATGGCCACCCTCGATTTCCTAACTAACTTTTCCAAATCATTTACTATTGGATTTGGCCCTAAGAGTTCTCAGCTTTCTAATTTTGTGGTTGGTTCCAATCAAGTGTTAAGTGCAATCACTTTTTCATACCTGGGGGTTACTTTTAAGTGCAGCTGGCTGATGTACACTTTCCTCATTGTTGATCAGGTTAAAGTGGGAGCAGTCAATCTGACTCCTTCACAGTCCCATGCATTGCCTACTGTTTGTCAGATTGGAGTTGGAAAGGTTAATTTGACCCCTCCAAGTCTATTTTATCTGATTTTTTAAAACTCTTTTAATATATATTTTAGTTTTGATATAATTTAATGATTTGTTTACTTTTTTGTAGTATTTGTTTATTAATTTATTTCTTATGTTGGTGTTATTGTATTTTTTATTTTTTGATCTCATGTGTTCGAATTCATAAATATATTTTTTACCTTTTTTGTTATATGAGTTTAAATCATAAAATATGCAGCTTTATTTTATGTTTGTAAGTTACAAAAAGCTTTATACATTTTAGATTATAAGTATATTTTTAATATAATAATATGGTTTTTTTCACTTTCTTAATATAGTACAGTACTCACTAGTTACAATTATATTCAAAATACATACTTGTTTTTTGGTGATATTTTTGTGATATTGCAATAGTGTGATCTTCTATATTTTTGTTGCTGATATTTTTCACTTTAGAGTATGTAAAGTCAATATTTATGTCCTCAATATTTTTTGGTGATAGTTTTGTTGGTGATATTTCGTCATTGTTAGACTTAGCATCCTTGGTGTGGTCTCCCCTAACTATTTGCCTTTGCTTCCCAGGTTGTTGATGTGTGTTGGACTCCGTTTTTGTTGTTTATGATTATCTGGACACTTTACCACTGCTAAAGTTCAAGTGCTCCTCTGTAAAATATATGTGTAAATTGACTTATCCATGATTGGCATATTTGATCTACTAGTACGTCCCCAGTAAAGTGCACTAGAGGAGCCCAGGGCCTGTTAATGAAATGCTACTAGTGGGCGTGCAGCACTGGTTGTGCCACCCACATTAGTAGCCCTGTAAACATGGCTCAGACCTGCCATTGCAGTGTCTATGTGTGCAGTCTTAAACTGACAATTTGACTTGGCAAGTGTACCCACTTGCCAGGCCTAAACCTTCCCTTTTCACACATGTAAGGCACCCCTAAGGTAGGCCCTAGGTAGCACCATGGGCAGGGTGCAGTGTATGTTAGAGGTGGGACAAGCTCCGTCATCACACCTGAACTCCGGAAGATCATCAACAGTTCCTTCAAGCCACCTTCCCAGAGAGCTGGAAACACGCCGAGACCAATGCCCTCCTCAAGAAAACCAAGGTGGACCCAAAGGACTTCAAGAGCTTCCGGCCCATCTCCCTGCTCCCCTTCCCGTCAAAAGTCATAGAAAGAATTGTCAACAAATAACTGACCCGTTTCCTCTAGGAGAACAACACTCTGGACCCATCCCAATCCAGATTTCGCAGCAACCACAGCATCAAAACCACCTCATCGCCGCCACAGATGATATCAGGACCATACTTGACAACTGCAAAACCGCAACTCTCATCCTCCTGGACCTCTCAGCTGCATACAACACCATCTGCCACCACACCCTACGCACATGCCTCAATGACACAGGAATCTGCGACAGTGCCCTGGACTGGATCACCTCCTTCCTCACTGTCAGAACTCATAGAGTCCGCCTCCCTCCATTCTGCTCCGAAGCCAATAAAATCATCTGCGGCGTACCCCAGGGATTGTCCCTCAGCCCACCCTCTTTAACGTCTACATGGCTCTGCTCGCAAACATCGCCCGATCTCACAACCTCAACATCGTCTCATTTGCCGATGACACCCAGCTGATCCTCTCCCTCACCAAGGACCCCGCCATAGCCAAAACCAACCTCCACGAAGGAATGAAGGCCATCGCCAAATGGATGAAGAGCAGCTGCCTGAAACTAAATTCTGACAAAACTGAGGTCCTCATCTTTGGCTCGAACCCCTGCGCATAGGATGACTCTGGTGGCCTGCCACACTGGGAACCGCACCGACACCCACTGACCACGCACGCAACCTGGGATTCATCCTGGACTCATCACTATCAATGACCCAGCAAGTCAACGCAATCTCTTCCTCCTGCTTCAACACCCTATGCATGCTTCGGAAGATCTACAAATGGATCCCTACTGAAACCAGACGGACGGTCACCTAGGCCCTTGTAAGCACCAAACTGGACTACAGCAATGCCCTCTATGCAGGAACCACAGCCAAACTCCGAAAAAAACTGCAACACATACAGAACGCCTCCACACGCCTCATCCTGGAGATCCCCCTCCACTGCCACATCAGAGCCCAGCTGAGAGATCTACACTGGCTACCCATCAACAAGAGAATCATGTTTAAACTCCTCACCCATGCTCACAAGGAACTGCACAACACCGGACCAGAATACCTCAACAGACGACTCTCCTTCCGCTTCCCGACCCGACAGCTTTGCTCCGCTGACCTTGCCCTCGCCATTGTCCCACACATCCACAGAACGACTGCCGGAAGCAGATCGTTCTCCCACCTCGCCGCCAAGATGTGGAACACTTTTCCCACCCATCTGCGACAGACACAGGACCTACTTACCTTATGGAGACACCTCAATACATGGCTGTTCAAGCATTCGCAGCCCCACCACCTCCCCTCAGCACTTTGAGACCCTCACAGGTGAGTAGTAGCTTTACAAATACCCTCATTGATTGATTGGACATGTACCGATGTGTTTTACATGTTCTAACAGTGAAATACTGCTAAATTCAATATTCACTGTTGCAAGGCCTATCTCTCTTATAGGTTAACATGGGGGCTGCCATTAATTAACCTTGAAGTGCAGTTTCCCTTTGAGAGCATATCGAAATATGGAGTTTTGGGTCTCTGACCTTACAATTTAAAAATACACCTTGTAGTGAAGTTGGTTTTTAGATTGCTGGTTTGAAAATGCCACTTTTAGAAAGTAGGCATTTTCTTGCTTAAACCATTCTGTGACTCTGCCTGTTTGTGGATTCCCTGTCTGGGTCAGCTTGACGGTTGGGCTGTTTGTGAATCCCCTCCAGACAGTGAGAAAAAAGGAGCTGAGGTGTTGGCTGCATATCCTGTTGAGCCATCTGTGCTAGAGGGGAGGGAGAAGTGGTCACTTATGCCTGAATGGGCTATGCCTGCCCTCCCACAGTGCAATCTCCAACCCCCCGGTGTGTGTCTGGGGCCTGGCCTGGGAAAGGCAGGATCTTGTGAACAACAGAGACTTCACTTTGAATTAGGCCTACTTCAAAGGCAGAAAGAGATATAAGTATTGGTCCCAAAACCCCTGAAAATGTGATCACTTCTGGATTCAAGAGGAACATCTGCCAAGGAGAAGAGCTGCCCCTGCCTGTGACTGTGCTTTGTTGGGCCATTCTGCTGTTGCTGCTTCTCAGCTGCCACTCAGCTAATCATCTCCTTCACCAACGACCCGCTCACAGCCAAAGCCAACTTCCACAACGAAATGAAGGCAGTCGCAGCCTGGATGAAGGAGAGCTGCCTCAAGATAAATACCGAAAAAACAGAAGTCCTTGTCATCGGCAACAACCCCTCAGCCTGGGACACCTCCTGGTGGCCCACTGCCCTTGAAAGTGCTCCGGCCCCCACCGGCCACACCCGCAACCTCAGTTTCATCCTGGACTTAGCACTCCTGATAAACCGTCAAGTCAGCACAGTCTCCTTCGCCTGTTTGAACACAATGCACATGTTCTGGAAGATCTTCAAATGGATCCCAACCAAATCCAAAAGAACAGTCACCCAGGCCCTCGTCAGCAGCTGCCTGGACTACGGCAATGCACACTACTCCAGAACCACCTTCAAGGTACAGAAAAGACTAAAACACATCCAGAATGCCTCCGCCCGTCTCATCAAGTACACCCCCAAAGACAGCCACACCTCTGCCCTACTGAGAGACCTGCACTGGCTCCCAATAGAAAAGAGAATCTCATTCAAACTTCTCACGCACACAAAGCCCTCCACAACGCCGGACCAGAATACCACAACCAAAGACTCCACTTCTACATGCCCACCAGGCAACTCCGCTCCACCAACCTCGCAGCTGTCCCATGTGTCCAGAAGGCCACAGCCAGAGGAAAGTCCTTCTCCCACCACAACCTGGAACTCCCTTCTTATCCACCTCTGGAGATCTCCCACTCTATCACAATTCAGAAAGGACCTCAAAACGTCACCTGATCCCCTCTGACCTTCACTTACTGCCCCCCAGTACCTTGAGACCCTAATGGGTGAATAGCCAAGCTCTACAAATACATTGACCGATTGATTGATGGCCTGCAAAATTTGACAAAGACTGGACTTTGTGGTATATTCCTGCATGTAACGAATCTCCAAGGGCTTGAACTGAGCTTGCCTTCTGTTTTGAAGTCTCAGGGCCATCAAACGACGGGCCGCCGGCCTCGTGGTTAAAATCAGTGCTCCACCTGTATCGTGGCTGGGAGATCAATGCATTGTGGCTGGAGAAACGATGCACAACACCTGCTTGTGGCTGCTGATTATGAAGCAAACCGCAATCAGTGCGGTTTTCTAACACCATGAGACAGGATTTTCCACACATCGTCCCTGGGCATCAAAGTCAACCCAAGTCTGCGTGGACCTGAGGTGCCCCGTCTGGAAATCTTGCGAGGGAGAAAAAACAACACATTACCGACCCGACCGAAAAGAAGACAATGCACTGCCTCCCTTGTGAGGAAGGAATCAATGGATCTCTGCCTTTTCGGATGCACACTCACCCGTTCAGCTTTATTTTTTATGCTAACTAGGTACTTTGTGCAAACTCAACATTCTCACTGGTTTCTATGGATTAAGATTCTTAGGCTCTCATTATGACATTGGCGTGACCGTTGAAGTGGCGGTAAGACCGTCAACAGGCTGGCGGTAATTACTGTCAAATTATGACCATGGCGTTGATAACTCCCATAGACAGCCACTGTACCACACCATCCGCCAGGGCATTAAAACCACTCACCATAGCGGAAGCCATCAACAGCCAGGCAGAAGACAAGGTACCACCCACCATATTATGACAATGCAAACTGCCAGGATTTCCGGGGCGGTACCAACGCAATCAAAAGCCTGGCAGAAATACATCACAAAAGACCAAAGATTCACCAAAAGAGACACAGAGAATATCAACGCCGCCATGGAACCGCAACTGTAAGTTTTCCCAAAGCTCTTCTATGCTGTGTTCCACCTGCCGAAGACGACGATGGTGAGTACAGCCGCCTAGCACACAAGGGAGGGAGGGAGGAAAAGGAGAGGGACACACAAACATGCACGACACACACCAGACACACACACAACATACACACAACCAGCTGCAGACATCAACCAATGGCACACGACGCACAGCAGAATAATACAAGGACTACACTTATTAAGAGCTGATAGTGTAAAGCAAGGCAACACCCACCATATAAATCAATTGTAGAACAAAGATACATGAACAATTGTCCAGAAAGGGCCAATGCCCAGTCCAAAGTACATAAGACCCACATAGCCACAGTCCAAGCCCCAACTTGACCCTGACGAATCCCGCACAACACTGTGCAGGGGCAATATCTCGGAAGTTGACAGGCATCTCAGGGGGAACGGGGGTGAGGGGCACCTCAGCTGAAGTCGGGAGCTTTCTCACTGCTTCTGGAGGGGGCTCCATGTCCATTTCCCAATGCTGGGGAGTGCAAGGTAAGTCTCTGAGGTGGGGAACTTTCCCACTGCTCCTGGAGGGGGCTCCATGTACAACAGTCCCTGGAGGGTGGCCTACATGCCCTTTGATGGATGCAAGGGGTGCATTGTCTCTGCTGGGAGAGGTGTCTCCTGGGCAGCCTCTGCTGGAGTTGAGGGTTGCATTGTCTCTACTGGGAGAGGTGTCTCCTGGTCAGCCTATGCTGGAGGTGAGGGCTGCATTGTCTCTGCTGGAGGAGGTGTCTCCTAGGCAGCCTCTGCTGGAGGTGATGGCTTCATTGTCTCTGCTGGGGGTGGTGTCTCCTGGGAAGCCTCTGCTGAGGTGAGGGCTGTATTTTTTCTGATGGGGGAGGTGTCTTCTGGGCAGCCTCTACTGGAGATGAGGGCTGTATGGTCTTTGCTGGGGAGGTGTTTCTTGGGAAGCATCTGATGGAGATGAGGGCATCTTGCCTGTGATTGGTGGTTGAGTGGGAGCCTCTTCTGACATTGGTGGTTGAGTAGGATCCTTCCCTTTCCTGGCTGGTGGAATGGGATCCTTCACTGTCTTGCCTCCACGACCAGGATGTGCCTCCATTATTCCCGTGGACTGTTTGGTTGAGGTGCCGGGCTGGGTCATTGGGATCCTGCTCTTACGGGCGGGACGGGGAGTGGGAGGGTCAAGTTGGGCAAGGAAAAGCTTCTTAGGGACGGTGGGGTGGGATGAGGGAGAAGGGATGAGAGTGGAGGTTGAGGAAGTGGTTGTTGGAGGAGTACATCTGCTGGACTTGGGTGCATGTGCATGGGCAGTGTGCTGATGTGAGGTGGATGGCTGTTAGGTGCCTGATTGCCTGCGTTTGTGTCCTTTAGGAAGGGGGACAGACAGGGTGGGAGAGGACAAAGGGGACGTGTAGATGGATGTTGTGGAGGTGTCTGCTAGTGCGGTGTGTGTGCTCCTTGGTGTGGTGATGCTGGTGGTGCCTGTTGAAGCAGTACATGCAGATGTGAGTGTGGACATGACTGTGAGGGAGGTGGAGGAGGAGGAGGAGACCGTGGAGGCAGTGGATGTTGTTGTGTGTGCAACTATCTGTTGTTTGTGTGAGTGCTTGTGGACTGAAGTGTGGTGCCTGTTTTTGACTGTGCCATTCTTGTGTGTTTTCTTGTGTGCATGCTCGTCTGTATGTGTACATGGGATAGTTTGGGGTTGAGGAGACTGGGACTGGGAAGTGATAGTTGGAAGGGGGACAGTAGTCACAGGGACAATGGCTGCCATCAGAGAGGAGGCCAGACCCTGAATCGATCTCTGTTGGGCTGCTAATCCACCATGTATGCACTCAAGGACTTCATTGCATTGATGCATTTGGAATGCCAGCCCCTGGATGGCATTCACAATGGTTGACTGCCCTACAGGGATGGATCTCAGTAAGTCAATAGCCTCCTCACTCAGGGCAGCAGGGCTCACTGGTGCAGTGCCTGAGGTGCCTGGGGCGAAGGAGATGCCCACCCTCCTTGGTGAGCGGGCACGGGCAACTTGCTGAGGGGCTACTGGGAGGACGGTGCTGGTACGGGGGTGGCAGCTATACCTGCAGCTGGGGTTGTCACAGAGGTGTCCATCACCACCAGGGAGCTTCCATTGGAGGAGGTATCTGAGTCAGTGCTGTCACCTCCTGTCTCTGCCATGGAGCTCCCATCCCCCTCCGTCCCATTGGTTACCTCGGCGTCGGTGGACTCTGCCTCCAGGGTCCTGTGGGATGCAGCTCCCTCTGTCGCCGGTGCCCCTGCTCCTCCGCCAGATGATACTAATGCACACATGGACAAGATGACAGAAGGAGAAAGGTGGGGGATGGAGAGAAAGGGAGCACTGGGTCAATTAGAGCACCAACAAGACAGTTGGCATACACATTACCGTCACACACAGGGATCAGGATTGAGCACTATGCATTGCACTGGCATTCAGTTGGTTAGATGGCACAGCAAGATGAGGGCCAAACACCGCCAACTGCACACCTCCTGGGACCCCCAAAGCCCTGACTGATATGGAATGCAAACGAGCTAGGTTACCTGCATTTACCATACACACATTACCCTAGAGCTGGATCACACTGCAATGTCTGGCCTGGCATTAAAAGGCACCCACTTACTCACAACCACCAACCGGATCCCATGCCACCTAACTATTATTGTAGTAAGGCCCACTGTACTCACCCCCTTGTGGTTGCTTTGATGCCCTTAAGCGCCCATCCAGCTCTGGGTAGGCCACCTCCAGTATGCAAGCCATCAGGGGAGTCAGGTTCCGACGGGCACCCCTTCCTCGTTGGGAATCGATCCCCAGATGGGCCGCTGCGGTCTTCCGTGCCCAGCATCTCAGGTCCTCCTATTTCCTGCAGTGGGTGCTCAGTCTGCTGTAGAGCCGCAGGGTCCACACGTCTTTGGCGATGGCACACCACAATCCCTTTTTCTGATGAGCGCTGACCTGCAGAGTTAATACAGACAGGAGGACACCATTGTACATACGATCACACATATGGCCCACAAATTCCGTTTCCAACTCTATTGGCACACACATCACCAGGGGCACACATGTACACTACCACCAGACATACCAACCCACATATGACACGATGATTGCACACACATCTCCATGCAACCCTCTCACATGCAACGTGGCCAAGGTGTACTCACCTGTTGGTCTGGAGGCCCATACAGATGTCCATACTGCGGTAGGGCCCATCCACCAAACGCTCCAACTCCATAGAAGTGAAGGCAGGGGACCTTTCCCCGGCCACACCAGCCATGGTAGGTTCCAGACACAGGTCACAGCAGCACATGCAGTGTAGGTGTTGTCCTGTGAAAAGTCAGAAATCAAGTGAGGTTATAGACAGAAAATGGCGGTCACGTCCGCGGCGGTGTACACTGTCGCCGCCGTCATTGATCCCCATTGGCCACTGTACTCCATAGAGACCCATATTAGCCAATGAGGAAATGCATGGCGGTGCAGGACCGCCTTCTGCCACGACGCCCAACATCAGGGAGTTACCTCACTTCCACCTGTCCCTAGATACAGGACAGGTGGTCGCCATTTCATGGTGGTGAACTACATACAGATCTTCCATTACTGCGTCATTGCTGTAAATTGCACATACAGGGGGTTATTCTAACTTTGGAGGAGGTGTTAATCCGTCCCAAAAGTGACGGAAAAGTGACGGATTTACCACCAGCCGTATTACGAGTCCATTATATCCTATGGAACTCGTAATATGGCTGGTGGTATATCCGTCACTTTACCGTCACTTTTGGGATGGATTAACACTCCTCCAAAGTTAGAATAACCCCCACAGTGCCATTACAACTGACCCATCTCATTAATGTTGTATGCAGACTGAGGTGATGGTTCCATTGTACAAACTGTGACAGCCTACTTATTCTTATGTCCCTTAGATACCTACCAATGCGGATAAATAGAAGGAGGAGACAACCCCGTGTACAGACCCCTTGTGGACTTCGCTACTCTGGAGGACAGGCACATTATACTCATCTATAGACTGGACAGGTCCACAATCACAGAGCTGTGTGCCCAATTGGAGCCTGACATGATATCAGCTATCTGTCATCCCACTGGGATCCCCCTCTTGTGCAGGTTCTATCAGTGCTCCATTTCCTGGCAACTGGTTCTTTCCAAATGACAGTGGACTCGGCGGCTGGACTGTCACAGCCAATGTTCTCAATCGTGCTGGCAAGGGTATTGTCTGCCCTCGTGAAACACATGTGCAGCTACATTTCTTTCCCCCAGGTGGAAGATTTGGCCACTGTGAAAACGGAGTTCTATGCAATGGGACATATTCCCAATATTATTGGGGCGATTGATGGTACACACATTGCGTTTGTCCCCCCCCACAAGAATGAACAGGTACTCAGGAATCAAAAAGAGTTTCAACTCACTGAATGTGCAAATGGTGTGCCTGGCAGACCAGTGCATCTCTCACGTTACTGCCAAGTATTCTGGGTCGGTGCATGATGCCTTCATTCTGAGGAATAGCAGCATCCCAAATGTGATGGCCCAACTACAGAGGCACAGGGTGTGGATAATGGGTGAGCCAGAGTCCCCACCCACTGTATGTCAGTGTATGCCTTAAAGTGTTATCCCCACAGCATTGTGTGTCAACACCTTGGCTGCGCATGCGCTCTAGGGCCCGCCTGATGCCAGAGTCCGTGCATTACTGTTTCCACCACACAGTCTTGGTCCAGAGACTGCCATTTGCAGAGTCAAGTGGCTGCTGAAGCGCACTGTGCACGCATTGTCTTTATTTCATGGCATTGGTCCCAAGTATCTTTATGGCATCCATCTTGGGTGGGGCTCTTTGGGCGTGGCATATTGGGTGTGGCACTTTGGGTGTGGCACTTTGGGTGGGGCAATTTGGGTGTGGCACATGGGGCGGGCACAAGTCTATTTAAGTGACCCCGCCCAGTTCTCACTGCTCACTATTTTGAGGATCTCGTGGGGACCGGAGCTTTTAAGTTTGAAGTTGAGTGTTTCCATGTTCCTGCTTGTTCACCTGGGATTTCCCCGTGTTGAGGCATTTGAAGCAGCGAGTAGCAGACACTCAGGGCGGTAAGACGGATGATGGTTTCTAGCTTCCATCATCCATTTTCTTATTTGATAAAACTGTTTAAAGTTTGATACTCTTTTTTTGATGGAGAAAGTAGTAATCTTTGGCAATCAGCTGTAAATATTTAAATTGATAACAAACTAAGCAAATGTTTTGCTGTTACAGCGTTACCGCTTTCTCGCGGTCACTTTTCAACTTCAGCTGCTTACTTGTGGAGTCGCTCAGTAGCGACAGAGATACATTGTATAAGCGCGGTTATTCAGAAAAGGTTTAAATGGTTATGAATAAATGCTGAGGCAATAATTTGAACTCAAGGGAATATTTGATTATGGTTAATGTAAAATACGGACACAAACTGAAATCGTGTATCTTGGAAAGTTTTTGAAATGCAAAGTAACATTTCTTCGAGTGAATACCGTGTTGACCTTTCATTTCTTGAAACTTATGAAAGGCGCCATGATTTACTATTGTTCCAAGCAACTGCTGGATTTAAAGTTGACAGATTCAGAAGAGTTCTGTGATTGATATTTGTAGGAGGCTGGACTGGCTTGTAGTGAGTACCAAGGGGTACGTGCACCTTGCACCAGGCCCAGTTATCCCTTATTAGTGTATAGGGTGTCTAGCAGCTTAGGCTGATAGATAATGGTAGCTTAGCAGAGCAGCTTAGGCTGAACTAGGAGACGTGTGAAGCTACTACAGTACCACAAGTGTCACTTGCACAATATCATAAGAAAACACAATACACAGTTATACTCAAAATAAAGGTACTTTATTTTTATGACAATATGCCAAAGTATCTTAGAGTGTACCCTCAGTGAGAGGATAGGAAATATACACAAGATATATATACACAATAGCAAAAATATGCAGTATAGTCTTAGAAAACAGTGCAAACAATGTATAGTTACAATAGGATGCAATGGGGAAACATAGGGATAGGGACAACGCAAACCATATACTCCAAAAGTGGAATGCGAACCACAAATGGACCCCAAACCTATGTGACCTTGTAGAGGGTCGCTGGGACTATTAGAAAATAGTGAGAGTTAGAAAAATAACCCTCCCCAAGACCCTGAAAAGTGAGTACAAAGTGCACTAAAGTTCCCCTAAGGACAAAGAAGTCGTGTTAGAGGAATAATGCAGGAAAGACACAAACCAACAATGCAACAACTGTGGATTTCCAATCTAGGGTACCTGTGGAACAAGGGGACCAAGTCCAAAAGTCACAAGCAAGTCGGAGATGGGCAAATGCCCAGGAAATGCCAGCTGCGGGTGCAAAGAAGCTTCTACTGGACAGAAGAAGCTGAGGTTTCTGCAGGAACGAAAAGGGCTAGAGACTTCCCCTTTGGTGGACAGATCCCTCTCGCCGTGGAGAGTCGTGCAGAAGTATTTTCCCGCCGAAAGAACGCCAACAAGCCTTGCTAGCTGCAAATCGTGCGGTTAGCGTTTTTGGACGCTGCTGTGGCCCTGGAGGGACCAGGAGGTCGCAAATTGTACCAGGAGAGAGAGGGGACATCGAGCAAGACAAGGAGCTCTCTCAACAGCAGGTAGCACCCAGAGAAGTGCCAGAAACAGGCACTACAAGGATGCATGAAACAGTGCTCACCTGAAGTCACACAAAGGAGTCCCACGTCGCCGGAGACCAACTTAGAAAGTCGTGCAATGCAGGTTAGAATGCCGTGGACCCAGGCTTGGCTGTGCACAAAGGATTTCTGCCGGAAGTGCACAGGGGCCGGAGTAGCTGCAAAAGTCGCGGTTCCCAGCAATGCAGCCCAGCGAGGTGAGGCAAGGACTTACCTCCACCAAACTTGGACTGAAGAGTCACTGGACTGTGGGGGTCACTTGGACAGAGTCGCTGGATTCGAGGGACCTCGCTCGTCGTGCTGAGAGGAGACCCAAGGGACCGGTAATGCAGCTTTTTGGTGCCTGCGGTTGCAGGGGGAAGATTCCGTCGACCCACGGGAGATTTCTTCGGAGCTTCTGGTGCAGAGAGGAGGCAGACTACCCCCACAGCATGCACAAGCAGGAAAACAGTTGAGAGGGCGGCAGGATCAGCGTTACAGAGTTGCAGTAGTCGTCTTTGCTACTATGTTGCAGGTTTGCAGGCTTCCAGCGCGGTCAGCAGTCGATTCCTTGGCAGAAGGTGAAGAGAGAGATGCAGAGGAACTCGGATGAGCTCTTGCATTCGTTATCTAAAGTTTCCCCAGAGACAGAGACCCTAAATAGCCAGAAAAGAGGGTTTGGCTACCTAGGAGAGAGGATAGGCTACTAACACCTGAAGGAGCCTATCAGAAGGAGTCTCTGACGTCACCTGGTGGCACTGGCCACTCAGAGCAGTCCAGTGTGCCAGCAGCACCTCTGTTTCCAAGATGGCAGAGGTCTGGAGCACACTGGAGGAGCTCTGGACACCTCCCAGGGGAGGTGCAGGTCAGGGGAGTGGTCACTCCCCTTTCCTTTGTCCAGTTTCGCGCCAGAGCAGGGCTAAGGGGTCCCCTGAACCGGTGTAGACTGGCTTATGCAGAATTGGGCACCTCTGTGCCCAACAAAGCATTTCCAGAGGCTGGGGGAGGCTACTCCTCCCCTGCCTTCACACCATTTTCCAAAGGGAAAGGGTGTAACACCCTCTCTCAGAGGAAGTCCTTTGTTCTGCCATCCTGGGCCAGGCCTGGCTGGACCCCAGGAGGGCAGATGCCTGTCTGAGGGGTTGGCAGCAGCAGCAGCTGCAGTGAAACCCCAGGAAGGGCAGTTTGGCAGTACCAGGGTCTGTGCTACAGACCACTGGGATCATGGGATTGTGCCAACTATGCCAGGATGGTATAGAGGGGGCAATTCCATGATAATAGACATGTTACATGGCCATATTCGGAGTTACCATTGTGAAGCTACATATAGGTAGTGACCTATATGTAGTGCACGCGTGTAATGGTGTCCCGCACTCACAAAGTTCAGGGAATTGGCTCTGAACAATGTGGGGGCACCTTGGCTAGTGCCAGGGTGCCCTCACACTATGTAACTTTGCACCTAACCTTTACCAGGTAAAGGTTAGACATATAGGTGACTTATAAGTTACTTAAGTGCAGTGTAAAATGGCTGTGAAATAACGTGGACGTTATTTCACTCAGGCTGCAGTGGCAGGCCTGTGTAAGAATTGTCAGAGCTCCCTATGGGTGGCAAAAGAAATGCTGCAGCCCATAGGGATCTCCTGGAACCCCAATACCCTGGGTACCTCAGTACCATATACTAGGGAATTATAAGGGTGTTCCAGTAAGCCAATGTAAATTGGTAAAAATGGTCACTAGCCTGTTAGTGACAATTTGGAAAGAAATGGGAGAGCATAACCACTGAGGTTCTGATTAGCAGAGCCTCAGTGAGACAGTTAGTCACTACACAGGTAACACATTCAGGCACACTTATGAGCACTGGGGCCCTGGGTTACCAGGGTCCCAGTGACACATACAACTAAAACAACATATATACAGTGAAAAATGGGGGTAACATGCCAGGCAAGATGGTACTTTCCTACACAACCCCCCCCAAACGAAGGACAATAAGACTAGCCATGACCTGATGAGTCTTCATTGTCTAAGTGGAAATATCTGGAGAGTCCATCTGCATTGGAGTGGCTACTCCCAGGTCTATGTTCCACTGTATAGTCCATTCCCTGTAGGGATATGGACCACCTCAACAATTTAGGATTTTCACATTTCATTTGTTTTAGCCAAAGTAGAGGTTTGTGGTCTGTCTGAACAATGAAGTGAGTGCCAAACAGGTATGGCCTCAACTTCTTCAGAGCCCAGACCACAGCAAAGGCCTCCCTCTCAATGGCAGACCAACGCTTTTCTCTAGGGGTCAACCTCCTACTAATAAAAGCAACAGGTTGATCCTGGCCCTCAGAATTAAGTTGTGATAGGACTGCCCCTACTCCTAATTCAGATGCATCAGTTTGGACATAGAATTTTTTAGAGTAACAAGGGCTTTTCAGGACAGGTGCAGAGCACATGGCCTGCTTCAGCTCCTCAAAAGCTTTCTGACAGTTTGCTGTCCATAATACCTTTTTAGGCATTTTCTTGGATGTGAGGTCATTAAGAGGGGCTGCAATGGAGCCATAGTTCTTAATGAACCTCCTGTAATACCCAGTGAGGCCTAGGAAGGCTCTCACCTGAGTCTGAGTGGTAGGGGGAACCCAATCAATAATTGTTTGGATTTTCCCCTGAAGTGGTGCAATCTGTTCCCCACCAACAAGGTGTCCCAGATAAACCACCTTACCCTGCCCTATCTGGCACTTTGAAGCCTTGATAGTGAGGCCTGCCTTTTGCAGGGCCTCCAAAACTTTCCATAGGTGGACCAGGTGATCATCCCAGCTGGAGCTAAAGACAGCTATATTGTCCAAATATGCTGCACTGAAAGCTTCCAGCCCTTGCAGGACTGTGTTCACCAACCTCTGAAAAGTGGCAGGTGCATTTTTCAAACCAAAAGGCATTACAGTAAACTGGTAATGTCCTTCAATGGTTGAAAATGCAGTCTTAGGTTTAGCATCTTCTGACAATTTGATCTGCCAATACCCTGCAGTCAAATCAAAAGTGCTTAGATACTTGGCAGATGCCAGTGTATCTATGAGCTCATCTGCCCTGGGTATAGGGTCAGCATCAGTTTTGGTTACTAAGTTGAGACCTCTATAGTCTACACAAAACCGCATTTCCTTCTTTCCATCTTTGTAATGGGGTTTTGGTACCAGTACCACAGGAGAAGCCCATGGACTGTCACAGTGCTCAACTACTCCTAGTTCTAACATTTTCTGGACCTCTTGCTTTATGCAGTCCCTGACATGGTCAGGCTGCCTATAGATCTTACTTTTGACAGGTAAACTGTCTCCAGTATCTATAGTGTGCTCACACCAAGAAGTGGTACTTGGCACAATAGAGAAGAGTTCAGAGAATTGATCTAGGAGGTTTATGCAATTGTCTTTCTGCTCAGCAGTAAGACAATCAGCCAAAACTACACCTTCCACCAGAGCATCTTGTTCTGTGGAAGAGAAGAGATCAGGTAGAGGATCACTGTCTTCTTCCTGTCCCTCATCTGTTGCCATGAGCAGGATGAGATCAGCCCTGTCATAGTAGGGTTTCAGGAGGTTGACATGGAGCACCCTAAGGGGACTCCTGGCAGTGCCTAAGTCAACTAAATAGGTGACTTCTCCCTTCTTTTCAACAATTGTGTGGGGTCCACTCCATTTATCTTGGAGTGCTCTTGGGGCCACAGGCTCCAAGACCCACACTTTCTGCCCTGGTTGGTACTGAACCAAAACAGCCTTCTGATCATGCCATTGCTTCTGGAGCTCTTGGCTGGCCTGAAGGTTTTTACTGGCCTTTTTCATGTACTCAGCCATCCTTGATCTGAGGCCAAGTACATAATCCACAATATCCTGCTTCGGAGCTTTTAAAGGTTGTTCCCAACCCTCCTTTACAAGTGTGAGTGGACCCCTAACAGGGTGTCCAAAAAGAAGTTCAAAGGGGCTGAAGCCCACTCCTTTCTGGGGTACCTCCCTGTAGGCAAAAAGGAGGCATGGTAGAAGGATATCCCATCTCCTGCGGAGTTTTTCAGGGAGACCCATAATCATGCCTTTGAGAGTTTTATTAAATCTCTCCACCAGTCCATTTGTTTGTGGATGATAGGGTGTTGTGAACTTGTAAGTTACACCACACTCCTTCCACATGGCCTTTAAGTATGCAGACATGAAATTGCTTCCCCTGTCTGATACTACTTCCTTTGGGAAGCCCACCCTGGAAAATATTCCCAGGAGGGCCTTTGGCACTGCAGGTGCTGTAGTGGTCCTTAAAGGAATAGCTTCAGGATATCTTGTGGCATGGTCCACTACCACCAAGATAAATCTATTGCCTGAAGCAGTAGGAGGGTCAAGGGGGCCAACTATGTCAACCCCTACGCTTTCAAAGGGAACCCCAACCACAGGCAGTGGAATAAGGGGTGCCTTTGGGGTGCCACCTGTCTTGCCACTGGCTTGACAGGTTTCACAGGACTTACAAAATTCCTTTGTGTCCTCAGACATCCTAGGCCAATGAAACAATGGAACCAGTCTGTCCCAAGTTTTCATTTGACCCAGGTGTCCAGCTAGGGGAATGTCATGTGCCAGGGTTAGGAGGAACTTTCTGTACTCCTGAGGAATCACTAATCTCCTGGCAGCTCCAGGTTTAGGATCCCTATGCTCAGTGTACAAGAGGTTGTCCTCCCAGTAAACTCTGTGAGAGTCACTGACATCCCCATTAGCCTGTTTGACAGCTTGCTGTCTGAGACCCTCTAATGTGGGACAGGTTTGCTGTGCCACACTCAGCTCCTCTCTGGCAGGCCCCCCTTCACCCAAAAGCTCAGCAGTGTCTGCTTCCAGCTCCTCTGGTGTAGGTTCTGCACAGGGAGGGAATTCTTCTTCCTCAGAAGTAGAATCCACTGTAGAGGGAGGGATAGTAGGAAGTGGTTTGCTTCTACTAGCCCTAGCTTTAGGGAGCACTTGGTCCATTGTTCCAGGATCCAAGCTTCCCTGTCCTTTTTGCTTTTTGGCCTGAGCCCTTGTCAAAGCAAAAATATGCCCTGGGATGCCCAGCATTGCTGCATGGGCCTCCAACTCCACATCTGACCAAGCTGATGTCTCCAAATCATTCCCTAATAGACAGTCTACAGGTAAATCTGAAGCTACCACAACTTTCTTTGGACCAGTAACCCCCCCCAGTTGAGATTTACAACAGCCATGGGGTGGCTAAGTGTGTTGTTGTGAGCATCGGTTACTTGGTACTGGTGACCAAGTAGGTGTTGTTCAGGGTGGACCAGTTTCTCTATGACCATAGTCACACTGGCACCAGTGTCCCTGTAGGCCTGAACCTCAACACCATTTATTAGGGGTAGCTGCTTGTACTTATCCATATTAAGGGGACAAGCAACTAAGGTGGCTAAATCAATAGCCCCCTCAGAGACTAACACAGCCTCTGTGGCCTCCCTAACAAGGCCAACCCCAACTAAGTTACCAATAGTGAGCCCAGCTACTCCCTTGGATTGGCTATTAGTAGGTTTGCTCCCACCACCACTGCTATTAGTAGGGACACTAGGTGTAGCAGTAGGGGTTGTAGTGGTAGGAGGCTTGGTGCCTTTCTTTGGACAACTGGGATCTGTTGTCCAATGGCCTTTTATTTTACATAAATAGCATCATGGTTTCTTTTCCTTGTTCTGATTAAAAGAGGATTTGGGCCCACCACCCCCACCAGAGTGTTTTTGTGGGCCTGATGAAGACTCATTTTTAGATTTGTCCCCACCCTTGTCAGAAGACTTACCATCCTTCTTTTTGTTGCCATCTTTGTCACCCCCTGTATGAACTTTTCTGTTCACCCTTGTTCTGACCCATTTGTCTGCCTTCTTTCCCAATTCTTGGGGAGAGGTCAGATCAGAGTCCACCAAGTACTGGTGCAACAAATCAGACACACAATTATTAAGAATATGCTCTCTCAGGATCAAGTTATACAGGCTGTCATAATCAGTAACTTTACTGCCATGTAACCACCCCTCCAAGGCCTTCACTGAATGGTCAATGAAATCAACCCAGTCTTGTGAAGACTCCTTTTTGGTCTCTCTGAACTTTATGCTGTATTGTTCAGTGGTTAAGCCATAACCATCCAGGAGTGCATTCTTAAGAACTTGGAAATTATTAGCATCATTTTCTTTCACAGTAAGGAGCCTATCCCTAACTTTTCCACTAAATTATAGCCATAGGATAGCAGCCCACTGCCTTTGAGGGACATCCTGTACAACACAGGCCCTCTCAAGTGCAGCAAACCACTTGTTAATGTCATCCCCCTCCTTATAAGGGGGAACTATCTTGTGCAGATTCCTGGAATCATGCTCTTTTGCAGGATGACTATGGGGAATACTGCTGCTGACACCATGGGTTTCTAAACCCAGTTTCTGTCTCTCCTTCTCTACTTCTAAAGTCTGTCTATCCAAATCCAGCTGTTGCTTCTTGAGCTTCAGTCTGGTTTGTTCCACTCTCAATCTATTGAGCTCCCTTTCTAACAATCTGTCATCAGGGTGGGTGGGAGGGACATGCCTTGAAACAGAAGTATGGTGAGAATGGACAGAAGGAGACCTGTCCCTTACAGAGGTCACCCTAACAGCTTGGCTAACAGAAACATCACTACCAGTATGGTGAGAATAAATGCTTTTGCTATGATGTGAGACAACACTATTTATATGGTGTGGCTCATCATCATTACCAACTATGCTAGACTGTCTAGTAATGGGCAGGCTAGGAAGTTTCTTCCCTGATTCTTTTCCTGGGGGAGTCCCTGGATCAGATTGAGAACCATTAGCTACTTTTTCAACAGATGGGGCACTTCTGGCCTTATCCTGTTCTCTAAGCATGTTAAGTAACAGTTCCAAGGAAGGATTCTTGCCTACACTCAAACCTCTCTCTACACAGAGACTCCTTGCTCCTTTCCAGCTAAGGTGATCATATGCAAGTTTGGACAGATCAACATTTTGGCCTGTGCCAGACATTTTTAGAGAGAGATAAAGTGATAGAAAAATATATAAAGTTTGTCAGAGCTTTTAGAAAGACAGAGAAAAAAAACTTTTAAAACTTTTTAGAACTTTTTAGAAAGTTAGAAGTACTTTTCAGCACTTAGAAAAGAGTGAAAAGAGGAAATGCAAAACTTTTTGGCTATGTGTCTATACACTGACCTTGTTTTGTATATTTTTCTCTTATGAAAAGTACAATGACAAGAGTGGTAAGTAGTCTCAAAGCACTTAGCCCACCGCTGCACAACCAATGTAGGAGGCTGGACTGGCTTGTAGTGAGTACCAAGGGGTACTTGCACCTTGCACCAGGCCCAGTTATCCCTTATTAGTGTATAGGGTGTCTAGCAGCTTAGGCTGATAGATAATGGTAGCTTAGCAGAGCAGCTTAGGCTGAACTAGGAGACGTGTGAAGCTACTACAGTACCACAAGTGTCACTTGCACAATATCATAAGAAAACACAATACACAGTTATACTAAAAATAAAGGTACTTTATTTTTATGACAATATGCCAAAGTATCTTAGAGTGTACCCTCAGTGAGAGGATAGGAAATATACACAAGATATATATACACAATAGCAAAAATATGCAGTATAGTCTTAGAAAACAGTGCAAACAATGTATAGTTACAATAAGATGCAATGGGGAAACATAGGGATAGGGGCAACACAAACCATATACTCCAAAAGTGGAATGCGAACCACGAATGGACCCCAAACCTATGTGACCTTGTAGAGGGTCGCTGGGACTATTAGAAAATAGTGAGAGTTAGAAAAATAACCCTCCCCAAGACCCTGAAAAGTGAGTGCAAAGTGCACTAAAGTTCCCCTAAGGACAAAGAAGTCGTGTTAGAGGAATAATGCAGGAAAGACACAAACCAACAATGCAACAACTGTGGATTTCCAATCTAGGGTACCTGTGGAACAAGGGGACCAAGTCCAAAAGTCACAAGCAAGTCGGAGATGGGCAAATGCCCAGGAAATGGCAGCTGCGGGTGCAAAGAAGCTTCTACTGGACAGAAGAAGCTGAGGTTTCTGCAGGAACGAAAAGGGCTAGAGACTTCCCCTTTGGTGGACGGATCCCTCTCGCCGTGGAGAGTCGTGCAGAAGTGTTTTCCCGCCGAAAGAATGCCAACAAGCCTTGCTAGCTGCAAATCATGCGGTTACCGTTTTTGGACGCTGCTGTAGCCCTGGAGGAACCAGGAGGTCGCAAATTGGACCAGGTGAGAGAGGGGACGTCGAGCAAGACAAGGAGCCCTCTCAGCAGCAGGTAGCACCCGAAGAAGTGCCAGAAACAGGCACTACGAGGATGCATGAAACAGTGCTCACCTGAAGTCACACAAAGGAGTCCCACGTCGCCGGAGACCAACTTAAAAAGCCGTGCAATGCAGGTTGGAGTGCCGTGGACCCAGGCTTAGCTGTGCACAAAGGATTTCTGCCAGAAGTGCACAGGGGCCGGAGTAGCTGCAAAAGTCACGGTTCCCAGCAATGCAGCCCAGCGAGGTGAGGCAAGGACTTACCTCCACCAAACTTGGACTGAAGAGTCACTGGACTGTGGGGGTCACTTGGATAGAGTCGCTGGATTCGAGGGACCTCGCTCGTCGTGCTGAGAGGAGACCCAAGGGACCGGTAATGCAGCTTTTTGGTGCCTGCGGTTGCAGGGGGAAGATTCCGTCGACCCACGGGAGATTTCTTCTGAGCTTCTGGTGCAGAGAGGAGGCAGACTACCCCCACAGCATGCACAAGCAGGAAAACAGTCGAGAGGGCGGCAGGATCAGCGTTACAGAGTTGCAGTATGTTTGTCTCCACTGAGGATATCTCTTTGCTTTTCTCATGCACTTCTTTGATTTGACTTGGCAAGTTTGTGTGGTCATGACAGTACTCCCCCTCAAGGAACAGTTCTCCAATTTAGGTTTGCTTGGGTAGGTTCTATGAAAGTTTCTCACTAATCTTGAAGCATGTACATACTTGTGCGGCTCCCAAGTTCGTTCCTCTGGACCATAACCTTTCCAATCAATTAGATAATAAACCTGCCCACTACGGATTTTGGAATCTAAGATTTGATTGACCTCATACACTTCTGCAGAGCTAATCTGGATAGGAATTGGAGGGGAGTTTTGACGTAAATTTGGAGGACTGTTCTTTAACAAGGAGACATGGAAAACAGGATGTATCTTTAGATGAGCTGGCAACTGCAAGTTAACTGCCACTGGATTGATCATCTTGTCAACTTTGAATGGGCCTATAAATCGTGGCTGAAATTTGCGATTTCCTTTGAGACGTAAATGACGAGTGGATAACCAAACTTTGTCTCCTTTCGAATAAATAGGGCTCTCTCTTCTTTTTCTATCAGCCTGAGTCTTATATGAGTCTTTTGCTTGAATGATGTTTTTTCTAGCCCTAACTAACGTGGTCTGCAAATCCCTCACCATCTCTTCTACTGCAGGCACTGAATCATCTTCTTTACCCAACATTACATTAGGATGTCTACCATGGTTCAGATAAAAGGGGGTGAACCCAGTGGTGGAATGAACAGCATTATTGTAAGCAAATTCAGCTGCCCACATCAACTCGGGCCATTCCTTCTCTTTATCGAATAAATTGAGTCTTAAATACTGTTCTAACTCTTGATTCACTCTCTCTGTTTGCCCATCGGTTTCAGGATGGTAACTGATAGAGTAACGAGAATCAATTCCTAATCTTTTACTAAAGGCCTTCCAAAAGCGAGAAACAAATTGGGACCCCCTGTCTGAAACTAGAATTTTTGGGATACCATGGGCGCGTACTATGTGTTGTGTAAACAACTGTGCAACCTGTGGGGCTCGAGGGATTTCTTTCAAAGGAATGAAATGCGCCATTTTAGTGAAAGTGTCTACAGAAACTAGGATAGTGTTAAAACCTTGGCTACTAGGGAGGTCCACTATAAGATCCATAGTAACAGTATGCCAGGCATGGGGTGCAGTGGGCAAAGGTCTTAACAGACCTTGTGAAGCTGTTCTATTTGATTTCCCTCTCTGACATTTGTCACAAGTTGACACATATTGTCTTATCTGAGTTTTCATTTTTGGCCACCAAAATTCTCGTTGTATTAGATTTTGAGTCTTTTGAATTCCTTTGTGTCCAGCCAATTGATCGTCATGATAAGCCTGAAGATTTTTTTCTTGCAGCTCCACAGTCGGAACATACAGTGCACCTTTAAAGTATGGCAAACATTTTTTGATTTCTCTTCCTTGGCCTTCTTTGGACCACTTCAGCATTCCTTCGAATGTTAAGTTTTCTTGAATTTCTTTGGTTAAATTTTCATACAATATGGCAGATATGAACTTCTCTTGTGGAATAATCAATTCTTTTTCTGGAGGCTCTTTAACTGCACCGGTATCAATTCGAGATAGAGCATCTGCCTTCCCATTTACTTTTCCTGGTCTGAAAGTGATAACAAAATCAAAGTCTGCAAAATATAGGGACCAACGCTGTTGTCTAGCTGTTAGAGTTCGAGCTGATTTTAAAAACTGTAAATTTCGGTGGTCCGTGTAAACGGTCACTTTATGCTTAGCTCCCAAAATGTAATGCCTCCACTCACGAAAAGTTTCTTTGACTGCCAATAGCTCCTTATCCGCAGTTGAATAATTTATCTCTGGTGGTGTTAATTTTCGAGAGAAATAGGCCACTGGATGTAATTGTCCTGTATCTTTATGACGCTGGGAAAGGATACCTCCTATGGCAACATCTGAAGCATCTGCCTCCACATAATATGGCTCATCTGGATTGGGGTGGAGCAAGATTGGAGCTGAGACAAAGGAATTCTTCAAAAAATTAAAAGCATTTTCTGCTTCTTTTGTCCACTCAAACTTCACTCCTTTCTTCAACAATCGAGTAATGGGTGTAGCTGTTTGAGAAAAATTGGATATGAATCTTCGATAAAAATTAGCGAACCCCAAGAAACTCTGGATCTCTTTGACATTGCAAGGAGAAGGCCAATGTTGCACTGTCTTTATCTTGGCAGGATCCATACTAACTCCTTCTGGTGACAAAATTAATCCTAAGAACTCAACTCGTTCCACATGAAATGCACACTTCTCCAATTTTACATAGAGATGGTTTTCTTGCAACCTTGTGAGGATGGATCAAACATGGGAAATGTGTTCCTGTAGATTGTCGGAAAAGATTAAAACGTCATCTATATAAACCACGGCAATCCGGTCGAGGAATTCTCGTAATATATTATTAACGAAATGCTGGAAGGTAGCGGGAGCATTGCATAACCCATAAGGCATTACTTGATATTCAAATAATCCGTATCGAGTCCGAAAAGCGGTTTTCCATTCATCCCCTGAAGCCACTCGAATCAAATGATATGCTCCTCGCAGGTCCAATTTGGTGTAGATTCTAGCATTCTTTACTTGATCTAATAAAACTGACACTAAAGGCAGTGGATATCGATTCTTGATGGTAACCTGATTGAGGGCTCGATAATCAATGCAAGTTCGAAGACTCCCATCCTTCTTTGGTATGAAAAATAGTGGGGATGACACTGGAGATTCAGAAGGACGAATAAAACCATTAGCAAGATATTGATCCAAATACTCCTTTAAATGTTGATTCTCTGCTTCGGTCAATGCGTATATTATGCTACATGGCAATATCGCACCTCGCTCCAGTTCAATTTTGCAGTCGTAGGGTCGATGTGGTGGCAATTTTTCAGCCTCCTTTACATCAAAAACGGCGACTAAATCCTCATATTCTTTTGGGATTTCTGCTGTCTTTAGTGCACAGATCACTGAAGAGTGTGATGATAAACAGGCGTTTTGGGACTTGGTGGACACTTCTACTCCATCATGAAAGCAATTCTCTTTGCAGTAAGAGGAATTCATCTTGATCGTTCTTTTGCTCCAATCAATTTGTGGATTATGTTCTGTAAGCCAGGGCAGACCCAAAATGAGTTGAAATTGTGGAGCATCTATCAAATTAAAGATTATCTGCTACTGATGTCCACCAAAACCTTGCATCTGAATTGGTTCGGTCTCATGGGAAATGGGTCCTGAAGAAAGATTGGTTCCATCCACAGCTCTTACTACTTCCAAAGTAGATTTCTTGATAAATCGAATACCCATTTTACGAGCGTATTTGATATCACAGAAGTTGCCCGTAGCTCCAGAGTCTATCATAACTGAGATCCCTTGAATTTCCTTCTCAAGGGTCTTAACTGATACTGTTTATACCAAATGTGACGCTGCGGTTTGTAAGGTATTCGCCACTCGTTGATCTAAAGGAGTTGTCTTGGGTTCTGCTTTCATCAGGGGAACTCCCTCTACTGATGAAGCTGGCCTTTACCCGACTGAAGAGCTTTGGGTTTCTTGGGACAGTTTTTAACAAAATGCCCAGATGCACCGCAATATAAACATAGTTGATTCACTCTTCTTTTCTCTTTTTCTTCCTTAGATAAAGGACCTCGGATGGAACCAATTTGCATTGGTTCTTCTATCGTTATCCCTTCTCCGGCTCTCGTATGATCATTTCTTACACGATCAATTCTCAGGGGAAATGGTCGATACTCTCTTCTCTTTTCTGCTCTTTGTTCAGTTAACCGGTGGTCAATCTGTAACACAAGATCAATTAACTCCGAAATTTCGGTGGGTCTATTTGGAACTTGTGCTAAGGCATCTTTCAATTCATCTCTCAGTCCACGATAAAATATGGCGGCTCTTTTTGACTCCGGCCAGGCAGTCTCTACAATGAGTTTATTGAAATGAGCCAGATAGGCTACTAGATCTTTATTACCTTGCCTGATTTCCAGTAGTTCATTGTCAGTGGCTTGAGCTGCAGTTCGCCGATCAAATATTCTTAAGAACTCTTCCTTGAAATTTTGGAAATTATATAAAACAGGATCATTTCTGGAAATTATTGGCATGGACCATGCGGCCGCATCTCCTGTCAGATAAGACAATATAAATGCCACTTTGGACTGGTCTTCAGAAAAAATGACTGGTCTACATAAAAAATGCAATGAGCATTGGGTCAGAAAAATCTGCGCCTTATTTGGATCTCCACCGAAGCGCTCGGGTTGAGCCAAAGGAATAATAGGGGAAACTGCAGGAATTACTTGAGTGGATATACCTGCAGACTGTGAAGGGCTAGGGATTTGTGAAAACACAGATTCATTTGATTTAGCGGTGTTCCCTAACTCATTTATTCGCTGTTTTATTTGGACTGTTTCTTCTATGGTGTTATTTAATTGTTTCTGTAACCCTTCCAAAACGGTGGCTAATGCTTTTATATCAATTCCTTCTGCCATTCTGCTCAGGAGGAAATCTGTTTTTTCCCTAAAATTAGGGTGATGGCCCTTCAATCTGTCAGGATACTTCAATTTGATTTCGTCAGAAGCAGAAAATAACTCCTCAGTCCCGACCCGAGCTACTCACAACAAATATTAATCCTTCGGCTGAGTACCCCGGAGGGGGAAAGGGGAATGGGATGGTAGAGAGACTGCCACAGAGATGATGAAGGCCAGTACTCAGTCTGCCTCTTCACATCTAAGATTGGATACAGCACCTGCAAGAGTCACAGTCGCAATTACTAGGGACATACAACATCAGTTTTTCACTTTCTACTCTCAACACTTAATTCTCTTTAATTCTATTATTTATTCACTCACCCTTAGTTCTCTGTAGCCTTGCTTCTCTCTATAAATGATAGCTCTTCTTAAAAAAATGCTTATTACTGATTCTGGAAGAACTTCTCAACCTTTGTTAGAGATTGGTTTTATGTTGCTATATATATATATATATATATATAGTTGGTGATAATGTGTTCTTCAAATCAGCTGATGTTATTTAATTTCTCCTGTCTTATTGTGACTTCTGTCAATACTTGTATTTGTAAATGCTTGTTTATTAAAGTTTGTTTCTCCTTCCTTACTTCAACATCTGTCGATAACTTGTATTTGTAAATGCTTGTTTATTACAGTTAGTTTCTCCTTCCTTACTTCGACATCTGTCGATAACTTGTAGTTGTAAATGCTTGTTTATTTAAGTTCGTTTCACTTTTAAACTTTATTTTGGTTTATTACCATTGAATTTGTAAATGCTTATTTGTTAACAGTTCTTTTCTCCTTTAAACTTGGCCTTCGTTTATAACCTTGACATTTGTAGATACTTGCTCTTTTAAAGTTCGTTTTTTCTTTGACTTTAAAATCTAAAACAAGAACCTTGTAAACATAAGGTTAATTCATACATTAACTCTGTAGCCTTGCCGACTTCCACGGGAACGGTCTACTATCAAACTCTTTGAATAAACCTTGACAATATTTATCCGTTTTCTGTAATATAATCTTCAAATGTAATTTTACCTCACAGGAGTTTCTGTTCTGAAGCGCGCTCTCTCTCCACACAGCTGATTCCTGTCAGACCTCAGTTGAAGTGCAAGGCTTCCAGCTGGAGAGCTCGTAACCTAGCAACCAACCGATTGCAAGACTAGAACTGTAACTAACCTTCAGGACTCACAGCGGCCATCTTGGATCTTCTCTAATTGATTCTTCCTTTGAAATAAGCGCAAGATTACTCTGCAAACCTTCTTCCACTTTGGGCTTTGCTGTCTCCACTGAGGATATCTCTTTGCTTTTCTCATGCACTTCTTTGATTTGACTTGGCAAGTTTGTGTGGTCATGACACTGGCGCTCCGCTGTCTTCTTGCTCCAGCGGCGAATGTCCTCCCATCTTTTATGGCAGTGGGTGCTCCATCTGTGGTGGACCCCCAGGGTCCGGACTTCCTTGGCGATGGCACGCCAAATATCCTGCTTCTGGTGAGCGCTGACCTAGAGGAATGGTACAGGGGAAAAGGAGGAGATATAACCGTCTGGACCATCACAGTCATTGGCCCATGTTCCCACCCTTGCCCTGACGCACATGAACTCACCGTCCGCTCATGCACGCCTCATTCTCCCCCCCATCTTCCATCCACACTACTCCACACAGGCATTGCCCATACAGCTTGCTCACAGTGTACTTACCTGTTTGTCTGGAGGACCGTAGAATAGCGTGTACTGGGGAAGGACCTCATCCACTAGTTTCTCCAACTCCTCCATGGTGAAGGCAGGGGCCCTTTCCCCAGACACATGAGCCATTATCTCTTCCAGACTGAGGTCACAGCAGCACTTGCAGTGTAGGTCCTATCCTGTCGAAGATCAGGTATCAAGTGAGTGAACAGACAGAAAATGGCAGTCATGTCCGCGGTGGTGCGTACCGTCACCACCGCCGTACATCGTCATTGGCTCCTGGTACCCATAGGGTCCAATGTTAACCAATGCAGGATAACGTTGCGGTCTTCGACCGCCTACTGCGACGGTTTACAACGCCAGCGCAGTTACCTCATATCACCTTGCCCCGCATTACAGGTCAGGCAGCCGTCAATTTAGGGGCCAACATGGCATTAATTTTAAATGCGTCACACATATCTAGGCCTTGCATACACATTACGACAGGGACATAGCGGATTGGAAAATGTGTGCAATAAAGTTGTGTTTTTGTACCTCAGTGTTGGCTGACCCTCTGCTCGCTGTTCTCGTCCATAGGGCACATCCACTGGGGCAGGTGAGGAGATGGCGGCATCCTCCGGTGTACAGACCTGTCGACAATGGAAGAGCGACATGTAATTGTCACTTACAGACTGGACCGTGCCACAATCCTGGAACTGTGTGCCCAGTTGGAACCGGACCTGATGTCAGCTATCCGCCATCCCACAGGAATCCCCCCTCTATTGCAGGTGCTGTCAGTACTCCATTTCCTGGCAAGTGTGTCTTTTAAAATCTACAGTGGCCATTGCATCAGGGATGTCCCAGCCTATGTTCTCCAACGTGTTGTCCAGAGTGTTATCTGCCCTGCTGAAACACATGCACAGCTACATTGTGTTCCCTCAGGTGGAGGATTTGCCTACAGTGAAAGGTGACTTCTATGCCCTGGGACATATCCCCAACATCATAGGTGCCACTGAAGGGACACATGTGGCTTTGGTCTCCCCCCTGCAAGAGTGAACAGGTGTACAGAAACCGGAAGAGTTACCATTCAATGAATGTGCAGATGGTGTGTTTGGCCGACCAGTACATCTCCCATGTGAACGCCACGTTTCCTGGCTCAGTGCATGACGCTTACATTCTGAGGAATAGCAGCATCCGTTCTGTGATGGGGCCACTCCAGAGGCACCGTGTGTGGCTATTAGGTGAAGACATGGACCCTATACAGTGTGAATAGTTGTCTGGTTCTGGGGTTGTCCCTAAAGGTTAGTGTGTGTCTAACAGTTGTCCCTTGACATTTGCAGGTGACTCTGGCTACCCCAACCTGTCATGGCTACTGACCCCAGTGAGGAATCCCAGGACAAGGGCAGAGGAACGCTACAATGAGGCCCATGGGCGAACTAGGAGCGTTATAGAGAGGGCCTTCGGCCTCCTGAAGGCCAGGTTCAGGTGCCTCCATATGACAGGTGGTTCCCTATTCTACTCACCAAAGAAGGTGTGCCAGATCATCGTGGCCTGCTGTATGCTTCACAACTTGGCTTTGCGATGACAGGTGCCTTTTCTGCAGGAGGATGGTCCAGATGGAGGTCTTGTGGCAGCTGTGGAGCCTGTGGACAGTGAAGACGAGGAAGCAGAAGAAGAGGACATCGACAACAGAAACACGGTGGTTCATCAATACTTCCAGTGAGACACAGGTAAGAAGACATCACTGCCTGCTACATCTGTTACACTTGTTCTACCTCTCATCTGTCTGTCACTTTCACCAAGTGAATGAACCCTGAGTTGTCACTTTTCCTTTCGATTTCACAGATGTGGGTCCTACTGTGTGACATCTGCTTTGTTTCCTCATGGACTAGAGCTGTGTGACATAGGTATGCTGACAATACAATGGATATTGCATTTTTCCTCAGTTATTGCAAATACACATTTTCAAAAGCACAGATTGACTCCAGATAGTTTTGTGATTTAAGGGTGTTTATTTAAGTGCTAAATAGTGGAGGGGGTTGTAAAATGGTCATTGGTGATGGTGGAGGAAAGTCCATGGCAGAGTCCAGTCTATTAGTCTCACAGGTGCCCTGCCCAAAGGGGCATTGGAAGTGGAGCTGGGGAAGTTGATGGATGGACAGGGTGACAAAGTGGGACAAAAGGATGACAATCAGGGTGGTCTAATTTCTTGGCGGGGGTCTTGGCATTGTTCTCTGTCTTTGTCCTGGATCTCAGGGACCGTTTGCGGGGTGATTCTCCATCTGCAAGGGGTGGGGTGCTGATGTGGTGGTCCTGTGGCGGTGCCTCCTGTCCACTAGCGCCGGCGGAGGTGGTGGGCAGTTCATCGTCTAGGCTAGTGTCAGGGGCCCCTTCTTGTGCCACAGTGTCCCTCCTGGTGTTGACGAGTTCCTTCAGCTCCCCTACAATGGTGCCCAGGGTGGAATTGATGGCTTTGAGTTCCTCCCTGAACCCCAACTACTGTTCCTTTTGCAGCCGCTGGGTCTCCTGAAACTTGGCCAGTACCATTGCCATGGTCTCCTGGGAATGGTGGTAGGCTCCCATGATGTTGGAGAGGGCATCAGGGATAGTGGGTTCCCCGGGCCCGTCCTCCCCCAGTCGCACAACAGCCCTCCCAGTTCCCCTGTATTCCTGGGCCTCTGTCCCCTGAACCGTGTGCCCACTGCCACTGCCCCCAGGTCCCTGCTGTTGTTGGGGTGGTGGGTTAGCCTCGGTTCCCTGTAGTTGTGAACACATTGCTGCTTGACGTGTCCTGGGGACGGCCCGCTGGGTGGGTGCTATGCTGGTGTTTCCAGAGGGAGGAGGCTCTGTTGTGGCTTGTGCCAGTGTGAGGAGAACCGACTGTCCCGAGGTCCCAGAGGGGCCGTGCTGGTCATCTAGATCTAGTTGGACAGAGCTGCTGTCATCACTGTAGGCCTCTTCTGTGGGGGGAGTGGACATGTCTGGAACCTCCTGTCCAGTGACGTTGGGTTGGGGTCCTGCAGGGGTGTAAAGGCATAATTATTGCATCTGTGTGTGCCATGGTGTGCAATGGGTGGGTGACCCTGTACCCCAGTGCTTGCATTCTTGTGTAGGACCTTGTGTGATAATTGGTTTGGGGTCTGTGTGGGTATGTGTAGTGGCCATGTATTGGTGATGGGTGTCCATGCTTTGTTTGCATGCAGGGCTTGGTGTTGGGATGTGTGGCTTGTGATAGTGGGACATATGTGAGGAGTTGAAGTGATGGGGGTGAGGGCGAGGGTGGGGGTATGTGATAGCATGCAGGTAGGGTGGGGGCTGAAGTAGTTAAAGATTTGACTTACCAGAGTCCATTCCTCCAGCTACTACTGCGAGGCCCTCAGGATGCTATAGCCAGGGAGGAGGTGGGGGTCCGCCGCCAGTCCTCTGAACTGCTATCTGGTGTCTTGAGACCACGGAACGTACCTTCCCCTGTAGGTCATTCCACCTCTTCCTGAAGTCATCCCGTGTTCTTGGGTGTTGTCCCACTGTGTTGACCCTGTCCACGATTCTGCACCATAGCTCCATCTTCCTAGCTATGGTGGTGTGCTGCACCTCTGATCCGAATAGCTGTGGCTCTACCTGGATGATTTCCTCCACTATGACCCTGAGCTCCTCCTCAGAAAACCTGGGTGTCTTTGGGGTGCAATGGGGTGGTGTGGGTGATGTGTGAGGTGGTGTGTGTTGCGATGTGTGAGGGGATGTGTTTATGTGTGTTGTGTGAGGTGCGTGGATGTTGTGTGAGTGATGGTGTTGAGTGCCTGTAGATGCTTGTTTGTTGATGGTGGTGTCTCTCTCTGGCCTTCTGTCGCAATTGTGGTTGTTGGGGTTTGTGGGTGATGTGGGTGTGTGTTTTATACTGTATTGAGTGTGTGGGAGTGGTGTGTGTATGTGTATCAGGTGTGTGTATTTGGAATTGTCCAATGTGGTAGTGTTTTTTAAATATGTGTATAGTTTGAGCGTGGCGGTGTGTACCGCCAATGGAATATCGCAGTTGAAAGACCGCCGTGTGGATTCGTGGTTCGTGATAGTGTGGGTGTATTCCTGTTGGTGTGACGGTGTCGGTTTTGTTATCGACAGTTTATCACTGGCCTTTGGTGTGGCAGACTTGTGTGGGTGCCTGGATTTTGGCGGATTCCGAGCTGTGGGTCGTAATAGCTGTGGCGGTATTCTGCTACAGCGGCTGTGTGTTGGCAGTCTTCTGCACGGCGGAAAGCGGCATTTACCGCCAATGTTGTAATGAGGGCCAAAGTGTGGCTCTCAACTCGTCACATCACCTTTAAGAAAAAACATATGTTCCATCCTAAATATATTGGTCCCTACACAGTACTTCAGCAGATAAATCCAGTGACATCCAAACTGCTTTTACCCATACCATTTCATATTCACCCCGTTTTTCATACTTCACTTCTGAAAAAAGCACATCAAAAATCCTGTTCTCGTCCTTCTCTAGTTCTAGTGTAAGGAGAATGGGAATATGAAGTGCAACAGATTTTAGATTCAAAATTCCGAGGCCGCACCTTATGGTATCTGATAGCATGGAAAAGCTACGGACCAGAAAATGACTCCTGGGTTCCAGCACATGGAGTGCATGCCCCACGACTCGTGCAGTGTTTTCACTGCCTCCGTCCTCATAAACCAGGCCCTAGAGCGCGCTAGGGAGGGGGGAATACTGTCAACACCATGGCTACGTGCGCGCTCTAGGGCCCGCCTGATGCCAGAGTCTGTGCATTACTGTTTCCACCACACAGTCTTGGTCCAGAGACTTCCATCTGCAGAGTCTAGTGGCTGCTGCAGCGCGCTGTGTGCACATTGTCTTTATTTCATGGCATTGGTCCCAAGCATCTTTATGGCAGCCATCTTGGGCAGGGCACTTTGGGCATGGCACATTGGGCGGGGCACTTTGGGTGTGGCATTTGGGGCGGGGCACAAGTCTATTTAAGTGACCCCGCCCAGTTCTCACTTCTCACTATTCTGAGGATCTCGTGGGGACTGGAGCTTTGCAGTTTGAAGTCGGGTGTTTCCATGTTCCTGCTTGTTCACCTGGGATTTCCCTGTGTTGAGGCATTTGAAGCAGCGAGTAGGAGACACTCAGGGCGGTAAGACGGATGGTGGTTTCTAACTTCCATCATTCATTTTCTTATTTGATCAAACTGTTTAAAGGTTGATATTCTTTTTTTGTTGGAGAAAGTAGTAATCTTTGCAATCAGCTGTAAATATTTAAATTGATAACAAACTAAGCAAATGTTTTGCTGTTTCAGCGTTACCGATTTCTCGCGGTCACTTTTGAACTTCAGCTGCTTAATTGTGGAGTCACTTGGTAGCAACTGAGATACATAGTATAAGCGCGGTTATTCACAAAAGTTTTTAATGGAAATGAATAAATGCTAAGGCAATAATTTGAACTCAAGGGAATATTTGATTATGGTTAATGTAAAATACGGACACAAATTGAAATCGTATATCTTGGAAGGTTTTTGAAATGTGAAGCAACATTTCTTTGAGTGAATACCGTGTTAGCCTTTCATTTCTTGAAACTTATGAAAGACGCTATTATTTACTATTGTTCCAAGTGACTGCTGGATTTACAGTTGACAGATTCCAAAGAGTTCTGTGATTGATATTTCTCTGTGGTATCTGTGATTCTTGTTTCCGCAGGTCTCCTTCCCCGCTGTACCCTTCTTTAACTCCCTACCCCCCACTTGGCCACTCTAAGACTCTGCGCTGTTAAGGCTTTTAGAGTTGGAGATGCTAGTTGGTGGGCCTATTGACAACAACGCATGTACCCTGAGGTTTTGGTCTCACTGACATTGTGTAAGGCTAAATATTGTCCCTCAGTACTTGCAGGTGACTCTGGCTACCCAAACCTATTGTGGCTCCTGACCCCTGTGAGGAATGCCAGGACAAGGGCTGAGAACAGTTATGATGATGCGCTTGGGCTAACCAGGAGAATAGTCAAGAGGACCTCCAGCCTCCTGAAGGCCAGGTTCAGATGCCTGCATCTGACAGCTGGATCCAAACCCGAGTAGGTCTGCCAGATAGTAGTGGCATGCTGCATGTTGCACAACCTGGCCCTCAGACGACATGTGCCTTTTATTCACGAGTAGGGGACTAGAGATGACCCTCTGGCAGCAGTGGACCCTGAGGACAGTCAGGATGAGGAGGCAGAGGATGAGGATGAGGACAACAGAACATCAGTTATACGACAATACTTCCAATGACACACAAGTGAGACTTTGGAACTGACCATTGGTCTGACTATTGAGTTATCTGTGTGGCTGTAGCATGAAGACATTCACTTCCTTTGCATCTCAACTTATTGTCACCTATGGCTTGTCCTTTTACAGATGGTGGTGGTATGAGAACAGTTTCCTGATGTGTTTCCAGCTGACAGTTACAGGTCATTATTTGTATGCTATCACAGTGTTCAGATCATTTGCGCTAGATGTGACTGTTCCCATAAATGCACATTTTCAACACATAAAACAGTGGCACTCAAGTTGTGTTCAAGGTTGTTTATTGTAGTTTAGTTTAGTTTAGTTTATAAGATTTGTAAAGCGCATGGCGACCCGAAGGCATCCCAGCGCTAAAAGCAGCAACGCACAAATAGGAGGGGGGATCAATGCTAATTACAGAATAAAAAAGTTTTGAGCTTTTTCCTAAAGAGGTGCTCGGAGGATTCATAACGGAGCTCCAAAGGAAGGGTATTCCAAAGGTGGGAGGCCTTACTGGAAAAAGAATTGTTGCCCCAGGCTCTCTTAGATCGAGAAATGTGTGCATACCTAAGAGAGGAGGAACGTAAGTTCCTAGAAGGAGTATGCAGGAAGATCCGTTTCCTTAGAGAGATGGGACCTTTACCGTGTAGGGCCCTATGGACAATGCAGAGAGATTTAAAATGGATCCGTTCTTTGATGGGGAGCCAGTGGAGGGAGGAGATAGCCAATTTGGCGGATGAATATTTTGAGGAGTGAGTAAGAAGCCTGGCAGCTGCATTTTGCACTCTTTGCAGCTTCTTTATAACATAAAAAGGGGAGCTAAGGAACAGAGAGTTTCCGTAATCCAGACAGGAAAGAATTAAGGCTTGGATGAGAATTCTTCTGGCTGTAGGAGGAAGAAGAGAGAGAATCTTTCTGAACATGCGCATAAGACCAAAACAGGTAGAAGAAACTTTACTGGCTTGAGAGTCCATAGTAAGCCTGGGGTTAAGCATCACACCTAGAGTTTTAACCTGAGATTTGGGGGGAGGAAGAGTACTGAAGGCATCTGAGAGCGAGGGAAGGGGAAGAGGGGGGGACCGTTGCCCAAAGCCAGGACTTCCGATTTTCCATCGTTAAATTTGAGTTTGGACTTGGTCATCCATTTGGCGATGTCACTCATACAGCGGGAGAGATTGGTCACCGGCGAGTCTCCAGAGCTGGAGAGGGATACCACTAACTGGGTGTCATCTGCATAGGTGACCAAGGACAGATTATGAGGGGCAACTACTCTAGCTAAAGGTGACAAGTAAATGTTAAAAAGAGTGGGGCTAAGGGACGAGCCCTGGGGGACTCCACATGCCAAGGGGAAAAGGCCAGAAAAGAAGGTCCGGTCCAAGACTTGGAAAGATCTGTCTCTAAGGAAGGAGGAAAACCAAGAGGGGGCGGAACCTCCTACTCCTACATCCGATAGTCTCCGACAGAGAAGATCATGGTCGACAGTGTCGAAAGCTGCACTTAGGTCAAGCAGGATGATGGCTACGTGAGACCCTAGGTCTAAGAGCTGGCGGGCCGTCTCAGTTACTGAAAGGAGAGCTGACTCAGTACTGTGCAAGGCTCTAAAGCCCATTTGGGTGGGATGAAGAAGTTCATTGCTTTCGAGATAGTTGGTTAGTTCAGTGTTGATATGTTTCTCAAGGATTTTTGCGGAGATAGGGATGAGGGCAATAGGTCTGAAATTTTCCAATAAAGTGGGGTCAAGTTTGGGTTTCTTCAGAAGCGGCTTAACTACAGCATGTTTAAATGACTGGGGAAGGGAGCCCGAGGATAAGGAGCTGTTAAGAATTTTAGTGAGAGGAGGAGCAATGGTGCCTGCTACCTGCAAGAGAGCAGAGGGAGGGGCGGGGTCCAGAGGGGAGCCGGATTTAATTTTGGACAGGAAATTAATGGTCACCTCCTCGGTGAGAGGGGGGAAGGAGGTTAGAGAGACTCCTACAGGAAGGGAGTCAGTGTCATTACAAATAGAGGGATCATTCATATAGACAGGAAACCCAGAGTATATACTGATGACTTTGTCCTGAAAAAAGGATGCCAGTCGATCACTGTGGGAGACGGAGGCTTCCGCCATAGGGGTAGAAATGGGAGGGGAGGTAAGGTCTCTAAAAATTTGAAAAATTTCTTTCTGAGGACATGAAGAACATTCTATTTTTCCACCATAAAAGGTAGACTGGGCAGTTTTAATATTGTGGTGATAGGTTCTGACTGATTGCTTGTAGATCTCTCTGTTAGAGAGACTGTAGTTTTTACGCCACAGTCTCTCAAGTTTTTTACAGTTCTTTTTGAGTTCAAGCAGGTAAGGGGAGAACCAGGGTTTAGATTTGTGGGGTGAGGGAACCACTTTGGTTCTGATGGGTAGAACAACATACAAGGAGGATGAGATACATTTATCAAAAGAGTCTGCAGTTTCTGGGGCAGATGAGTGACCGGTTTTGCCATAAGTCAAGAGGGCCTTACGCCATTTTTCCGGGTCCAGTTTTGACCA
Organism: Pleurodeles waltl; assembly: GCF_031143425.1. Lineage (NCBI taxonomy): Eukaryota > Metazoa > Chordata > Amphibia > Caudata > Salamandridae > Pleurodeles > Pleurodeles waltl. The sequence goes on from NC_090444.1 coordinate 138,820,282, forward strand.
AATGCGTCCAGATGTGGTGGAGCTGGGGAGGTGCCCTTGGGTGGCATCATACGGTAAAGTGAAAGTGAGAAGGGAGTGATCGGTCCAGAGTAATGGCAGGGGAGGGGCCGTCAGCAAGTTGGCAATATTGCTGAATATAAGATCCAACATGTGACCCTTCTGGTGGGTAGGGCCAGATACATGCTGAATTAGTTGGAGTGCTGCGAGAGAGGTTGCCAGTAATTTAGCCGAAGGGCAGTCGGAGTTGTCGAGATGTATATTAAAATCTCCTAAAATAGTTAAGTTGGAGAGATTGCAGATATTACTGGCTGCAACCTCCGGAAGAGAATCCAGGAAACGTAGCACAGGTCCAGGTGGTCGATAGAGCAGAATTCCTGAAAAGGTGAAAGTGGGGGACAAACATAGTGAGAACATTAGGCTCTCACAATCAGGAATATCTAAGGGTAAGGTGGTGCATTTAATAGTTTTATGAATGATAGCTATTCCACCACCTCTGGTGGAGGGCCTATCTAAATGAATCATGGAATAAATGGAAGGCAGAGAGTTACAGATGTGTACTGTAGAATCTTCATCGAGCCAGGTTTCAGCAAGAAACAGTACATCAGGCAAAAGATCTTCAAGGAGATTATAGATGTGTAGAGAATGAGCGGGGATGGATCAGCAGTTAAGCAGCATCATTCTTGCTGGTTGGGGAGAAGGAATTTCAGAGGAAGTGGAGGGCAGGGCGGTCCAACCACAGCGTGGGCAGGAAAGGAGGAAGGGGAAATGAAGGTCGCTTGAATGGGTGGGACAGGAATTAGAGGTCCTACAAGCCAATAGCTGCGAAGAAGAGTAGACTAACCTCATTGGGGAAAAAAGAACAGCATCTCTGGGCTCAGAATGCTCAGGACGCTCCAGGGTGCGGACGGGCACAGACAGGCTTGCCTTTGGTGTGCCATTGGCGCGCCAGAGGCGCGTCCGCTGCGCGGCCGGCTCCCCTCTGTCATTAAATACTGACGAGAGGCAGCCTGAGCCGGCTTAGGGGAGAGAAAAAGACTATACCGTCAACCTAACAAAATGGCGGTATAGAATTGTCCCAGACAGGAAGAAGGGTAAAAGAAAGCTGAGCACCCGGTAGCCACTAACCACGGGCTCCGGTGCTCAAACACGGCGTGAATAAAGAAACAGAAGTCAAAGGTAAGTTTAAAAGGCCCAGAGTGAAAGACCCATGAATAAAAAGTAATTATTTAAAAATCGTTTTTCTTTTTAAAAAAGCAGTCAAATTCAACAAACAGTAATTATTTAAAAATCGTAATTTTTGTAAAAAAAGCAGCTAAATTCAACAAACAGTAATTATCACAATCATCAATGTTAAAAAATGGGAGCCTACTTGTGTGTCACTCGCTGCGCGGCCGGCTCCCCTCTGTCATTAAATACTGACGAGAGGCAGCCTGAGCCGGCTTAGGGGAGAGAAAAAGACTATACCGTCAACCTAACAAAATGGCGGTATGGAAATGTCCCAGACAGGAAGAAGGGTAAAAGAAAGCTGAGCACCCGGTAGCCACTAACCACGGGCTCCGGTGCTCAAACACGGCGTGAATAAAGAAACAGAAGTCAAAGGTAAGTTTAAAAGGCCCAGAGTGAAAGACCCATGAATAAAAAGTAATTATTTAAAAATCGTAATTCTTTTTTAAAAAGCAGTCAAATTCAACAAACAGTAATTATTTAAAAATCTTAATTTTTTTAAAAAGCAGTCAAATTCAACAAACATTATTTATCACAATCATCAATGTTAAAAAATGGGAGCCTACTTGTGTGTCACTCGCTGCGCGGCCGGCTCCCTTCTGTCATTAAATACTGACGAGAGGCAGCCTGAGCCGGCTTAGGGGAGAGAAAAAGACTATACCGTCAACCTAACAAAATGGCGGAATAGAAATGTCCCAGACAGGAAGAAGGGTAAAAGAAAGCTGAGCACCCGGTAGCCACTGACCACGGGCTCCGGTGCTCAAACACGGTGTGAATTAAGAAACAGAAGTCAAAGGTAAGTTTAAAAGGCCCAGAGTGAAAGACCGATGAATAAAAAGTAATTATTTAAAAATCGTAATTCTTTTTTAAAAAGCAGTCAAATTCAACAAACAGTAATTATTTAAAAATCGTAATTTTTTTAAAAAGCAGTCAAATTCAACAAACAGTAATTATCACAATCATCAATGTTAAAAAATGGGAGCCTACTTGTGTGTCACTCGCTTTGTAGTGCAAATAATTGATGGAAAAGTGCAATGGAAAGGGGTGATGGTAGAGGAAAGTCCAGGGTATTGTTCAAGTCTGTTTGTAGCACAGGTCCAGTGTACAAGGGACCATCGGAAGGAGAGCAAAGGCAGTTCAAAGTGGACAAGGTGACAGGGTGAGACACAAGGGGGACAATCAAGATAGTCTAATTTCCTGGAGGTGGTCTTGGTCTTGGCAAGTGTCTCTGGCTTCTGTCTGGGTCGCAGGGAATGTTTGTGGGGTGGTTCACCTTTTGCAGGGGAGGAGTGCTGGTAGCCTGTGGGTCCTGTGGCAGGGCCTCCAGCCCACTAGCTGCAGCGGACGTGGAGGGCTGGCCAATAGACTGGCTAGTGGTAAGGGCCCGCTGGTGCGCTGTCGATTCCCTCATGATGTTGGCCATGTCTGCCAGCTCCCCTGCTATGGAGATCATGGTGGTGTTAAGAGCCTGCAAGTTCTCCCTGATCTCCTGATGGTGTTCCTCCTGCAGCCGCTTGTTCTCCTGCATGTTGTTAAGGATCTGGCCCATTGTGTCCTGGGATTGTCGGTAGTCCCCCAAGATCTTGGTGAGTGCCTCCTGGAGTGTTGGTTACCTTGGTCTGTCCTCCCCCTGGTGCACAGCGGTCCTCCCAGTGTCCCTGTTGCCCTGTGCCTCTGTCCCCTGAAATGTGTGCCCACTGCCACTGACCCCAGGTCCCTGATTGTCTTGAGGGCGAGGTGTGGATTGGGGTCTCTGTACAGATAGGCACATTGCTGATTGATGTGTCCTGGGGACAGAGGTGTGGGGATGCTGTGTGGGTGCTGTGGTGGATACTGAAGGGGGAGGCTCTGTGGTTGACTGTAAGTGGGCTGTCCCCCAGTGATGACAGTAACTCTGGACTTCAGGATCTGGATGAACTACCTGGCCCATCAGGGACCCCTGGTCAGTTGGACACCCCAGCCCACTCACAGTCCTCCCCATCAGTATCCAACACCACAGCACCCTCCTAACATCCCCACACCTCTGTCTCTAGGACACATCAATCAGCAGTGTGCCCACCTGTAGAGGGACCCCAGTCCACACCTCACACCCAAGACAATCAGGAGTTGCAGTGGGCACACCGTTCAGGGGACAGAGGCACAGGGGAACAGGGACACTGGAAGAACCGCTGTGTCCCAGGGGGAGGACAGGCCCAGGGAACAGACTCTCCAGGAGGCACTCACCAATGTCCTGGGGGCTTACCAACAATCCCAGGACAAGATAGGCCAGATCCCTACCAACATGCAGGAGAACAAGCGGCTGCAGGAGGAACACCATCATGAGATCAGGGAGGATTTGCAGGCCTTCAACACCACCATGGTCTCCATAGCAGGGGTGCTGGCAGATATGGCCAACATCATGAGGTAATGGACAGCACACCAGTGGGCCCATACCACTAGCCAGTCTACAGACCAGCCTACCATTTCTACTGCAGCTAGTGGGCAGGAGGCCCTGCCACAGGACCCACAGGCCACAAACACCCCTCCTCCTGCAGAAGGTGAACCATCCCGCAAACGTTCCCTGCACCCCTGACAGAAACCAGAGACACTTGTCAAGACCAAGACCAAGACCATCACCAGGAAATGAAACCCTCCTAAATGTCCCCCTTGTGTCCCACCTTGTCACCTTGTCCACTTTGAACTGCCTTCGCTCCCCTTCCTATGGCCCCTTGGACACTGGGCCTGTGCTCCAAACAGACAGGAACAATACCCCGGACTAACCTCTACCATCACCCCATTCCATTGTACTTTTCCATCAATTATTTGCGCTACAATAAACACCCTTGAGCACAACCTAAGTGAAAGTGTTTTATGTGATGAAAATGTGCATATATGGAAACATATATGGATTTACATCTTGTGCAAATGATCTGAACACTGTGATAGCATACATTATAAGGCCTGTATCTGTCTGTCAGTACACTGTTGTCATATCACCAACATCTGCAAAATGAGAAGCCATAGGTCACATTAAGTAGAGATGCAAAGGAAGTGAATGCCATCATGCTACAGCCACACAGACACATCAACAATCAGAGGAATGATCAGTTCCACTATCTCACCTGTGTGTCATTGGAAGTATTGATGTATAACTGATGTTTTGTTGTCCATATCCTCATCCTCTGCCTCCTGACCATCACTGACCTCATAGTCCATTATTGCCGCAGGGGCATTTCTAGTCTCTTCCTCCTGGGGATAAGGCACACGTCGTCCATGGGCCAGGTTGTGCAATATGCAGCATGCCACTACTATCTGGCAGACCTTCTCGTGTGAGAAGCACAGGGATCTGCCGGTTAGATGGAAGCATCTGAACCTGCCCTTCAGGAGGCCAAAGGTCCTCCCAACAATTCTCCTGGTTCGCCTATGTGCATAATTAGAACAATTCTCAGCCCCTGTCCTGGCATTCCTCACAGGGTTCAGGAGCCATGATAGATTTGGGTAGCCAGAGTCACCTGCAAGTATTGAGGGACAAACATTAGCCTTACACAATGGTATGGGGTCAAAACAAGAAGGCATACATTGGCATACATTGGGTGGGGACTCAGTCTCACCAAGTAGCCACACCCTGTGCCTCTGTAGTTGTGCCATCACAAATGGAATGTACTGGTCACCAATGCACACCATTTGCACATTGAGTGAGTGAAAACTCTTCCGATTCCTGAACACCTGTTCATTCTGGCGGGGGGGGACAAACACAACATATGTACCATTAATCGTCCCAATAATGCTGGATATATGTCCTATTGCATAGAATCCTGCCTTCACAGTGGCCAGATCTTCCACCTGGGGGAAAAATGTAGCTGCACATGTGTTTCACCAGGGCAGACAAAGCCCTTGCCAGCATGATTGAGAACACTGGTTGTGACATTCCTGGTGCCAAGCTGTCACTTGGAATGAACAAGTTGCCAGAAATGGAGCACTGATAGAACCTGCACTAGAGGGGGGATCCCAGTGGGATGAAGGATAGCCGATATCAGATCACGCACCAATTGAGCACATAGCTCCGTGATTGTGGCCCTCACCAGTCTATAGGTCAGTGTTATATGGCTCTCCTCCAGTGTAACCAAGTCCACAAGGGGTTGTACACGGAGGCTTGTATCGTCCTCCAATTCCTCCGCAGTGTTAGGTATCTAAGGGACACAAGAGTGAGTAGGCCGTCACAATTTAAACAATGGATCCACCACCTCAGTGTACATAGAGCAGGAACGTGATGGGACATTGGGACTGGCAATGTATGTGTAAAAAATGGAAATTACGCAGTTCTTGATTATCTGAATATTGTCCAACACCATAAAATGTCGACCGTGTGTCCTGTATGTAGGGACAGGTGGAAATGAGGTAACTCCGCCGGCGTTGCACGTAATGGCGGAAGGCGGTCTTGCATCACCATGCTATTCCTCATTGGATAACATGGGCCTCTATGGAGTACAATGGCCAATGGGCATCACTGGCTGTGGTGACGGAGTACACCGACGCAGACGTGACTGCCATTTTCTGTCTATAACCTCACTCGATCCCTGACTTTCCACAGGACAACACCTACACTACGTGTGCTGCTGTGACCTGTGTCTGGATCCTGCCATGGCCTGTGTGACCAGGGAAAGGGCGCTTGCCTTCACTTCTATGGAGTTGGAGCGTTTGGTGGATGAGGTCCTACCCCAGTATATGCAGGTGTATGGGCCTCCAGACCAACAGGTGAGCACACCTTGGGCACAAGGCATGTAACAGGGTTGCATGGAGATGTATGTACAAGCATTGTGTCATTTGGAGGGGTCGTATGTCTGGTGGTATTGTACATAGTGGGCTCTGAGTAATGTGTGCGCCAATGGGGATGGAAGGGGATTTGTGGGCATATGTGTGACAGGCTGGATTGCATGTGTAATGGTGTCCTCGTGTCAGTGTTTCCTCTGCAGGTCAGTGCCTGTCAGAAGAAGGGATTGTGGCATGCAATCACCAAGGACGTTGAGACCCTGGGGGTCTACAGCAGGTGGAGCACCCACTGTAGGAAGAGGTGAGAGGACCTGAGACGCTGGGCCTGGAAGACTGCGGAGGCCCAGCTGGGGATGGCCTCCCAACGAGGGTGGAGTGGCCATCGGAACCTGACCCCCCTGATGCCCTGCATACTGGCTGTGGCCTACCCAGACCTGGATGGGCACTTGAGGGCATTACAGCAGCCACAAGGGGGTGAGAACAGAGTGCATTACAACTGTGATTGGTAGGTGCCATGGGAACCTGGTGGTGGCTGTCAGTTAGTGGGTGCCCCTCAATGCCAACTCAGAGAACGCAGCATGATCCAGCTCAAGGGTAATGGGTGTATTGCTACATCTGGTAACATAGCTAGGTTGCATACCATGACAGACATAGTGTAGGGGGTCCCAGGAGGGATGCAGTTGGTGGTGTTTGGCTCTCATCTTGTTATGGTACCTAGCCAATGTAATGCCAGCGTGATGCATGGGGCACAATCCTGATCCCTGTGTGTGACAGTAATGTGTATGCCATATGTAGTGTTGGTGCTGTGATTGACCCTGTGCTCCCTTTCTCTCCACATCCCCACTTTTCTCTTCTGTCATCCTGTCCATGTGTGCATTAGCATCATCTGGCACAGCAAAAGGGGCAACAGCGACAGAGGGAGCTGCATCAAATAGGACCCAGGAGGCAGAGTCCACCGACGCCAAGGGGACCAGGGGGATGGAGGGCAAGGGAGAAGCACCACGGTGGAGACAGGAGGTGACAACACTGACTCTGATACCTCCTCCGATGGAAGCTCCCTGGTGGTGGCAGACAGCTCTGTGGCCACCCCAACTACAGGTACAGCCGTCACTGACAGCCGTATCACTGTCAGAACTGTCAGAACTGTCCCCTCCTGTCTCCGCTGTGGTGCTCCCCCCCACTGGTGCCCTCACGGTCGGTGTTTCGGCCTCCAGGGCCATGTGGGATGCAGCTCCCTCTGTCGCTCGTGCCTCTGCTCCTCTGCCAGATGATGCTAATGCACATAAGGACAGGGTGACAAAACAAAAAGGGAGGGGGAAGAGACAGAGGATGCAATTGGTCAATGCAAGCAACAACACCACGGTTGGCATACACAACACACAGGGGACAGCCCTACGCACTGGGTGATGCACTACTACTCACAATGCTAGTCACCAGGCCATGGACAGTATTACCTAATGCCAATAGCAGCATACCTGAGACCCCGAGATCCCTGCCCAGTAGTAGATGCCCACTAGCATGTTAGGGGGTGGACTGCATCAGCCCCTACCCAACATGGAACCTAGCCTGCAATGTCCGGCCTGACCTAGGGGCACCCACAGGCCCACATCCCCCACCCAGAGACCACTCCACCATGCGCAATTTGCAGATTTTTAAACTGTACTCCCCCCTTGTGGCTGCTGTGATGCCCTCAAGCGCCCATCCAGCTCCGGATAGGCCACCGCCAGGATGCGGAACATCAGGGGGGTCAGGGTTTGACAGGCACCCCTTCCTCATTGGGAGGCCATCCCCAACTGGGCCTCCACCGTCTTCCTTGCCCAGCCTTTCAGGTCCTCCCACTGTTTGCGACAGTGGGTGCTCTGCCTGCCCTAGACCCCCAGGGTCCGCACATCCTTGGCAATGGCACGCCATTTACCCTTTTTCTGATGGGCGCTGACCTGCATAAAAATGAAAATGGAAAAAGGGAACAGTCATACAGTCCGACCTGTTACACCCATGGCCCACCATATCCCTCCCATACCCTTACGCACATACATTGCCGAACATACATGCTGCACGCTGCCCAGGACCCCTCCACCATCCCCACTTACACAAGGCCTTCACACACATCGCACCATAAATTCATGCCCCATGCATCGTACCTACAGTGTACTCACCTGTTGGTCTGGAGGCCCATAAAGCAATTGGTACAGGGGTAGGACCCCATCCACCAGTTTCTCCAACTCCGCAGTGGTGAAGGCAGGGGCCCTTCCCCCAGTGACTCGAGCCATGGTTGCTTCCAGACACAGGTCACAGCAGCACTTGCAGTGTAGGTCCTCTCCTGTTGAAGGTCAGGTAGCAATTGAGTGAACAGATAGAAAATGGCAGTCACGTTCGCGGCAGTGCGCACCGTCACTGCCGGTGTACATCACCATTGGCTACTGTAACCCATAAGACCCAATGATAACCAGTGAGGAGTTGCATGACGGTACTCGACCGACTCCCGCAACGGCGCACAACGTCAGAGGCATTACCTCATTTCCACCTGTCCCTCCACACAGGACAGGCGTCCGCCATTTCAGGGGGGGCAGGCCATGGCACCTAACTGCGTCACAGCAGACATAAGCACATTTTGGGAATAAACATAAATATACTGTTTCTGCAACAACATGCACTGCATTGTACATTGAAGAAATGTTGAAAATTGACCAGATGCTCATAGTTTTGCCCCCTAGAGTACAACCGCTGAGGATGAATAGGAGATGGAGACATCCCCCGTGTACAGGCTCCTGGTGGACTTGGCAACAATGGAGGACAGGCACATTTTCCTCACCTACAGACTTGATAGGGCCACAATCCAAGAGCTGTCTGCCCAATTGGAGCCAGACCTGATATCAGCTATCCGTCAGCCCACTGGGATCCCCCCTCTTGTGCAAGTCCTATCTGTACTCCATTTCTTGGCAAGTGGCTCCTTCCAAGTGAAAGTGGCCATGGCAGCAGGAATGTCCCAGCCAATGTTCTCAAACGTGCTGACCAGAGTGTTGTCTGCCCTGATGAAACACATGCGCAGCTACATTGTTTTCCCCCAGGTGGAGGATTTGGCCACAGTGAAAGCTGACTTCTATGCAATGGGGCATATCCCTAACATTGTTGGGGCGATTGATGGTACACATGTTGCCTTTGTCCCCCCCCGGAGAAATGAACAGGTGTTCAGAAATCGAAAGAGCTTTCAGTCCATGAATGTGCAGATAGTGTGCATGGAGGACCAGTACATCTCCCATGTGAATGCAAAGTATCCTGGGTCTGTGCATGATGCCTACATCCTGAGGAATAGCAGCATCCCATATGTGATGGCTCAACTCCAGAGGCACAGGGTGTAGCTAATAGGTGAGCCCATGGTCCCCATCTAGTGTATGTTGGTATATGGGTGTGGGGTTGGCCTTAAGGGTGAGTGTTTGGCTAACAGGTATCTCTCGATATTTACAGGTGACTCTGGTTACCCCAACCTCTCATGGCTACTGACCCCAGTGAGGAATCCCAGGTCATGGGCTGAGGAACGTTACAATGAGGAACATGGGCAAACAAGAAGAATTATAGAGCAAACCTTTGGCCTCCTGAAGGCCAGGTTTTGGTGCCTCCATCTAACAGGTGGATCCCTGTGCTACTCACCCAAAAAGGTGTGCCAGATCATCATGGCATGTTGCACAACCTTGCCTTGGACGCCAGGTGCCTTTTCTGGAGGAGGAGGAGGCTGGAGATGGGCTTGTGGCAGCGGTGGAGCCTGTGGACAGTGACAAAGAGGAGGCAGAGGATGAGGATGTGGACAACAGAACATCTATCATTCGACAGTACTTCCACTGACACACAGGTAAGACACTATGGCCCTGATTCTCACCCTGGCGGTAATTACCGCCAGGGCAGAGGTCGGCGGTAGCACCGCCAACAGGCTGGCGGTGCTCCGCCGGGCATTCTGACCGCGACTGCTTGAGATGAAGGGCCCAGTGGAGCAGTGCTTGAGACGGCGGGGCCCAGCAGAGCGGTGCTTGAGACGGCAGGGCCCAGCGGAGCGGTGCTTGGGATGGAGGGCCCAGCGGAGCGGTGCTTGAGATGGTGGGGCCCAGCGGAGCGGTGCTTGAGATGAAGGGCCCAGCTGAGCGGTGCTTGGGATGGAGGGCCCAGCGGAGCGGTGCTTGAGATGAAGGGCCCAGCGGAGCGGTGCTTGAGATGGCGGGGCCCAGCAGAGCGGTGCTTGAGATGAAGGGCCCAGCGGAGCGGTGCTTGGGATGAAGGGCCCAGCGGAGCGGTGCTTGGGATGGAGGGCCCAGCGGAGCGGTGCTTGATATGAAGGGCCCAGCGGAGCGGTGCTTGGGATGGAGGGCCCAGCGTAGCGGTGCTTGGGATGGAGGGCCCAGCGTAGCGGTGCTTGAGATGAAGGGCCCAGCGGAGCGGTGCTTGAGATGGCGGGGTCCAGCGGAGCGGTGCTTGAGACGGCGGGGCCCAGCGGAACGGTGCTTGAGACGGCGGGGCCCAGCGGAGCGGTGCTTGAGACAACGGGGCCCAGCGGAGCGGTGCTTGGGATGGAGGGCCCAGCGGAGCGGTGCTTGAGACGGCGGTGGCCAGCGGAGCGGTGCTTGAGATGGTGGGGCCCAGCGGAGCGGTGCTTGGGATGGAGGGCCCAGCGGAGCGGTGCTTGAGACGGCGGGGCCCTGTTCAGCGGTGCTCTTCTGCACGGCGGGGCCCTGTTCAGCACGGCGGGGCCCTCTTCAGCGGTGCTCTTCTGCACGGCGGGGCCCTCTTCAGCGGTGCTCTTCTGCACGGCGGGGCCCTGTTCAGAGGTGCTCTTCTGCACGCCGGGGCCCTGTTCAGCGGTGCTCTTCTGCACGGCGGGGCCCTCTTCAGCGGTGCTCTTCTGCACGGCGGGGCCCTCTTCAGCGGTGCTCTTCTGCACGGCGGGGCCCTCTTCAGCGGTGCTCTTCTGCACGGCGGGGCCCTCTTCAGCGGTGCTCTTCTGCACGGCGGGGCCCTGTTCAGCGGTGCTCTTCTGCACGGTGGGGCCCTGTTCAGCGGTGCTCTTCTGCACGGCGGGGCCCTCTTCAGCGGTGCTCGTCCAGTAGGTCAAGGGAGCCAGACCTGGCCTGGACTCCCTGCTCACTCGCCCTCCGACCGTTCTGTTGCTGGACCCTTCGGTGACGGAGTCCTGGGCCCTTTGGTGTCCTTCCTAACACCCGGGATGGGGCTTGTGGGCCCCTCCTGCTCCGCGCTCCTGCTGGCTGACTTTTCCGCCCTGCTGCCCTTTCGCTCCTTAGATGGGGCTCTCGGGCCCTTGCCTCCCCTAGCTGTTGTGGCTGGTGAAGTGGGCGAACTTGGCTCCTTGGGGGCAGCCGTGTCAGTCCTCTCACGGCGGCCCTTCAGCTTCCTGGTCTTCTTGCCTGGTGGGGGGCTGGCTGTCCCCTTGCTGCTGATTGAGGTGTCACTGCTGGCAAAGGGTGGGCTCCAGAACCCATGCACCACAGTGACACTCGAAGCTGGGCTGGTTGTTGGCTGAGGTGCTCTTGGGACTCTTTGCAGATGGAGGGGGTGGGTCAGTGGAGGGAAAGAGGTCAAGATTAGCAAGGAAAAGTTTCTTAGGACCAAGGTAAAAGGTAGGAGAAGTGGAGATGGAAGTGGAGGAAGAGGATGTGGTTGTAGGAGAGTCAGGTGTGCTGTCTTTGGGTGCAGGTGCATGTGCTGGAGGCTGTGTTGAGGTGGTTGGCTGTTGGGTGGGTGTCTGCCTGCGTTTGTGTGTCTTGGAAGAGGGGGTGACAGACACAGTGGGAGAGGACACAGGGGACGTGTAAATGGCAGTGGGGGTGGTGACTGCACGTGTGCGGACTGGACTGGAGGGTGTGCTGGTGATGGAAGCACTGGCTGATGGTGGTGTGCATGCAGCTGTGAGTGTAGACGTCACAGGGAGGGAGGAGGGAGACGAGGAGGAGGGGGACACAGAGGTGGTAGTGACTGTTGGAATGTCTGCATCTGGGTGTTGCTTGCGTGAATGCTTGTGGGTTCTGTGGTGCTTGTGTCTGGATGAGCTGCCCTTGGGTGTTGAGGTGTGTGCAGGCTGGTCTGATGGTGTGGATGGGATAGGCTGAGGAACAGGAGACAGAGACAGGCTGGAGGCAGTCAGAAGAGGGAGGCTGGAAACAGGGACAATGGCTGCCGTCAGTGCTGAGGCCAGAGCATTGAACGATCGTTGATGGGCAGCCTGACCCGAATGAATGTCCTCCAGGTAGGCATTGCTACGATGCACCTCCCTTTCTACCCCCTGGATGGCATTCAAAAGGGTAGTCTGCCCAACAATGAGTGTCCTGAGGAGATCAATGACCTCCTCACTGAGGGCAGCAGGGGTAACAGGGGCAGGGGCTGAGGTGCCTGGGGCGAAGGAGACGCCCGCCTTCCTGGGCGAGCGGGCACAGAGCGTAGGCTGAGGGGCTGCTGGGAGGGCGGGGCTGGTGCGCTGGGTGGCGGCTGTACCTGTAGAGGCGGGGGGCCCGGATGTTGCCGCCACCGCTAGGGAGCTCCCATCCGAGGACGTGTCGCTGTCACTGGTCCCCGTTGTGGTGCTCCCCTCGCCCTCCGGATCACTGGTGCCCTCGGTGTCTGTTCCTGGTCCCACCGGGGCCTTGTGACTTGCAGCTCCCTCGTGCTCCGATACCAATTCTCCTCCGCCTGATGATGCTAATGCACAGATGCACAAGAAGACGAAGAAGAAGGGTGGGGGGAGAAAAACGAAGACCAGGTTGAGTGCATGCAATGTCAACACCGTTGGCGGAGAGGACAGACACAGGAGCCTCATGCACTAAGCCGCGCATTCGGGGTACACTACTCAGTACTTCTGACTAGGACAACAGGTCTAGAGACGACAAAGGCACACATGTGTGATGCTGGACCATGGATAGCTGTACTAGTCACCCTACAGAGGTGGGGGCCCGGAGCACAGGGCCATGCCTAAAGGAGAGGACTACACTACAGAAAGCACCCTGGCCTAATGTCACCCCCAACCCTCCTCCCCCACCCAGACGCCTCCACTGCGCAGAGAGATAGCAGAATGTGCTGATACTCACCCCCTTGTGTCTGCTGTGATGTCCTCAAGCGCCCATCCAAATCAGGGTAGGCCACCGCCAGGATCCGGGACATCAGGGGGGTCAGGGTACGACTGGCACCCCTCCTAGGTTGGGAGGCCATCCCCAGCAGTGACTCGGCGGTCTTCCTGGTCCCGCGGCGGATGTCCTCCCACCTCTTGCGGCAGTGGGTGCCCCGTCTGACGTGGACCCCCAGGGCCTGGACTTCCTTGGCGATGGCACGCCATATGTCCACTTTCTGATGGGCGCTGACCTATTTGACATGTACAGGGTGGAAAGGAGAAATCATCATATTCCTGCATGTTAGATGCGATTGGTCCCCCCTCCCCAACCTTGCCATATGGCACATGCTCTCATCTGTCGTGCGTTGCACTCCTCATTCGCCCCCCACCCCACCAACTTAGCATCCACCCCACTCCACACAGGCATAGCCCATTCAATGTGCACCCAGTGTACTTACTTGTTGGTCTGGAGGACCGTAGAGTAACGCATACTGGGGGAGGACCCCGTCCACGAGCTTCTCCAACTCTTCGGAACTGAAGGCGGGGGCCCTTTCCCCAGTCGCAGCAGCCATTGTCACTTCCAGACCGAGGTAACAGCAGCACTTGCAGTATAGGTCCTCTCCTGTGGAAGATCAGGTCTCGAGTGATTAAGCAGATAGAAAATGGCGGTCACGCCCGCGGCGGTGCGTACCGCGGCGGTGCGTACCGCGACCGCCGGCGCACCTCATTATTGGCTCCTGAAACCCATAGGCTTCAATGTTAGCCAATGCGCCTTCGTATAGCGGTCTTTGACCGCCTACCGCCACGGTGTGCCACGCCAGCGCATTGACCTCACATCCCATTGTCCCACTTCACAGGTCAGGCAGCCGCCATTTCAAGGGCCCACATGGCATAATTTGTACTGCGTCACACAGGCCTAGGCCTTGCATTGCCACACATACACGCCTTTCAATACATAGATAATCGTCTGCTATGCATGCAGTGGTGAACGTACCTGTGACTTGCTTGACTCTGTGCTCCATGTTGTCCTTCCTAGGCACCATCCGCTGGGACTTGCGAGGAGAAGGATGAATCCTCGCGTGTACCGACCGCTGGTGGACCTGTTTACAATGGAAGAACGCCACATCATACTACGATACCGACTTGCCGAGCCACTATACATGAACTGTGTGCCCAGCTGGAGCCAGCCCTGATGTCCCCCATCCGCCAACCCACAGGAATTCCCCCTCTAGTGCAGGTTCTGTCAGTCCTCCATTTTCTGGCAAGTGGCTCATTCCAGACAACAGTGGCCATGTCATCTGGAATGTCTCAGCCTATGTTTTCAAAAATCTTGTCTAGAGTGTTGTCTGCCCTGACGAAACACATGCGGCGCTACATTGTATTCCCTGAGGAGGTAGATTTGGCCACTGTGAAGGGTGATTTTTATGCCCTTGGACATATCCCCAACATAATTGGTGCCATTGATGGGACCCATGTGGCTTTAGTACCCCCAAAAGACGATGAGCAGGTGTACAGAAACAGGAAAAGTTACCATTCGATGAACGTTCAAGTGGTCTGTTTGGCTGACCAGTACATCTACCATGTGAATGCCATGTTCCCTGGGTCAGTGCATGACGCGTATGTGATGCGAAATAGCAGCATCCCTTATGTGATGGAACAGCTACAGAGACAACGTGTGTGGCTAATTGGTGACTCTGGTTACCCCAACCTGCCTTGGCTATTGACCAAAGTGAGGAATCCCTGGACCAGGGCAGAGGAACGGTACAATGAGGCCCATGGGCGAACTAGGAGGATCATTGAAAGAACCTTTGGCCTCCTGAAGGCCAGGTTTAGGTGCCTACATATGACAGGGGGATCCCTGATGTACTCACCAAAGAAGGTGTGCCAGATCATCGTGGCCTGCTGTATGCTTCACAATCTGGCATTGCGACGTCAGGTGCCCTTCCTGCAGGAGGATGGTCCAGATGGTGGGGTTGAAGCAGCTGTGGAGCCTGCGGAGAGTGAAGAGGAGGAAGACGAAGAGGACGACCCAGACAACAGGGACAGAGTTATCCAACAGTATTTTCAGTAGCACACAGGTAGGAATCACCCATGCCATTTAACATTTACTGAATGCCCCCTGCATCTTTACTTTGTGTATTTCCCCCCAGTTCTTTTAAACTGAAGTTTACTTTTCCCTTCCCTTTTCAGTGCTGTATGACCCACTGCGTGACTTCACCTTGGTTAGCCCATGGACTAATGCTTATAGACATCGGTATGTTGTCCACACATAAGTTACAGAACATTATTGATAAGTAATGTGTTATACATTTGTAATTAATACAGGCTGACTCCAGAATGATTTATGTGCAATGAGTGATTTATTTTTAGTGCTATATATTGGTACATGATATTAAAACGGTGAAGGGTGAGGGTGGAGTTATGTCCATGGCAGAGTCCAGTTCTCGGTCGCACAGGTGCATTGTTCATATGGCTGTGGAAGGATGGAGCAGGGGCAGTTCAAGGTTGGACAGGGTGACACTGTGGGACAGTGGAATGACATCCGGGGGGATATTAGGCTGGCGGGGGTCTTGGCATCCTACTCTGTCTTCCTTTGAGATCTCAGGTTCCTCTTGCGGGTGGTTGTTCTTCAGCAGGAGGTGGGGTTCTGGTGGCCCGTCGTTCTGTGGGGGCCTCCTGACCACTAGCGCCGGCGGAGGTGGTCGGCTGTTCCTGGCTAGTGACAGGGGCCGTTTGCGGTGCCACATGGTCCCGCAATGTGGTTTCTATCCGGTTGAGGGCCTGGACTATGGTCCCCATAGCGGTAGCGATGTCCCGGAGTTCATTGCTGAACCCCATGTACCGTTCCTCCTGCTGTGCCTGGATCTCGGTGAACCTGGCCAGTACCGTCGCCATCGTCTCCTGTATGCTCCCATGATGGTGGTGAGGGCCTCTTGGAGAGTCGGTTCCCTGGGCCTGTCCTCCCCCCCTGTCGCACAGCAGCCCTCCCAGTTGCCCTGTTTCCCCGGGCCTCTGTCCCCTGGACGGTGTGCCCACTACCACTGCCCCCAGGTCCCTGTTGTTGTTGGGGTGTTGGGTCAGCCTGGGTGCCCTGTAGTGGCGGACACACCGCTGATTGACGCGTCCGCGAGACAGAGGCATGGGCCCGCTGGGTGGGAGCTGTGCTGGTGTTCCCAGAGGGGTTTGGGTCTGCTGTGGCCTGTGTCTGTGTGTGGGGAACCGACTGTCCAGAGGTCCCCGATGGTCCGGGCTGGTCATCAGGTTCTAGGTCGACAGAGCTGCTGTCCTCGCTGGGGGCCTGTTCTGGGGGTGGGATGGACATCTCTGGACCCTCCGTGGCGGTGTGTTGGCGTTCGGGCCCTGCAGGGGTGAAGGAGTATGGTTATTGTTTCTGTGTGTGCCATGGTGTGCATTTTGAGTGCCCTTGTCCCCCAGTGCTGGCATTCCCTTGTGGGAGGTGTTGTGAGGGTTGGGGGGGTGTATGGGTATGTGCAATGGTCATGCTTTGGTGGTGGCTGTCTATGGTTTGTGTTGGCATTCAGGGGTTGGTGTTGTTTAGGGTGGGTTGTGGTGGTGAGACATTGGCAGGGAGGTTATGTGCTGGGGGGTGATATTGGGGGTGAGGGAGGAGGGGGGGTTGGCATGCAGGTGGTTGGGGGGGGTGAAGTAGTTGAGATTCGACTTACCAGAGTCCATTCCTCCGTGTACTCCAGCGAGGCCATCAGGATGCAGGATGTTTACCACCTCTTGCTCCCATGCTGTGAATTGGGGTGGGGTGGGTGGGGGTCCGCCGCCAGTCTTCTGCACAGCGATGTTGTGCCTGCAGATCATCGAGCGCACCTTCCCCCGTAGGTCGTTCCATCGCTTTCTGATATCTTCCCGATTTCTGGGATGCTGTCCCACAGCGTTGACCCTGTCTACGATCCTTTGCCATAGCTCAGCCTTCCTTGCTATGGTGGTGTGCTGCACCTGTGTGCCGAAGAGCTGGGGCTCAACCCTCATGATTTCCTCCACCATGACCCGGAGTTCTTGATCCGAAAACCTTGGGTGTCTTTGGGGTGCCATGGGGTGGTGTGGATGAGGTGTGGGGTGGTGTTTGTGGTGATGTGCGTGGTGATATGTGGTGATGTGTGCGTAGATGTGGTGTGGGTGATGAAGTTGGGTTCCTGTGTGTGTCGGGGTTTTCTATTGCTGTGCTCGCTATCTCTATCTCTCTCGCTGTTGCCTTCGCTCCGATTTCCAACTAGTGGGGGTTTGTGGGTGATGTGGGTGTGTGTTTTATAGTTGATTGGATGTGTAGGAGCGTTGTTTGTATGTGTCTCAGGTGTGCGTATTTCAAAATGTCCAATGTGGCAGTGTTTTGGAGCTGTGTGTGTATTTTGACCGCGGCGGTGTGTACCGCCAATGGAATACCGCGGTTGGAAGACCGCAGTGTGGATTCGTGGGTCAGAATGGCATGGGCGTGTTTGTGTTGGCGTGACGGTGGAGGTTTGTTCATGTCCAGTTTTCCGCGGCCCGCTGATGTGGCGGCCTTCCTTGGATGTCGGATTTTTGGCGGTTTCACAGTTTGTGGTCAGAATGACCGTGGCGGTCTACCGCGGCGGCGGCGGTAGAATGGCAGACTTCTGACTGGCGGTAAGGGCCTTTTACCGCCGAGGTCAGAATGACCCCCTATAACTTCACCTTCCATTGCAGTTTTGTGTTGTAAATTTTCACTGTCAGGCTGCTGTTCCCACTACTATGGCCACTTATTGTACCCTTTGACATGTCTATTCACAGATATTTTTGCCCTACTCTGATTCCTGGTGTATTGACTGCAGCATAATACAGGTCATACCTATGTATACATTACTGTACAGTCTACTTCCAATGTCTACAGATTGTTAAAGGAATACATACTTAAATCATTTGACATAATACATACTTGTATTTTTGAAATGGTAGTTTATTTAATTGCTGAAACTTTAATGGGGATGTGCAGTGGGCTTGGGTGACGGTAGAGGAGAGTCCAGAATAGAGTCCAGTCTCTTTGTATCACAGGCGCATTGTCCAAGGGGGCATAGGAAGTGTAGCAATGGCAGTTCAAGGTGGACAGGGTGACAGAGTGGGACACAAGGGTGACAATCAGGAGAGTCTTATTTCCTGGCATGGTTCTTGGCAATGTTCTCTGGCTTCCGCCTGGATCGCAGGGACCATTTGCGGGGTGGGTCTCCTTCTGCAGGGGGAGGGGTGCTGGTGGCCTGTTGGTCCTGTGGCAGGGCCTCCTGTCTACTAGCGTCAGTGGAGGTGGAGGGCTGTTCATCGGTGTGGCTAGTGTCAGGAGCCCTTTGCTATGCCACTACCTCCCTCATGGTGTTGGCCATGTCTGCCTGAACCCCTGCAATGGTGACCAGGGTGGTGTGGATGTCCCTCAGGTCCTCCCTGATCCCCAGGTACTGTCCCTCTGTCGAAGCCAAGTTATCGAAGCCCAGTCAGAGTATTCCAGATCCAGACAATTCAGGAAACAAACCGAGACCAGCCGCTCTTCTTTAGATTACTTTTAATAAGAACTAATAAGACACAATAAGAAATACGTGTACACGGAGACTTGAGCGAGCAAAATCTATCTCGAACAGTCTGCCCAAAGAAGTAATACATGATCTTTTATAGCCTTAAACCGCAGACATTTGAATACATTTTCATTGGTTCTTGATAATGTCGTATGATTAAATGTTTCTATATAGCACACGTGATGTTCCATATAAGGGTTAGAATCATGAACAGGAAGCTTGCACAATGTCCTCTGAATCAAATGTCTTGTGATACATCTATATGTGGAGAAAGCGGAACCATAAGTGCATACGTTAGTACTTTTAGCAGTGAGGATTTCGCAAGCTAGCATGCGGTGGTGTCTCATGATGGCCATCAGTTTAGCAAGCCTTGCAACATAATGCGTTTCAAGCACAATAGACATTTCTTCAAGGCCTAGTTAATTCAACATTTTAATGTGTTCAACAGAAACAGGCCTGTATTTTCATTGTGTATCACAGGGTCTACTAGGTCCAAATGGATCCAGGAGAACGTGATTCCACATTCCGCCCTCTGATACCCAATGAAAACACTCATTGACCGTTTAATCATCCTGATGGACAGGTGTCATTTCAATATCATCATTTTCCCTGGTCTCATCCTCATGCCTTCTCTTATGATGGTGCTCAGTGTCCTTATGACACATTTTCTTCATTAACATGTTCAAACAGGAAGGACACACCCTTATCAACACACATAATGTTATAAATCCTACTATTCCCACCACCAGTACTTCTATCAGCCAGGATCCCCAACCACGGAACCATGCTGCGATGTCCTTTAGTATTCCTCCTATTTCTGTCACATCCGTCACATCCCTTGCTCCTTCTTCTACCACCTCTATTTTCCCTATTGCCATCCTCACATTCCCACTGTTGTCTGGTATTAAAACACAGCATTCCTGATGGATCACGTTACATACACCACCGGCTCTTGCTAAAATGATGTCTAATGCAAGTCTGTTCTGTGTTACAACAGCTCTTAGGTCTGTAAGTTCTTCAGTAATGTTACCTAAAGCTGCTGCAGTAGAACTTGCTAATGTTTCTACCAATACTGCCAATCTGTGTATTTGATATTCTGAATGCGCTATTCCTAATGGCATCACAACTATTCCTTCCACTGCTATGAACCTATCCAACCAAGTAGGTGCCCTTCTTCTTCGTACCCTACCCGGTGCCTTTTGTGTTGCATTGGTCAAATTTGTTATATGCAACATTCGGGGTAGTACGAACGCCAGGTAGCAGGAGCCCTGCCACCCTGCAGGCAGTCTAAAATATGCAGATGTCCCGCATACTATGTATATTCCCCTTGGAGCTGAGAGAGCTATAGACAAACCTTCTGGGCCCTTCCGTATGTTATCCAAATCAGAGTATTTGGAGCAGGTGCTTTCTCCTACTTTTATGCTGCTCTTATTATGGTTGGGGAGGTGTATGTTAGGGCATTTCATTACTGGTGTAACCATTCGACACACCTTATCATAAAATGTATTTGGTCTTGGGATGCTGCCTTTGAGGTATCGAAAACACCATGACCCCTTCTTCTCCTTATGTATCGAAAGGGATATTTGTGATATATCTATGTTCTTCTCCCCCTGTACATAACCCTCATCTCTTCCTATGTTAAATGCTTCCAGTAGCTCTGCTTCACCTTTTTCCGGTACAAGTTGTCCACACACACCCATCCTAAAAAATGCAGATGTCCCACATATAATAAATATTCCTTTGGGAGGTGTCAGGCCTATGGACAAGCCTGTTGTGTCATTTCTTTTGTAGTCCAGGCTCAAAGTTGTATTGCAAATACTATGTCCCACATCAATTCCGTGTTTGCTAGTGTTTGCGTTACCTCTTGAGCATTTGAAACACCATGGTGCCTTTATTTCTGTATCTATGGCCAGGCATGGTATTCGTTGTTCTGAGCCATGATCCCTTTCAGTGTAACCCTTCCCTCTTTCTGTTGTAAATGCACTCAATACATTCTCTTCTTCTTTTTTTTTTTTAAATTCTAATCTCCTACACTTCTTTCTTCTCCTTCTATCTTCTTCCTTCAATTTATTTGACACTCTTTCTACCAATTTTCCTTGCATATCACCTACATAAGGTTCATCTTCCAAACCATACTCATCCCTTTTTCTCCTCATTTCTCCTTTGTTTATATTTTCTCTTATTCTCTCCTTTTTTTTTTTTTTTTTTCTTTTCCCTGTACTCATTCCTTTTAAATTTCCCCCTAACATATTATCTAATATGTTACGTGCCACGAATTCTGTGAGGGGCATTTAAGTGTAATTTCTTTTCTCCTGGCTAGTGGTCGGTAGGTGGGTACCTATATAACAATCAGACACATTTGCTAGTTCTTTGTACATTGATACCATTTGCACAAATGTATTGTCCTTATAATCTTCTCCATCTTCTTTCCATTTTGTATATTTCACCCATTTTGTTTTATCCTCCACCCTCTCATGTTATTTTGAGATATTGTTGTTCTCACCACCTGTTGTTCTTTCACCTTGGCCATTTTTGGGGATGTAGTGTTCCTGGTCGAGCCATGGAATGTGTATGTCGTCTTTATATACTATCAGTATTGTTGTTATTACTATAGCTGCTACTGGGGTGAGTAATGCTGTGACCACCACAGGCCACTTCTTCTGCTCCTTTTTCTTATGTTGTAATCTTAAATCCATGTCGCCTTATAGGGTGTGGTCAGATGTGGCTAGCACTTGAAACCAGTTCTATTGGTATGTAACCTTTGGTACCTCCTTATTCCTGTAGGAGTGCCACACGAGTAGTCTATTCCTTCTGTATATTTTCGGGGCGACGTTGAATGCTATTTGACACTTGTAGTTATGCAGAGTATAAAGGGATGAATCCCAGTGTCCAGTTCTAAGGGAGTTGAATGCGATAGTCCCGAGGGATGGCCCTTTTGTCCTATTTTTGCTATATTCCTAATTGGAAGAGGCACCTCCCAATGGGGCTACAAACCGCACTGATCCTAGTGACCAGCCGCTTCCGTAGGACTGGGATCTGTACCTCTTGGCGCAAATTTTTTCTAGCGGACTTTTAGTATTCTGTTCATTTATATCCTGATGTCTTTAATACTTAAGTGGCCTTGCTTGACTCTCCGACTCCTGTGGAGAGTAGCACGAGCAGTTCTGAAAGAATATCCTGGTGTCTTGAGGACCCGCTTGCACCCTCCGACTCCTGTGGGGTTGCAGCACGAGCAGTCCAAGAACAATGCTCTGGTGTACTGGGGAACCCGCTTACACTCTCCGACTCCTGTGGGAGTGTAGCACGAGCAGTTCCGTCAGTGTTGACTGGTGGCGCTTGTCGAACGAAGGTTGTACCGCTGTGGTGAAGGTGGCATTACTCTCATTGGCAACTTTGTTGGCGGCTGGTCGTCCTTTGGTCCAGCGGCCTTCTTGGTGTGTGAGGTATGGACCCAGGATGTGATGCCCTCACACTTGACTGCTGTGGCTGTTGTCAACAGGACTTGGTATGGTCCCCTCCACCGTAGTTGAAGGCAGTGACGTCTGGTGTGGCCATTACCCACACCCAGTCTACAGGATGCAGTTGTGTTCCGGTGGTGTACCTTCTTGGTGTAATAGCTGTGGATCCAGGAGGTCATTCCCTCCTACTTTTCAGGAGACCCAAGCCCAATCTCCCTGTTGGAGATCATGTCCAGGTAGTGCTGTCCAGCCAGGAAGGGCCTGCAGCACCTAATGCTGAAGGTAAGGCAAACTGCTGTCAAAATGTCCTATCAGATAATAACTTCTCAGCACCAGACATGTTCATAGGCCAGTCAAACAGTATCTCAGTCGGTGCTCACTTTGACAACTTTGTCAAGCGTGCCTTTCTTGACCAATGAAGCAAGCGGTATTGCATCAATCTAGAACCGCTCAGCAGATGCACAAAATCTTATAAAGGGACATATCTGACTTGTTTATGGGGTAACTAGCACACTCTTAAACTCAAATAAACACTAAAAAATAAATAACAATTACACTCAGTAACAGTGGAATATTCGCACAAACTATTTCACCAAACAAATGGTGATCCAAAGGTCAGGAGAAAACACATGTTACACTGGTATACAGCCAGTATAATTTTTTAACATAGCATTGTATCCTATTATTCTATTTCAACACCCTGAATATCTGCATCAATACTGGAAGGGTTGGGACTTTGCAGGCATCACTGCCATCAGAAGTCACTTCCCCTTTCTCGTACAAGTGTGATGTTCTGAAATGCTGATGTTCCTTTAAGATATTATATTTATTTTATTTATTTATATTTGGCACCCTCATCATCAGAGGTATATTACTCATAGCTGTATTGCAGTACTACATAGCACATCCTAAGGTAGTAATAACTCTATCCTAATATAGGTATTTTCAATACCCAAAAACAGTTTTTGAGAATATTTAGTTGCAATCTACCAACACATGAAGGCAATCCATTTCACTGCGCTCATTTAAGATGTACCACGGAAGACTCCCATTAATTATGAAAACATAAAACGTAACATAGACAGACGGATACAGAAACCACATCTTCTCATCCATGTTCTGAAACCTAGGGAAAAACATGGATAGAAAAATACTCCTACGTAGATACATACATCCTGCGTCCAGGGTGTATATAAAAAAAAAATCCTATTCCATTCAGCTGTACATTTATTTTACATTTCTACTTGGAACGTCATGGTAACATATCGCAACAATCCGTGGCTTTGCCCTTGGAGTCATGCCCAGAGTCTGTGGTTTTCAGAAATGGGGAAGGTAATCTTAACTGCTACAATTTAATATAGGGACGGGACCTGGCAGATAAATGCACAAAATAAAATACCATAAAAATAAAACACATTTGTGACAAATGTGCTGCATTTATACCCATTCATTGCCCTTTTGACACCCTTGTTGCACTCACATGACTTCAACATACTACATGTACTGCAGATGTTTAAACATCCACTTGTGTTATTTTCTTTTAGCCTCTCATTAAGTGAAATAGATAAGTCACTAACACGTCATGTGTAATTATTATTACTGCACTAATGTGTTTATTTTAAATATCAATACACCTTAGTAGAAGTTTGTTATCACTTCATTAACTCACTCTACACCCCAACAATAACCCACATTTTTATATATCTCTTATTTACTTATATTATTTACAATTCATCACATTTAACACTTCTTTTAATTTCTATATCTCTTCTTTCATTGAACATGACTAAATTATTAGTATGTACTCTATAGAGCTATGAAGAAATACACAACCAGGGGTATGGAACTACAAATAAAAGCAACATTTTTGTATTCCTTGCTTTCAAAATACCTTCACAAACAATGTAACTAGGAAAGAAACATTCTGCTAAACTACCATGATGTTTTAGGTGTCATTTCTTTGAAGCATCATTTAGTAAAATGTGCGGATGCATGGTGGTATTTCCAACATTTATATTCATAACAGGAAAAATCAATGT
This sequence comes from Pleurodeles waltl, assembly GCF_031143425.1. Lineage (NCBI taxonomy): Eukaryota > Metazoa > Chordata > Amphibia > Caudata > Salamandridae > Pleurodeles > Pleurodeles waltl. The sequence continues at coordinate 138,844,403 of NC_090444.1, forward strand.
AACCTTTTCATCAAAGTTACACATTGCCATAGTAGTTCCTGGCATGAACAAAACTACTTTGTGCCAAAACTACTTTGTGCCAATATTCTTCGTATGGAAGAGCAGAATGGTGTCACTACCACTGAAGCCAGCCAATAAACAGAGAGACAGAATTCAAATAACAAAAGATCTGTGATAACCAGTTTATGGCAGAATTCTCAAAGAAAATCACAAAGTACACTAATGGTATCTATTCCTGCATTAGTGCAGATTTACAGCTTTTATACATGAGCTAGCATTTAATGAGGCAGACCAGGAAATCGAACTCCTAGACAATATTTGTAAACACCATTTTAGCAGGAGGAAAATATGCATGTCTTTTTACAGGACAAGTAGACTGATGACACAAACTGTCCCATGGACAATTTAGACATTTTATAAAATTCCACACTCCTGACAACATATTGTTAACTGCTGCAAATGAATCCTCTGTTCCCTCCAGACTAAATTTGTTCACTGTAAGAATTTTGGCAACCTTTGCATGGGTCAAATATTTTTAAATGTAATCCCTACATAAGAAAGTTCTAATTTGTTGTACACCTGTGGTTCCTAACCTTTTTACTCCTGGGGACCACCAGTGAAACGTTACTGGAAGCCAGGTACCCCCAAGCAATTTGCACAATTTAAATTTCAAACATGAAATCATTCTTTTTATATTGAAAAAATATGCAAAAATCTAAACATTTTATTGGAAATGTTGGTGCTGCATCTTGGCGACCAACTTTTCAATTTTTAACCATAAGTGCCTCTCTTCTCTCCCTATCCTTTTTGTCACATTTAATTAATTTTTATTATAGCATCTCTCATACCAGTGTAGGTGTTGGAGCACTTTACAGCACTTTAAAATGAAAGACTGGGAAAAAACAGCTTTCTAATTTGTGCTATGCAGTTGGCATGCAGCTCCTTAATTGCAGTTCATAGCTCAATGTGCTACATTACTATTATGAACTGTACAGTAACTAAAGAATCTCTGTGACAAAAGCAGTAACCCACTGTGCCATCCACTGCCACTGTCCAAAACTCTCATTCCTCCCCAGCAGGTACATTAATCACTGGAGTTATCTTGACGCTTTTATTATTATTTTTTTTTTTTTTTTTGCTGTACAATGCTCTTTGCAGTACTTTTAAAGCAAATAACAAGTAATAAAGTCTGAATTTTGTGTCTTATTACGTGTGATAACTTAACAATTAAACTTAAATTTTCTACAGTGTGTAAGCATGTTACAGCCATCCCTTGTCTACTTGCAAACCTTTCCCATACTCAGTGTAGTGTCAAATTATAGTGTAGTAATTGGAGTAGTGGCCACATATTTCAGGCCAGTGTATCGCCTTCTTACAATCCTCCCACCAATCTCATGGTACAATAATGCTAAACAATGTATCCAGATCCTTCCAAAGCAGCCCTTCCCATGGCTATTATTCTCTTTAACTCTGTACATTTTTATGTACGTCGAGAGACTGTCTCTTGTGATCTCCAGCTGTGTGTTTGTATTGCTGAGCACCTCCTTCCACATCTTGATGTTATGCATTGTGTGATGTGCATACGTGGACATATCCCATAGTAAATTGTGTGATCCCTCTCGCCCCTTGCCAATACATTTTTCCATTTAATTTGATATCTGTTCGTACTTCTGTTCATTTTTTTCTTATTGCATTAGCCACTTCCTCTTTACCCTGGCTATGGAATAACTGTCTAATTCTTTCACAAGGTCTCTTACATTTTGCTTTTATTTTTCACTTCCTCATCCATCAAACGCCATTCCAGGGTGCGGCTTTCACGTTCCGTCTCTGCCTGCTGTTGTAGAGGCAGCTCAGAGTGTTTGGTCCCTGCTGTGGTGCCCTCACGCTGTAGTGTATTTCCCAAATGTCTTCAAACAAAATCGATATTTTGTTCCTGTGACTGTGCACTTGTCACAGGAAGAGAGCTTGACAAGCCCCTATGGATTTTTTTTTTTTATCCTCCACATACAGGACAGCCCCACATTCAATGCACATCCCATATGCAACTAGCATGTAGGCAGCATTGTAAAGCACCACACATGTCCGCAAAGCTACAGAAACACTACTGTCATTTTCCTTGCAAAGTCAAAGTCTAAGTACAGTAGTGCCTATAGGCCTTCTTTCGCCTCTATTTGGTACGCTGGACTGTCCTTGGGGCTATGTTGATGTGTCTCTACTTTGCCTTTACTAAGAGGGGTCCTCGTGACTGTCTTACCCTAGCCTTTTGTTACATAACACGAAGACAATTACAATCGTTCCAGAAAACAGTAGGATGTCGGTGTATTTTTTTTACACCGTTCATACCCCGTGACACAGAAGGGATAACAATGGGTATATTCACACACGCAGCCTCTCTTTGCCAGCCGCAATTATTGATTAGTAAAAGCAGGAAGCAAGCCGGTCTGCATCCATGCCACAATTTCAGCCAGCCATGTCCACCTTAGCTCACAAAAAGTTTGAAATCAGACAGTACCCAAGGTGCTAGTGACGGCGTCCACACTGGCGTCCTTTGGGGTGAATCAAGAGATGACAGAATAGTCAGGAGGGACAGGGTGCGGCTGTATGATATTGGAAGCTGGACCAGATCCTTGGCCAGTGACACACAGATAATGCAATAGCGGTGAACAAGTCAAGCAACCACATGTGACGGCAGAACCATAGACAAGGGTCACAGTACAATTAGCCCTGTGGGGTGATCCTACTCCCAACCCTTGTATCAATATGTAGTGAGTGCAGGGGGGGTGTTTGTACTGTGTGATGTTTGCAGATTAAATCAGTCAATTGTCATAAAAATCTGTATTATGTCGCCCATGAGTCCACCCACCTAGTCTTAAATTTTCTAAAAATTCTTATCCTAAATCGCAAATGCATGAAGTCAAAATAAATTACAGTACACCACCTTGTTGTCAACCCTTCCTTCATCCATCAAAAACCACTTTCGCACACACACGTATTTATATCTCAAAAACCACTTTCAGACAGACACACGTATTTATACCTCAAAAACCACTTTTACACACACATGGATTTATACCTCAAAAACCACTTTCGCACACACACGGATTTATACCTCAAAAACCACTTTTACACACACATTGATTTATACCTCAAAAACCACTTTCGCACACACACGGATTTATACCTCAAAAACCACTTTTACACACACATTGATTTATACCTCAAAAACCACTTCTACAGTTTACACCATTTCACATGAGTAGCCGATAGTTCAATATGCCATAAGCATTGTTCAAAGAGCTGCAATATTACAGGAAACAGATAACATAACAATTTTTTAACACAACAAACAGAGCCTGCCTGCTCCACTGGAATGAACCACAATCATCCAGTTACTGGAATGAAACACTATCACTCCTATAAACACAAGGAAGCTGAAATCACATGCCAGTTCCTCTTAAATGTACACATAGAACCTGGAACGGACTACTACCATCCCATATCTGGGCAACGCCCTTTTACAACACCCTCTCTGACCAGAGTTATCCGCCCCAGCCCCTCCGGCTGGGGACCTCAAACAGCGACTCGCACTGTGTTCTGAAGCAACACCGCTAGTTGCCTCTATTCCTCGGACATCTTTTTTTTTTAACAGTAACAAGCTACATGAAATACAGGAAGCTATTCTAAGTATACAGCTGCAGCGCAGGGAGGAAGGAAATGGTGTAATACAATGGAAGAACCAAATTAACACAGAATGCTAGCAGCCTGCGGACTGTTATAGTTAACTATCTGAATGTTTTCACGAGGTGCATTATCGGAGCCCGCAACAGAGGACAACAGAGGAAGAAATGCCCTTGGCATGCCACCGGAGACAGAGAAATAAAAAGATGTCATTACAAAAAACTGGCTAAGGGGTACGGCAAATAGAAATATTAAGCATAAATGCATAACCACTCTATGCAGGAAACATATTAACGAAACACCCCAGTTACCTCCCTGTTTCGCAATATTTACACCGGAAAAACAGTAGAGCAAACAGCGAGAGCAGGACCACGAAGCAGCAATAGATACTCCGTCGCAGGAGGGGCCCTGTCCAATGGGTCAGCTGTCGCCCCAACCGAAACAGGAGCCGGGCTGAAGGAAACTATTCGCTGAACGAGACCGCAATTCTTCCATTCTCCACCAAATGTCGAAGCCAAGTTATCGAAGCCCAGTCAGAGTATTCCAGATCCAGACAATTCAGGAAACAAACCGAGACCAGCCGCTCTTCTTTAGATTACTTTTAATAAGAACTAATAAGACACAATAAGAAATACGTGTACACGGAGACTTGAGCGAGCAAAATCTATCTCGAACAGTCTGCCCAAAGAAGTAATACATGATCTTTTATAGCCTTAAACCGCAGACATTTGAATACATTTTCATTGGTTCTTGATAATGTCGTATGATTAAATGTTTCTATATAGCACACGTGATGTTCCATATAAGGGTTAGAATCATGAACAGGAAGCTTGCACAATGTCCTCTGAATCAAATGTCTTGTGATACATCTATATGTGGAGAAAGCGGAACCATAAGTGCATACGTTAGTACTTTTAGCAGTGAGGATTTCGCAAGCTAGCATGCGGTGGTGTCTCATGATGGCCATCAGTTTAGCAAGCCTTGCAACATAATGCGTTTCAAGCACAATAGACATTTCTTCAAGGCCTAGTTAATTCAACATTTTAATGTGTTCAACAGAAACAGGCCTGTATTTTCATTGTGTATCACAGGGTCTACTAGGTCCAAATGGATCCAGGAGAACGTGATTCCACACCTCCTGCAGCCGCTGGGTCTCCTGCAATTTGGCCAGTATCTGGCACATCGTCTCCTTGGAATGATGGTATGCTCCCAGGATGTTGGTGAGTGCATCATGGAGAGTTGGTTCCCTGAGCCTGTCCTCCCCCGTCGCACAGCAGTCCTCCCAGCTTCCCTGTTGTCCTGTGCCTCTGTCCCCTGAACCGTGTGCCCACTGCCACTGACCCCAGGTCCCTGATCGTCCTGTGTTTGTGGGGTAGCCTGGGGTCCCTGTAGTGGTGGACACACTGCTGATTGACGTGTTCTGGGGACAGGGGGATGGGCCCGCTCGGTGGGTGCTGTGCTGGTGTTTCCTGAGGGGGGAGGCTCTGTGGTTGTATGGGACTGTGGCTGGGTAACCGACTGTCCGAAGGTCCCTGATGGGCCAGGTTAGTCATCCTGATCCAGGTGAGCAGAGCTGCTGTCATCACTGTGGGCCTCTTCTTAAGGGGGATTGGATGTTGCTGGCACCTCCTCTCCGGTGATGTTGTGTGGGGGACCTGTGGGGTGGAAATGCAGTGTTATTGTTTCTGCGTGTGACATCTTGCGCATGGATGTGCTGGCCTCTATGGTTGTGAGTGCCCTGTCAGCTTTGCCTTGTGTGAGTAGTTATTTTGTGGGCTAGGTGATTCTCTCTAGTGTGCATGCTGTGGTGATGGGTGTCCATTCAGGACTGTGAGTGGTGTCCACACATTGGTGGTGCATGCAGTGCTGGGTACTGGGATGGGTGGGTTGTGATGGTGTGTTGTGTGGGAGGTGGTGGAGTAATGGGAGTGAGGGTGAGGGTGGGGGTATGTGAAGGCATGCAGGTAGGGGGTGAAAGTAGTAAAGATATGACTTACCAGAGTCCAGTCCTCCTGCTACTCCTGCCAGGCCCTCAGGATGCAGTATTGCCAAGACTTGCTCCTCCCATGTTGTTAGTTGTGGGGGAGAAGGTAGGGGTTCACCGCTAATCCTCTCTAAAGCTATCTGGTGTCTTGCAACCGCGGAACGCACCTTCCCCCCGTAGGTTGTTCCACCTGTTCCTGATGTCATCCCTTGTTCTGGGGTGCTGTCCCACGGAGTTGACCCTGTCCACAATTCTCCACCATAGCTCCATCTTCCTCGCAATGGATGTCTGCTGCACCTGTGATCCGAATAGCTGTGGCTCTACCCCGATGTTTTCCTCCACCATGACCCTTAGCTCCTCCTCTGAGAACGTTGGGTGTCTTTGTGATGCCATGGGTGTAGTGTGTGAGAGTGTGTGGGTGATGTGGTAGGGTGTGTGCTGTGAGGTGCGTGGATGGTGTCTGGGTGATGATGTTCTGTGGCTCTGGTTTTGTGGGTACTCTTGGTGTGTCTCTCTCTCAGTTGTCAATTTCTTTGAGTCGTAAAGGGATGTGGGTAGTGTGGGTGTGTGTTTTATAGTGGTGTGGGTGTGTGGGTGTGGTGTGTGTATGAGTGTCAGGTGTGTGTAGTTTGAATTGTCCAATGTGGTATTGTTTTGTATGTGTATTTTGAGCGTGGCGGTATGTACTGCCAATGGTTTACCGCGGTTAAATGTCCGCTACGGTAATTTGTAGGTCATAATGCTGTGGGCGTAATTCTGTTGGCGTAACAGTGTGGGTTTTTGGGAGGCGGAGCTAGCCAGCTGCAAGATGGCCGGCACTTTGTGAGGCTCTGCTTCAGCGGGAGCCCATTTCGCCTATTTCTCCGGTAAGGACGGAGCTGGCCGAGTAGTGAGAGCGGGGGTGCATGAAGTCGGCATCGTCCCCTCGCTGCAGCGGTCGAGACTGATCTGCGGCACAGGCAGTGAGATCAGTTCCCTAATGGCTCCCGGGGTCGCGCTCATTGAGGTGCGCCGGGGGGTCTGTCCGGCAGTGGTGTCGTGCCGCAGCCCCCTTCGGGCTTAGTGGTTTTCCTCGCCGCGCCTGAGGATTGCGGCTGTGCCTCGGGAGCCTGGGACCGCGCGGCCTGGAGCCCGAGCGGCCACGTGGACGGCTTCGGGCGCTGGGCGGCCTGAGAGCCCCTTTCTGCTGGAAAACGGGCAGTAATCTTGGTGGCCGCCTTCGTGGAGGATCCTTACTGGTGCCTGGCGGTTCCGGGGAGCTGATCGGCGGTTGGGTCGGACCGCGGGCCCCCCCGCTTGGAATCATCTAGCCTGGTGGTTGGCTGCCGGTGACTGGCCTGGACTTCTCGGGATCAGTGTGGAGCGGTATGGGGAGTGGCAGATTGGCGTGATCTGGCCCCTGCGTTCTGGGCCCGAACTCTAGAGGTCAGTGGGGCTGCCGTGCCTCTTTGCTGCAATTACTGTGTGGGCTGCTGGTGTGGCGGAGTCAGTTGTGCGGCCTGGAGGACGCTTTGAAAGACTGCTGAGCAGCGGAGAGAACAGGATTGTGGCCGGGGCCTGGAGGTACGGTGGTGGTGGAGGAGAGGACCGGAGCGAGAACTGCCGCGGTGGTGCTCTGACCGGGTGCCGTTGGTGCAGCGACCTGCCTGGTGTTGGACATTTACGAGATTAATAGTGCAGCTGGTACCGGATAGAGCTGATTAGCAGGAGCCTGGTGGACTTTGTGAAAGTGGACTGAATATCTGGCTTCCTTTCCTGGACTCCTAGGGAGGTTAGCAGGGTGTATTCAGCGATGACCTACTGACTAAGTGATGGGGAAGGCGGAGCAGAGACAGGCTAAGCTCTCCTTTGAGGGGGGCCGACGGAAGGGGGGTGCACCTGTGGCTCAGTTGGAGGAGCCTGCGACGGATGAGGGGCCTTCAGATGGATTGGTAAAGGCTATGTTTCTGGACTTAAAAACCAGTCTGGCCGGCATAGATGGGAAGCTAGATCACGTGATGGAGCAACTCGATCGCATCAAGACTCGGGTGGATGAGCATGACTCCCGCCTTGACCAGTTGGAGGCGCGTACTTCCGGGCTGGAGGACACGCAGTGAGGTGAGAGTGAACAATTGCTGCACATGGAGAGGGTGCTGAAGGGCATCCGTGCTAAGAATGAAGATTTGGAAGCCCAGTCGCGCCAGAACAACCTTAGGCCGATAGGACTTCCCGAGTCCCCAGACATGGGCAGAATGGAGGATTTTGTGGAGGGAATGCTGTCCGATCTTTTCCCCGGCCAGCTGTCCCGCCTGCTGGTAGTGGAGAGAGTGCATAGACCACTGGGGCCGCAGCCCCCGCCTGGGACTCCCCCACGCCCTGTCATTATTCGGCTCCTAAATTATCGGGACCGAGACACGATTCTGCGACTGGCCAGGGAGCGCCGCCCGGTGGTCTATAAAAACACTGAATTGAATTTCTTTCCAGACAATACCCCTGGCGTGCAGGCGGCGTGCAGGACATTCTTGCCGGTGAAGCACTCGCTGGCCCAAACGGCCGCTAGGTTCTCTCTTATATACCCGGTGAAGCTAAAGGTGCAACATGGCGGGTCTCTTCAATTCTTCGTGGATCCGAAGCTGGCGGCGACATATGCCAAGTCTCTTCCTCGGAAGTCTGAGGTGGTGCCTGCAGATGATCGTGCTGCAGAGCGAGAGTCGCCGAGCGATAATGACTGATCGTCACTGACATCTTTCAGCAGAGAATGTGCCGCTGCATTTGGATGTGAGATATTTTTTGTGCCGCTCATCCTGGAGACACTCCTTTTGTGCTGGGCCCCCTGCCTGCCCTCCCTGCCCGAAACTAGGCGGGTTGGGCGGTTAGCTTCCGCCCTCTGGAGGAGTCCCCACTATTTACATATTTGGGTAATTGTGGTTTTTGGGGGGAGGGCTATGCATTTGACCCGTTTGGGGGGTCTGTGTGGGTGGGGGGGATCCTGGGGTTGTTGCACTACGTGCTTTTCTGTTTTTCTTTCTGTGTTTTGTGGCTACGAGGGATTGGCCGGGATGGAGGAGCAATAGAATTGTGCTCTGTGTCCGCTGGGGAGCGGGGATGACACCGATGAGAGTGTCTCTGATTTGTTGCTTAACATGGAATGTGCATGGCTTGAATGACAGACGGAAGGTGCGTCTTATGTCGGCTTATGTCAAGAGGCAGAATATAGATATATGTATGCTACATGAGACACACCTAGTGGAGAATACTTTGCATTACTAAAAGGCGGGATGGATTGGGGAATGTCACGGATCTGTGTACTCGCGTTATGCTAGAGGCGTAGCGATTTTGATACGTAAGGGGTTACAGTGGCGTACTCGTAGGGTGATTGTTGACCCATTGGGGCGGTATGTTCTGCTTAGCGGAGTGTTGATGGATAAGCTGTGCCACCTCGCGTCGGTGTACGGACCTAAGTCGGATGATCCTGAGTTCTTTAGTGAGGTCTGGCGATTGATTGAGTCTCTGGGGGGAGGAACTGTACTGTGGGGAGGAGACTTCAATGTGACCCTTGATCCCATTCTAGATAGAGAAAGCGCAGCTTGGGTGCAGCGTACTTCTGCTGCCTGCGTTCTGTCTGCGATTATGGAAGATGGGTCGTTGGTGGACTTGTGGCGGATGAGACACCCTGCGGTTCGGGAAGGTACTTGTCTTAATTATGTGCATAATAGCTGGTCGCGCCTTGACCGCTGGATAGGCTCACGCGATGTGGCTTTATGGACCCGCTCGGTTGATCATATGGCACGCACGCTGTCCGATCACTCCCCGGTGCGAGTAGAGCTAGAGATACCTGGCGGGCCTGCTTAGACTTATATGTGGAGGCTGCCACTTGGGGCACTTAGAGACAAGTTGTTCTGTGAGGAATTGCGCCGTGACATTAATCTTTACTTTGAACAGAAAGCGGGCACAGTAGAGTCTGCTGGTACGCTGTGGGAAGCCTTTGAGGTGGTTGTACGCGGGATATGCATTTCAAAGCAACACGGCGTGTTGCGTACGCTGCGTCGTGAGCTGGCTGAGTTGGAGGGCCATATTGCGGACCTGGAGGCTCGGCTAGAGTTGGACTGGTCCAGAGATACATTGGCGACCTTGAGTGCTGCAGTCTGCGCTTATGAAGAGGCGTCTCTGAGAGAATTACATTTTTTAGGGAAATTTGCATGAGCCAGGCGCTACGGAGAGGGTGATAGAGCTGGACGCACCTTGGCGAATTTACTCCGCAGGCCGTAGGCTAGTAGTTATGTGACCGAAATGGATGATCCGAGTGGGGAGCGAGTGACAGGTACGTCTGAGGTTTTGAAGGTCTTCACTACATTTTTTCAGGACCTTTATTCTGCCCCTTCTGCGGTGCCTGTGGAGGTGATTCAGGGATATTTCTCTGACATTAGTCTCCTTTGGTTTGATAGGGCACATAGGGAATATTCTGATGTTCCCTTTACTATGGAAGAGGTGAAGGCTGCAATTTGGAGCCTTCCGGGGGACAAGGCCCCTGGGTTGGATGGATTGACTCCGGCGTTTTATAAAGAAATGCCGACATTTTGGTGCCCTATCTATTAGAGGTTTACGATGAGGCCCTGCAGAGCGGAGTCCTCCCGGCCTCTCTGCGCGAGGCGCTTATTGTTACGGTTCTCAAGCCTGGTAAGGCTGCAGTTAGCTGTGATTCGTACCGGCCCCTATCGATGATCAACATTGACAACAAGATATTAGCCAAAATGATTGCGGCACGGCTGCAGCCTCTTATGACGAGACTGGTGCTGCCGGATCAGTCGGGGTTTATTCCGGGATGGTCCACAGCACATAATTTGTGTACATTCTTTGCCGTTGCTGGCTCAGTTTCAGTCGATGATGTGGCGGTGTTCCTAGATGCTACTAAGGCGTTCGACTCATTGCTGTGGCAATATTTGTTTGCGCTTCTTGAGAGAGTGGGAATGAGCAGGCGTTTTGTGAACTCGATACGTTTGCTATTTTCACAGCCAGTGGCTTACCTACGGGTGAACGGATGCGTGTCGGAGCCCTTTGCGGTGGTGCGTGGAACTAGGCAGGGATGCCTCCTGTCGCCATTGCTTTCTGCGATCGCTATGGAGCCACTAGTGGCCTTTTTGCGACAGCACCACAATGTGCGGGGGCTGCCTTTTCGTCAGAGAGCAATTCTGATCTCCATGTATGCTGATGACGTGGCGCTGCATGTACGTGACCCTGCACGCAACCTAGACGTGTTATTGGATGAGATTGTCAGGTTTGGAGGTATCTCTGGAGTGGCGATAAATTGGGCTAAGTCTGTCATGTTACCTCTATCGTCTGGAACGGCAGTATGCCGGTCCCGCTACCCCATTATGTGGGCGGATGGGCCTGATAAATGTTTAGGCATTTGGTTGAGCTGTGATGTTGAGACGCTCTGGCTTGCCAATTATGGTAAAGCCATGGCTTGGCTGGACGACAGAATTACAGCATGGCATTCATTGCCATTGTTCCTGACTGGGCGGATCGCGGTGGCTAAGATGCTTGCACTGCCAACATTTTTGTATTTGTTCATCAACCTCCCGCTGGTGCCTACGGCTGTTTTTTTGCAGTGCCTTCGTTCCGCGCTGATCCGACTGGTAAGGGCCGGGGGTCAGCCTTGCATAGCCTGGAAAACACTAGTGTTGTCATTTGAGTTAGGAGGACTTGCAGCCCCTGATTTAGAGCTCTATTATAACTGCACGCAGGCCCTGTTTGCGTACTATTGGATCAGGCCGGGCTGCTATTTGCCGCACCTGGCTCCCGAAAGTGATGCGGTGTGGCCGGACGGGCTTGAGCGAGTGTTGGGCAACTTGGACAGAGCCCGCCCTCGAGGCATAGACACGGTGGCCTCTACGGTCCGAGCTTGGTCAATCTTACTGAACCGTTCTGGGACGAATGTGCCGTTTGCGCCGTCTGTGCATGTGGCGGCTGCTGGGGATGAGGTGATGTTTCAGGACTCGCAGCTCCGGAATTTCCTTCGGGCCTTCGATTTGATAACCCTCGATGATTGGTTTGTTGATGGCAGGTTGATGTCCCTGGAAGAGATCCTGGGGGATAGACCTGCCACTGCGCTCCACTGTTTTTATGTATTGCGTATATGCGCTATGCTGTTTGTTCGCTACCCTGGCTTGCCTGCGACCCCGACATCTTGCCGCACGCTGGAAGTGTTGTGAAGTGCGCGGTCACCTAAGAGGCTTATTACAAAGCTGTATGGTTGTGTGCAGGAGCAGGGGGAGAGGACAGGGCTGTCTGTAAGGGTGAAGTGGGCGGAGTATGTGGGGGAGAACATTGCAGAGGATGCCTGGAGGGCGTGCTGTGCGTATATGAAGGAGTTGTCACCTAACTATAAGTTGCGCCTTATACACTTTAACTTTTTGCACCGATTGTATTATACCCCTCGGAGTTTATGTGTTATGGGGCTGCGAGCGGATGATATCTGTGCAAGATGCCGGGCCCCTGCTGCTGATTTTCTGCACTTGGCGTGGACCTGTACGGAAGTGTATGCCTACTGGAGGAAGGTTTTCTGTGCACTTTCTGAGATGATTGGGCTGGAGAATCCTCTGTCTCCCTTGATGGCGCTGCTGGGAGGGGTGAATGGAGTAAAGACTACAGTGCGACGTCTGGTTGGCATGATGTTACTACTGGCTAAGCGCAGGGTGGCAATTTGTTGGGGTCGGGCTCGGTCTCCTCAGAGCTCAGATTGGCTGCGAGATGCCGCGTTCTGCCAGGAGCAATTAACAAATTACTGGGAGTTGACACCGGTTGGCTCTAGGCCACGGACATTTGGGCGCCTCTTCGATCCTACCTTGAATCTGCGTCCGTCTGAAGAGTCTGTTGCGGATGTGTATCTTTATATATTGAGTGCTGTTCCCGCTTCTATAGGCTGCGGTTGTATGGAACGGTTGCTGAGAATGTTGTTTGCTCCTCCCGGCTTTTTCTCTCCTACTTTTTGGGGGTTTCTGTTTCTTCCTCTCTGCCACATGTGTTTAGAGACCTTCCCTTGGACTTGACGACCTGCTGAGTCTTTTTGGCAGGGGACTGCTGGTATACAGACATTTGGCACCGTTCTCAGTCTCCCTCTGCTTGAAGTCTGAGAATTCTTGAGACTTGGGATATGGCTAATGCTTGGAGAGCCAAAGATACATTATAAAAGTATCTGCTTTGATTTATTGCTGTAAGGGCAGAAGAGGTAACTTTCTATTTTTGTTGTATGTTCTTTATATAAATCTATAAATAAATAAATAAAAAAAAAAAAATAAAAAAAAATAAAAAAAGTGTGTGGGTTTTTCTGCTGCCATTTTATCACTGACCTTTGGGCTGGTAGACTTCTGTTTTTGTCTGCATAGTGACGGATTGCTATGTGTGGTCATAATATGGGTAGCGGTATACCGTCGAGGTATGTTGGCGGCGGTCGGCATGGCGGTTAGCAGGAATTACCGCCAATGTCATAATGAGGGCCATAGTATGTATGGACCTTAATTAATTGGAGGTAAACACCTTTGTATTTAATAATGGAGTAAGTGACAGTTTCTCCCGCATGGCCCTTAAATAGTTGTTAAACTTGCTAATCCAATCCCAAGCTGAGGGCTTTCAATGCAGAAGCCACCAGTTCACTATGTGGTGGTTATGGATTGGTAGTGGGCCCTAACACTACTCTAGTGTGGCTGTAAGCACCGATTGGTGCATTATTCCACATGGTTCTGATAGAAAAACATGAATGGTTCATCTTCACAGCTTGGGCTCGACAACAGCTTTGACTATGCTATCTCTCTACTTGAAGATGAAGGACATTACTCCTTTGCCCACAGCCTAGGACTACTAGGTTCTGCACCGCACAATTGATGCTGCGCATAGTAAGTTACACTGACCAGATTGATGCCTGTGCATGCCAAACCCTGCTTGTGTCAGATGGCTGCGCCAGGAGTACCACATTGAAGGTGGAACGCTGTAGTTTTCTCCTCAGCGGAAGTGACACTGAGAATCGTGGTCTCAATTAATGTTGCTTTTTAGCACCTGGCTGCAGGGATTCATTTAAAACGACTCATTTCATCAACCTCACCTAAAACAGATGAAAGAACAGGTTGACCTTGACAGTATTTGAATTACGACCTACAGATCACGCTAGATGCCAGCACCAAGCTATTAACTCATTAAATCATGTGGTTCCCAACCTGTGGTCCGGGGACCCCTTGGGACCCGCGAAGCCACCGGAGGGGGTCCGCTACTGTATAGAAAATTATAGAATATTAACAGATTAGGTCCCCAGCTTTCCGTAAAAACTTAGCTGGGGGGTCCCCGGACTCCAATAATGAGTCAGTAGGGGTCCCTGGGTTTCAGTAATCATAAAGTGGAGGTCCACAGAAGTCAGAAGGTTGGGAACCACTGAATTCTAAACCTCTATCACAGAAGCTTTCAAGATAAAGTTAACATGAGCACATTTAAAATGATACAATTGCACTAAAATTATGTATGTTAGTACTGCTAATGCATCTCATGCTCAATGGAGCAGGAGTCTCCAAAAACACAGTACTGGCCTCGGGAGCGTTTTTTGCTTTATAATTGACAGCAGCCAAGCTCTTGACAAGCAGTGAGATGGAATGGTTCACTTATAAATCACATCTGTCTGAGGTCATTCCTCTAGAATGCACACAAAAGGCCTTCTTTGTAAATATATTCCCCATAAACTGCCAAATGCAAAACATGCCTTTAATGAAAAATAGCAGTGGTTTGGTGCAATGCAGGGCTTCACAGATTTGAGCTGTCAACAGACTTTCAGAAGAAATGAGCTTCAGAAAAGAGTCAAAGAAAGAATGTATCCTGTCATGCTCGTTCCCGCACTCCTGCACTGCATTATTTAAACATTCCTCACGCTTGCAGATCTACAACCCTAGCCTTTTTGGTTTAAATAGACCGAGCAACTAATTGCACAATGAAGAAATGTGTAACAGAATAGTACTTCTGCACCAACATTTGCATGTAGTGATGCACATCTCATTAGTTCTTTTAAAATGGATGTTCGTCTGTCTACGTAAACGCTTCTGCTGTCAGCTTAATTAATTAGTACAGCTTGATTATTCTATGCAGTCAGTACCTAGTTATTGTATTGTTCTAATTATACTGTAAGTCCAAATACCATAAACAATGCTTACTGAAACATGTGCCTTTAGTTGTCTTGTCTTTATCTTGTAGACGTTTCCCACAGTAAACAGGGAAGGCCACCTATAAAATAAAAGGAAGTGTGGAGGGACAGACATAACATAAATGGAGGCAGGAGTTCAGATGTGTTATGGCCCTTCCCTTAAGGATCTTCTGGACGCTCACAGGGTCAGAAGGAAGGATCTAATCTCTGTCCCTCCTCACTTTAAGTACTGAGGTTACTTGCAACAAAGAGTCTGGTCAACATTAAGGAACATTTCACCTCCCTATCTTTTCTTCACTAACTTGTCATTGAAATTTTCACAAGGTATAATGTGGGGGCAGTTCCGGAGGCTGTGTGTATCTCAGTGCTGTGCTTGGCCCTCTCTGCTGGGTCCCCCCAAACATTCTGCCTTCCCCGGTTACTGAACCGTTTTAATTGGCTTCTAGGACTCTGTGGACATTCCTACTGCTAAACAGTGCTAAAGTGCTTGTGCTCTCTCCTGTAAACATGATAAAATTGACTTACACCTCATTGGCATATTTTATTTACTTGTAAGTCCCTAGGAATTTGGTATACCATATACACAGGGCCAGTAAATTAAGTTAATTTTGGGCCTGCAGCACTTATTTAGCCACCGACTTGAGTAGCCCCCTTAAAAATGTGTCAGGTCTGCCATTGCAGCCTGTATGGAGTTTTAAATTGCCAATTCAACTTGGTAAAATAACCCCTTTAACAGGCCAAAAACTCATTTACATAATACATATAAATCACCCCTAAGCTACACCCTAAACTACACCCTAAAACACCACAGAGGGATGGGTGAAGTGTATGTTAAATGGTTGACATGTAATTTTAATTTTTACATGTCCTAGTACTGAAAAACTCACAAATTTCTTGTTCACTACTGTGAGGCCTCCATCATAAGATAACATTGGGTTACCTTATTACATTTATTAAGGGATACATCTTGTTTAGGAGCTGGTGGAAATGTCATGTTTGGTGTCTAAGGAATTGTAATATCAAATCCTCTCTAAAGGTAAGGTTGGATTTTAAGTCACAGTTCTGAAAAGGCCACTTTTAGAAAGTTGTTTTTTCTTGTCCTAATCATTTGGTGCCTGCATCCTCTTCCTGGGTCACATGCCAGGTGTAGTTGTCAATTGTCCTTTGTGTATTCCTCCAAGACATCTACACACTAGAGGGACTCAGTATTGGCAGGAAAGGCCATCAAAGCAGGATGGGGGGTGGGAGTGGTACACACTTTAAAGACATTGGGGGTCATTTTGACCCTGGCGGTACGAGACCGCCAGGGCTAAAATGACGGAAGCACCACCAACAGGCTGGCGGTGCTTCCTGTGAGACTACGACCGAGGTGGAAGCGCCGCGGTCGCACCGCCGGGGCCGGCGTTTTTCTGCCACAATGGCCTCGGCGGTAGTAATCCGCCAGGACAGCGCTGCTTGCAGCGCTGCCCAGGGGATTACGAGTCCCCGACCGCCAGCCTTTTCCTGTCGGTTTGAACCGCCAGGAAAAGGATGGTGGTACGGGGACTCGCGGGGCCCCTGGGGGCCCC
Organism: Pleurodeles waltl; assembly: GCF_031143425.1. NCBI lineage: Eukaryota > Metazoa > Chordata > Amphibia > Caudata > Salamandridae > Pleurodeles > Pleurodeles waltl. Next base: position 138,860,790 of record NC_090444.1, read on the forward strand.
TGCACTGCCCATGCCACAGGCATGGGCAGTGCAGGGGCCCACTGACAGGGCCCCATGCGGCTTTTCATTGTCTGCATAGCAGACAGTGAAAAGCGCGACGGGTGCAACTGCACCCATCGCACGGCTGCAACACCATTTGAAGCCGGCTCCATGTTCTGCCCGCCGGCCCAGCGGGGATGTCAAAATGGGCACCGCGTGAGTGTGGCTGCATTGGCGGCCGCCCGGCGGTTACAACTTGGCGGGCGGCGCTTGCCGCCTGCCAATGTTGTAATGAGGCCCATTGTGTCAGCATGTAAAGAAAGAACTTCACACTAGCCCATAGTGCCTCCAGACATCTTGGGACCAGGGCAGATAGAGGCAGAAAATTCCACATTTCCTTAGGGTGGGGGAACTCCAGCTGTTTCTTCCACTTCAAAGCTGGTATCAGGTATAAAACTAGGGTCCCCAGACCCACTCTTCAGTCAATTTCTGGACCTGTAGAAGGACTCACACAGGACTATCCTCTTGCCTACAGCCTGCTGTGTATTTCAAAGGAATGTCCTGCTGTACCAAGAGGATTTCCCTGCTGCCTGAAGCCTGCTTTGTGCCCTCAGAGGACTGTCCTGCTGCTTGCGAACGTTTTTGAACCCAAGGCTTCCAGAGTGACTCCATGGACTAGTTGGGTGGCTTCCTGATCAGAGGCTTGGAGACAGAAAAGACCCAAACCAACTAAGACCTGCACCTGGATCCAGCCTCAGTGTGTCCTGGCCCTCTCAGTGGTGCTCCTCCAGTCCTGAACCCTTAGATGTTGTGCTGAACATGCCCAGATAACCTAAATTCAAAACATAATACGATATTCTGCCAAAAACTGCTTGAGATCCGTGAAGAGACTGGGACCTAAATGCTCACTGATCCACCCAAGCTGCATCAATGGAAGGCCTGACTTTGCCTCAACTCCTGTTACAGCTGAGGGATGCTCTGGAAAAAAAACCTAAGAAAATGGAGAATTCCTCAGAAGCTGCTATTACCGATTGAACAACCATACTTGAATACATAGGTCCAAGTCAAAATCAGCAGTGACACAAAACTTTCAAGAAATATTGCCACCAATCAAGTGCTTAAGCAGGAGTGTGTGCTGGCTCCCCACCTCTTCAATCTATTCATGGAAGAGCTAACATCAGAGATAGACCAGGTAAACTCTCATCCACCATGCCTGGGGTTACTCCATCTGACCCACCTGATCTATGCTGATGACATCCTGCTGTTCAGCATGACAAAAGAAGGCTAGTTAACACAAAGTCAAAAATCTTAAGATCAATACAACAAAAACTATGACTTTTAAAAATCGACGTGGGTGGCCACTTAAGATCCTCCTAGCCAATAAAACTCTGGAGGAGGTTAACAGCTACAAATATCTGGGAATGTACCTGGACAGCAGAGGTAATTTTGCCGATCAAAAACAGTACAGGTAAAGAAAGGAAATAGTCTAGTACACACCTTTAGCACTCTTGCAAAGAAATTCTTCCTCCAGCCATTACTGGCAGTAATTTCTGCCTAACCACTAACGACTGAGGCATATGCCAGCATAGCCATGCGAGGCCAAGATGCATGCCTTCTGGACGGACTGCAGGTTAGTGCCGTTAGGCAGGTGTTCTCCTTCCACAAAATTCCTCCCAGGTGCAAATTTGATTAAAGTTTGCACTTATAAAGCAAGAAATAAGTAGAAGGTCTGCTTCAATAAAATGCTGGTATAAAGTACACAGAGATCAGGAAAGCCCATTAAACATGTCACTATGGACCTCCATAGAGAATGATCCTCAACTCTTGCATATATTTGTACAGTTCCCTGAAACAGACGCACTTGGCAACAATTTGGGATGAGAATTTGCCTTTTCGGGCCTTCAAGAGAGTGGTGATCAAGAGATAAAGAGGCACTGGAATTTGGAAGATATCAACACTTAGGGGGTCATTACAACATTGGCGGTATAAGGCGCTTACCGCCGTGCAGAAGATCGCCAATACACCGCCGCGGCCGCGGTAGACCGCCACAGCTATTATGACACACATCACGGAATCCGCCGAAATTGAGACCCCCACACAACACCGCCACACCAAAGGTCAGCGATAAAGTGGCGGAAACAAATCCTCCACCTCCACGCCAACAGAAACACGGCCATGCTATTACGACCCACGAATCCACGAAGCGGTCTTTCAACCGCGGTATTCCATTGGCGGTACACACTGCGCGCTCAAAATACATACACTTTTACAAAACCCAGCCACATTGGACAATTACAAATACACACACCTGATACACATACACACACCACTCCCACACACCCAATACAATATAAAACACAAACCCACATCACCCACAAACCCCTACAACCAGAATTTCTGAGAGAAGTCCAGAGACAGCACAGCTATTGACAACCCCATCACACAGAGGCACACAACACCATCACCCACACTACATCCACGCACAAAACACCACATACCACTACAGTCACCACACTCATCAACACATACACCACCCCACACATCACACACAACACCCCATGTCACGCCAAAGACACCCCCGCTTCTCCGAGGAGGAGCTCAGGGTCATGGTGGAGGAAATCCTACAGGTAGAGCCACAGCTATTTGGCTCACAGGTACAGCACACATCAATAGCCAGGAAGATGGAGCTATGGCGCAGAATAGTCAACAGGGTCAACACCGTGGGACAGCACCCAAGAAATAGGGAGGACATCAGGAAGAGGTCGAACGACCTACAGGGGAAGGTGCGTTCAACGGTATCCAGGCACAACATCGCAGTGCAGTGGACTGGCGGCGGACCCCCACCTCCTCCCCCACAACTAACAACATAGGAGGAGCAAGTCCTGACCATCTTGCATCCTGAGGGCCTCGGAGGAGTCGGAGGAGGATGGGACACTGGTAAGTCAAATCTTATCTATCATATCCCCCACCCTACCTGCATGCTATCACACACCCCCACCCTCACACCCTCCCATATCACCCCAAATCCTTACTAATCTACCCATGACACCAACCACCCATCCCAACACCAAGCCCTGCATGACACAACTAAGCATGGGCACCCCTCACTAAAGCATGCCCACTGCACCAACCCAGAACACCCCCCCAACCATCACCACACAAGCCCCCACATAGGAATGCCTGCACTGGGGATCACGCACACCCAACCATTTCACACCATGAAACATACACATGCAATAATCATGTTCTTATACCCCTGCAGGAACCCGAAGGACCGTCACCACACCAGAGGGTCCAGACAACACCACTCCACCCCCAGAAGAGGCCCACAGTGACGACAGCAGCTCTGCCACACTGGATCCTGATGACCAGCCCGGACCATCTTGGGCATCAGGACAGTCGGTTCCCCTTGCCCAGCCACAGCCCAACACCGAGGTGCCACCCTCTGGTAACACCGGCACAGCACCCACCCAGCGGGCCTAAACCTCCCTACCCAGGACAGGTCAATCAGCGGTGTGTCCACCACTACAGGGCACCCAGGGTAACCCACCACCCCAACAACAACAGGGACCTGGGGGTAGTGGTAGTGGGCACACTGTCCAGGGGACGGAGCCACAGGAACACCGGGGAACTGGGAGGGCTGCTGTGCGACAGAGGGAGGACAGGCCAAGGGAACCAACTCTCCACAAGGCCCTATCCTCCATCATGGGAGCATACCACCACTCCCAGGAGACGATGGCGACGGTCCTGGACAAGTTGCAGGAGACCCTGCGTCTGCAGGACGAACTGTATTTGGGGTTCAGGGAGGAGCTCAGGACCATCAGCCCCGCCCTCGGCACCATCGTAGGGGTGCTGATGGACATTCAAAAGACCTTGAGGGACACCGTGGCACTCCAAGGGGCCCCTGACACTAGCCAGGACGACGAACTGCCCACCACCTCCGCCGGCGCTAGTGGACAGGACGCCCCCCCACAGGACCACCACACCAGCACCCCACACCCTGCAGACGGACAACCACCACGCAAGCGGGCCCTGAGATCCAGGAACAGGACACAGCAAGATGGCAAGACCCCCGCCAGGAAATAAGACCACCCTGATTGTCCCCCCACTGTCCCACATTGTCACCCTGTCCCGATTGGAACTGCCCCTGCTCCACCTCCAATGCCCAGATGGGCAGTGCACCTGTGAGACTAATAGACTGGACTCTGCCATGGGCATTCCTCCACCATCACCCATAGCCATTTTACAACCTCCTTGATTGTTTTAGCACTTAAATAAACACCCTTGAAAGCCAAACAAATCTGGAGTCAGTCTATGATTTGGAACTTTGTATTATCAATTACAGTGTCATAATGGGTTACCGATTGTAAGGCTAACATACCAATGTCACACATCACAAGCCCTTGAAGGATGCAAGCAGTTGACACGTAGGTTACCACACTTGTGAAACTGAAATGGAAGGGTATAACTCAATTAACAAATAGTGAGTGAAATGTAGGTACAGGATAGAGGTAGACGTGTGAAAGTTAATGTAATGTTAAACCAGAAAATGTTCTTACCTGTGTCTGACTGGAAATATTGCTGTATGACTGACTCCCTGTTGTCGTTTTCTTCATCCTCAGCTTCATCCTCATCACTGTCCACTGGCTCCACAGGCTCCACAGCTGCCACAACACCGTCATCTGGATCATCCTCCTGCAGAAAAGGCACCTGGCATCGCAATGCCAAATTATGGAGCATGGAGCAGGCGATGATGATGTCGCACACCTTCTTTGGTGAGTAGAATAGGGATCCACCTGTCATATGGAGGCACCTGAACCTGGCCTTAAGAAGGCCGAAGGTGCGTTCGATCACCCTCCTAGTCCGCCCATGGGCATCATTGTACCGGTCCTCTGCCCTGGTCCTGGGATTCCTCACTGGGGTCAATAGCCAGGAAAGGTTGGGGTAACCAGAGTCCCCCAATAGCCATACACTGTGCCTCTGGAGTTGACCCATCATATCAGGGATACTGCTATTCCGCAGGATGTAGGCATCATGCACAGAGCCAGGGAACATTGCATTTACCTGCGAGATGTACTGGTCTGCCAAACAGACCATCTGGACATTCATCGAATGATAATTCTTCCTGTTCCTATATACCTGTTCACTCCTGCGGGGGGACCAGAGCTACATGGGTCCATCAATGGCACCTATGACGTTCGGGATATGTCCAAGGGCATAGAAGTCACCTTTCACTGTAGGCAAATCCCCCACCTCAGGGAAAATGATGTATCTCCTTACGTGTTTCAGCAGAGCATACAACACTCTGGACAAGACGTTGGAAAACATAGGCTGGGACATCCCTGATGCCATGGCCACATTTGTCTGAAAAGACACACTTGCAAGGAAATGGAGCACTGACAGCACCTGCACGTCAGGGGGGATTCGAGTCGGATGGCAGATTGGTGACATCAGGTCTGGCTCCAACTGGGTACATAGTTCCTGGATTGTGGCATGGTCAAACCTGTAGGTGACGATGATATGTCTTTCTTCCATTGTCAACAGGTCCACCAGCGGTCGGTACACCGGAGGATTCCGCCATTTTCTCATATGTCCCAGCTGACGGTGCCTAAGAAGGACAACAGCGAAGAACCAGTCACTATTCCTCCAGGTATGTACCCACAGTTACACACAAGACTACACCAGACAAAAAACCCTTCCTGTATGTGTGTTGAGTGTAGGCCTGGCTATGCGTGACGCAGTAGTAAATTAAGCCATGTGGGCCCCTGAAATGGCGGCTGCCTGACCTCTAAACTGGGACAATGGGATTGTGGGGTAACTGCGCTGGCGTTGCACACCGTCGCGGTAGGCGGTCGTAGACCGCGGCGCAATTCTGCATTGGTTAACATTGGACCCTATGGGTCCCAGGAGCCAATGAACAGGTGCGCGGGCGGTGATAATGTGCACCGCCGCGGACGTCACCGCCATTTTCTATCTGTTCACTCACTAGATACCTGACCTTCGACAGGAGAGGACCTACACTGCTAGTGCTGCTGTGAACTCGGTCTGGAAGCGACGATGGCTGCTGCGTCTGGGGAAAGGGCCCCTGCCTTCACTGCACAGGAGTTGGAGAAACTTGTGGATGGGGTCCTCCCCAGTACACGCTACTCTACGGTCCTCCAGACCAACAGGTTAGTACACAGGGAGCATGTTGTATGGGCTAGGCCTGGGTGGAGAGGGCTGGGTGGAAGAGGGAAGGGGGCAGAGTACATAGAACAGTTATGCATGGGAATGAATGGGCCACATGGCCAGAGTAGGGAGGGGGCCACTCACATTGACGGTGCAGTTGGTAATGACTTCCTCTTTCCTTGTGCATGTCATGTAGGTCAGCGCCCACCAGAAGAGGGCCATTTGGCGTGCCATCGCCAAGGAGGTCCGGTCCCTGGGGGCCCACCAGAGACGGGGCACCCACTGCCGTAAGAGACGGGAGGACATTCGCCGCTGCAGCAAGAAGACGGCGGAGGCTCAGCTGGGGATGGCCTCCCAACGTGGGAGGGGTGCCCGTCGCACCATGACCCCCCTGATGTTCCGGATCCTGGCGGTGGCCTACCCGGAGTTGGATGGGCGCTTGAGGACATCACAGCAGCCACAAGGGGGTGAGTACAACCTCATTCTGCGGACTTTGCGTGCAGTGGAGGTATCTGGGTGGGGGAAGTAGGCTGTGGGTGTCCCTAGGCCAGGGCGAGTTAGGTAGACAAGGCCCCTCCGTAATGTAGGCCATGTGGCACTCAACCCCACCTCAGCAGAGTGCCAAGTTGAGGTATAGTTGCCCCTGTGGCATCCATGTGCGCAGATTTCCACCATTGCCATGTAGGCCATGTTCCAGAAATTGCATGTGCAGAGGTCAGGAGCACGGCGTTATGCAGGGGACTGCTGCATCTGTCTTGTCCGCCAACGGTAGCGGCATGCCATGCACTAAAACTCTCTTTGTTCTGTCTACCCCCCTTTTCCTGCTCTCCCTGTCCTTTTGTACATCAGCATCATCAGGTGGAGGTACAGTGGCACCAGAGCACGAGGGAGCTGCATCCCACATGGCCATGGAGGACCACACCACAGACTCTGAATGCACCAGTGGGACGGAGGGCGAGGGGAGCTTCAAGTCGGCCACCAGATCACCAACCAGCGACACGGACTCGTCCGCCGATGGGAGCTCCCTTGTGGTGGCGGCACCATCTGTGCCCCCCACTTCTACAGGTACAGCCCCCACCTCCCCTACCAGCACTGCCCTCCCAGCAGCCCCTCAGCGTTCGCCCCGTGCCCGCTCACTCAGGAGGGTGGGCATCATCTTCGCCCCAGGCACCTCAGGCCCTGCCCCAGTCACCCCTGCTGCCCTCAGTGAGGAGGCCATTGACCTCCTCAGGTCACTCACTGTTGGGCAGTCTACCATTGTGAATGCCATCCAGGGTGTAGAAAGGCAGTTGCAACACGGTAATGCATTCCTGGAGGGCATTCATTCTGGTCAGGCTGTCCTTCAGCGAACCCTGCAATCTCTGGCCTCAACACTGATGGCAGCCATTGTCCATGTGTCCAGCCTCCCCCCTCCAACCTCCTCCACCCAGACCCAATCTCCTGTACCCCAGCCCATCCCAAGCACACCTACAGACCAGCATGCACACAAGTCAACACACACAAGTAGCTCAAGCAAACATAGGCACCACACACACCACAGGCACTCACGCAAGCCTCACCCACATACAGACACAGCAACATCCACTGTCTCCATTGTGTCCCCCTCCTCCTCTTCTCCCTCCTCCCTCCCAGTCTCGTCTACACACACACCTGCATGCACCACATCTACAGGCACTAGGACTCGCACCAGAACACCCAGCACCACAAGCCGCTCACCTGCACTCACCACGTCCACTCCCATTTACACGTCCCCTGTGTCCTCTCCTAGTGTGTCTGTGACGCCCCTCCCAAATTACACAAACGCCGAAAATCACTCACGCAGCATCCATCCACCTCACAACAGCCTCCAGTACCTGCACCTGCACCCAAAACACCTAAAGTGACACCTCCTACAACCACCTCCTCTTCCTCCACTCCCAGACCCCCTCCAGCTACCCATCCCAGTGTCCGTCAGAAACTGTCCCTATGTCAAATTGACCTTTTTGCCCCCACCCCCCCTCCAATTCATCAGTCCCGTCGTAGCGTCTCAGCCAAAAAGCCTCCAGTACCAGTTCTGCGTGTTCCAGGTTTTTGGAGTGCACCGGCCACCAGGGCAGGCAGTAGGACCCGGAGCCAAGGCACTGGCAGCCCACCCCCTGTAAAGGCTCAGAAATTGGAGAGTGGACGACGGGACCATCTTAAGACTCCTGGTGGGACAACAAGTGACACGGGATCGAAGGCGATTGGTGAGTCAGCTGTAACTCCAAAAAAGGGGGGGAAGGTCCAGAGGAAGTCTGCCCAGCCTGTCGTGAGTGTCACGGCGGAGAAGTGCGCCATCATTTCCGGCGGTCCAGACACAACCGCCAGCACCGTCGTCACTGGTCCAGAAACCACCGCCAGAGTCACAGCCCAAGAGGGCCCAAGTATCGTCACTGGTCCAGAAACCACCACCAGAGTCACAGCCCAGGAGGGCCCAAGTATCGCCACTGGTCCAGAAACCACTGCCGGAGTCACAGCCCAGGAGGGCCCAAGTATCGTCACTGGTCCAGAAACCACCGCCGGAGTCACAGCCCAGGAGGGCCCAAGTATTGTCACTGGTCCAGAAACCACCGCCGGAGTCACAGCCCAGGAGGGCACAAGTATCGTCACTGGTCCAGAAACCACCGCCAGAGTCACAGCCCAGGAAGGGCCATGATGTCACAGCCCCGCTGGGCAATGATGGAACGTCATGCCACACACCAATGCCCATTGTAGAGATCGTCATGCCACACACCAATGCCCATTGTAGAGATCGTCATGCCACACACCAATGCCCAGTGTAGAGATCGTCATGCCACACACCAATGTCCAGTGTAGAGATCGTCATGCCACACACCAAGTCCGTATTAGAACCGCCATGTCAAAGCACCGCTGAATAGGGCAAAGACCGCCATGTCAAAGCACCACTGAACAGTCCTGAACCGCTATGTCAAAGCACTGCTGAACAGGGCAAAGACCGCCATGTCAAAGCACCGCTGAACAGTCCATAGACCGCCATTGCAAAGCACCGCTGAACAGTCCATAGACCGCCATGGCAAAGCACCGCTGAACAGTCCTGAACCGCCATGTCAAAGCACCGCTGAACAGGGCAAAGACCGCCATGGCAAAGCACCGCTGAACAGGGCAAAGACCGTCATGTCAAAGCACCGCTGAACAGGGCAAAGACCGCCATGGCAAAGCACCGCTGAACAGTCCATAGACCGCCATGGCAAAGCACCGCTGAACAGTCCATAGACCGCCATGGCAAAGCACCGCTGAACAGTCCTGAACCGCCATGTCAAAGCACCGCTGAACAGGGCAAAGACCGCCATGGCAAAGCACCGCTGAACAGGGCATGCACCGTGTAGGAATGAATGGACCGCCACATCAGGCATCCTTATCCCATGTGCAGCTGGGACAGTGACAGGACAGGTACTTTCACGGGGAGACTCATCCAGTCTGGGCAACAGTCCCCCTCCAGAACCAGTGGAGACCTGCATCTACTTGAGAGACTGTGGCTTTGCACTCCCCAGGATGGCACAGAGGGCAAATCACCCACTGTACAGACTTGAGAGACTGTGGCTTTGCACTCCCCAGGATGGCACAGTGGGCAAGCCACCCACTGTAGAGACTTGAGAGACTGTGGCTTTGCACTCCCCAGGATTGAACAGTGGGCATCCCACCCACTGTAGAGACTTGAGAGACTGTGGCTTTGCACTCCCCAGGATTGAACAGTGGGCAAACCACCCAGACTTGAGAGACTGTGGCTTTGCACTCCCCAGGATTGAACAGTGGGCAAACCACCCACTGTAGAGACTTGAGAGACTGTGGCTTTGCACTCCCCAGGATACATCAATGGGCATGGAGCCCATCGTGGATCTGGCTTCGCATTCATCTGGCTGAGGTGCCCCCCCTTCCCTTCCCCCTGAGGTGCCTGTAGTGTTTCTATCTGATGCCCCCACAGTGTTCTCTCCGATTTTGGTCAGGTATCTATTGTGGGCCTCGCCCATGCATTTTTGGACTGTTGGTGCACGGACATTGTTTTGTACATATCTGCACTACTTCTCGGATTGTATGTGTAAATAAGAGTGATTTTGAGATATATATATATCTGTATATGTTTGTATGACATGTATATTGGCACATTACAATGTTTGCCCGAATTTCGCATTGTCTTTGCATTCTTCCGGGGGGATTATGGGTTGTTACTTAGATTTTTGTGACTGTATTGCTGTGTATGTTGTGATATGCAAGGGTGGGGGTGTTTGGTGGGTGTCCCCCTAACTTTTGCCTTCCCCCTCCCCCATGTCGTAGGTGCAGTACTCACCGGTATCTTCTGCGCCTACGTAGCTGTTGGTCATAAAGGAGCAGAAAAACAAGGGCAGGTAGGATTTGTAATTCCGGCTCCATGGTGTCCTCCTTCCTCGTGGGATGTGCTAAGGTGAGCGTTTTCCCATTGCAAAAGCTGTTTCTGCCGTGTTTTTATCCACAGTGATTCTGCCCCGGAAAAGGTGGCGGATTGGCGGGTTGTAATAGTGTGGGCGGTACATTGTCTCCCGCCTGTCTGTTGGCGGTAACCGCCGCGCTGCTTGTCTGTACCACCGTGGCGGGCGGTGTGTTAAAGTGGCTGTCTTTGTTGGTGGTTTCCGACAGGGTCATAATTCCCTTTTTTTGTCCGCCGGCCTGTTTGCAGGATTACTGCACCTTTAACACTGTCCGCCAGGGTTGTAATGACCACCTTAGTTTCTGATCCCATGCCTAGATGGTAATTAAACATTGTGACAGCCTGAAACCATCCCCTTTTTTAAATATCCCCTTCCCAGCGCATATCAAGTAAAAATTGATAGCCATATGATTCAGCTAATTACCAGCGCAGGCCTGTCACTCGCTTTGAAAATATGGTATCCCAACCGCATGCAGGCTGTGTGATGCTAGAAAGGAGGACTTTATACATTTGGTTTGTACATGTCCTGTTCTGTATAAACCTCGCACCACCCTACTAAAAAAAAGTTTCAAAGCCAGAGGCATTTGCACATACAGAGAAGCAATAATAGTGAGTCTTTTTTCAGTAAACCCGCAGCTGAACAGCAAACTGCTGTATTTTTTGGTAATTGCCACTACTGGCAAAATCAACATCAACACTTCCACATATTATTGCTACGCAAACGACAAGACTTGAGGCCAATTGGACTTGATTGCCCACCAGCGGAGAAAGCAAACAAGTTGGACGGGCTCGGCCGTCCTGCCAGTAGGTCGGAATCATTTGTCTTTTTATGGATCATATTGCATAGGGACAGATGACGCTTTAACATATTAATATGTACTGTTGTATTTTAAGCAGGTATTTTTCCCAAAAGAGACACCTTAACTGAGTCTAATTGGTACATTAATGTAATTGTTAAGGTACTTTTGGAGCAGATCTTTTATCATGAGATGCTGTACAAGGACATCGGTGTTATGTTTTTATCATGCACAAATGCACTATCTAGTTATTCCCCCAATACTGTGTTGTTTATAAATGTATAAATGTAACACTGTTGATTAATTGATTAAACTTCCATTAAGTTCTTCTCCACAGCAGGAAATCTTTTTCATCAGCTCTTTAGAGAAAGGTCAACTGGCCTTGTGGAGCTCTTGTCAGCTACAGCCTACAGGAGACTTTTGACTTTCAAAAAAGGGACAAAGGGCCTGATTTAGAACTTGGAGAATAGAATACTCAGTCACAAACTTGATAGATATCCTGGCCGCCATATTACGATTCCCATAGCATATAATGGGATTGTAATATGGCAAACAGCATATCTGTCACGCTTGTGATGGTGGAACTCCCTCCACCATGTTCTAAATGAGGTCCTAAGTCATAACACAGATATCTTCCCCGTGACTTCATCCAGCTGCTCCCTGACAGTGAAGCTTCCTTCTTGGACACCACTGGTTGCCTCGCTCCTCTGATGTTTCTTTACTCATTTTCCTTCAAAAATGCTTCTAATCCTGAAGGTAACCGGAGACCGGGCTCAATCCACTTCTTGTATCTGAACTGCGCTCCATCACAGACAGCTATAACTTTTGACTTTGCCCCAGTCTCATACAACTATATGTTTGGCGTTGCTGCTTTGATCTTTTAGGCGCTATTTTCTTAGCTTAAAATTTAGAAAATCACAACCCCGGTTATATTGATTGGATTTTTATTATTTGGTTTCATATGTAATTAGAATTTGCTATATTTTTCCAGATTTTGTAGAATTTTTATTGTGCTGTGGAGTCACTTTATTACTGGTTTAGTGCTGCCTAAATATTTTACACATTGTCTCTGAGTTAAGCCTGACTGCCCTTGTGCCAAACCACTAGAAGGACAGGATAATTTAGTGACTTTTTGTGGTTCACTCTGACAAGGATTGTGGTTGTTGTTTGAGAGGGCTTCACGTCCCTCAACCAACAATCCAATTTCCCTCTTTAGATTATTTTGCTTGAAGTCCCAGTTTTTTTTGTTCTTATCATATACCGCACAGTAGCATCCAAATCTGCTGCATTGAGTTGCTCAAGAGATAAACACAACACAATTTCAATAAATATTGGCCTTCTGCTATTGTTTTAACTTGTGTTGGTGGCTCAGAGGCAAAGGCAAGCTGTCCAGTATAGGATTTTTAACAGAATCATAAGCATAATTGCCTATGCATTAACAAACAGAGTGTCAGGCACATTGGATGTGAGCTGTGGACTGCAGCACACAAGTAGTGTGTTATTTTATGGGTTCAATAAATGCATTTTTCAAAGTTTTTGCCCGCTTCTAATAGGAATTAGTTCTGGACACAAAGCTGGCTATAGCGAATGACAAGAATATGGTTTCAAAAATATTGAGTTTCTTGAATATTGTATCAAGTCTATACAAAAATTATTAAGAAACAGGATGCAGAAGGTATGAATTTCACTTTTTATATGTATAGTATCATTTTCAAAAATATTGTATCTATCATTCATGTTTATAGAGTTGTAATAAATATAACATATCATTACAACATTGGCGGTAAAAGCCGCTTACCGCCGTGCAGAAGACCGCCAATACACCGCCGGCGCCGCAGAACTCCGCCACAGCTATTATGACCCACATCTCGGAATCCGCCGAAATTCAGACACCCATAGAAGTCCGCCACACCAAAGGTCAGTGATAAACTGGCGAAAACAAAACCTCCACCTTCACGCCAACAGAAACATGCCCATGCTATTACGACCCACAAATCTACTCGACGGTCTTTCAACCGCGGTATTCCATTGGCGGTACATACCGCTGAGCTCAAAATACACACACATCTCCAAAACACCGCCACATTGGACAATTCCAAATACACACTCCTGACACACATGCAAACACCACTCCCACACACCCAACACAATATAAAACACACACCCACATCACCCACAAACCACTACGACCAAAAAATCTGAAGGAAGGCCAGAGAGAGAATACAGCAATAGACAACCCCACCACACAGAGGCACACAGCACCATCACCCATACAACATCCACGCACAAAACACCACACACCACTACACATCACCACACACATCAACACTGACACCGCCCCACACATCACACACACCACCCCATGTCACGCCAAAGACACCCCCGCTTTTCCGAGGAGGAGCTCCGGGTCATGGTGGAGGAAATCCTTCGGGTAGAGCCACAGCTATTTGGCTCACAGGTGCAGCACACATCCATAGCCAGGAAGATGGAGCTATGGCGCAGAATAGTCGACAGGGTGAACGCTGTGGGACAGCATCCAAGAAATCGGGAGGACATCAGGAAGAGGTGGAATGACCTATGGGGGAAGGTGCGTTTAGCGGTCTCCAGGCACAACATCGTGGTTCAGCGGACTGGCGGCGGACCCCCACCTCCTCCCCCACAACTAACAACATGGGAGGAGCAAGTCTTGACCATCATGCATCCAGAGGGCCTCGGAGGAGTCGGTGGAGGAATGGACACTGGTAAGTCAATTCTTAACTTTCATATCCCCCACCCTACCTGCATGCTATCACACACCCCCACCTTCACCCCCTCCCCTATCACTCCAACTCCTCACTAATGTACTAATAACACAAACCACACATCCCAACACCAAGCCCTGCATGACACAACTAAGCATGGTCACCCCTCACTAAAGCATGCTCACTGCACATACCCAGAACACCCCCCAACCCTCATCACCCAACCCCCACACAGGAATGCTTGCACTGGGATACACGGTGAGCCACCAATTGCACACCATGACACACACACATGCAATAATCATGCACTTATGCCCCTGCAGGAACACGAAGGACCGTCACCACCCCGGAGGGTCCAGACAACTCCACCCCACCCACAGAAGAGGCCCACAGTGAGGATAGCAGCTCTGCCCTACTGGATCCTGATGACTAGCCCGGACCATCGTGGGCCTCGGGACAGTCGTTCCCCTTGCACAGGCACAGTCCAACACTGACCTTCCACCCTCTGGTAACACCAGCACAGCACCCACCCAGCGGGCCCAAACCTCCGTACCCAGGACAGGTCAATCAGCGGTGTGTCCACCAATACAGGGAACCCAGGATAACCCACCACCCCAACAACAACAGGGGCCTGGGGACAGTGGTAGTGGGCACACGGTCCAGGGGACGGAAGCACAGGAACACAGGGGAACTGGGAGGGCTGCTGTGCGACAGGGGGCGGACAGGCCAAGGGAACCCACTCTCCACGAGGCCCTATCCTCCATCATGGGAGCATACCACAACTCCCAGGAGACGATGGTGACGGTCCTGGTCAAGTTTCAGGAGACCCAGCACCTGCAGGAGGACCAGTATTTGGGGTTCAGGGAGGACCATCAGCTCTGCCTTGGGCACCATCGTAGGGGTGCTGAAGGATATACAGCAGACCTTGAGGGACACCGTGACACTCCAAGGGGCCCCTGACACTATCCAGGACGATGAACTGCCCACCACCTCCGCCAAGGCTAGTGGACAGGACCCCCTGCCACAGGACCACCACACCAGCACCCCACCCCCTGCAGACAGACAACCACCATGCAAGCGGTCCCTGAGATCCAGGAACAGGACAGAGCAGGATGGCAAGACCCCTGCCAGGAAATTAGACCACCCTGATTGTCCTCCCACTGTCCCACTGTTACCCTGTCCATACTTTAACTGCCCCAGCTCCACTTCCTATGCCCATTTGGGCAGTGCACCTGTGTGACCAATAGACTGGACTCTGCCATGGACATTCCTCCACCGTCCCCCATCACCATTTCACAAGCCCCCTCCATTTTTGTGCACTTCAATAAACACCCTTGAACCACAAAAAAATCTGGAGTCAGTCTATGATTTGGTAAAATGTATTATCAATGACAGTGTCAAAATATGTTTCTAGTTGTAAAGGCAACATACCTATGTCACACATCACAAGTCCTTGAAGGATGCATGCAGATGACACACGTTGGTAACCACACCTGTGAAACCGTAATGGAAAGGTACAACTCAGTTACCAAATAATGCTATGAAATTACACACAGGATAGAGGAAGACATGTGACAGTGAATGTAATGGTAAAAATGAAAATGTTCTCATCTGTGTGTCACTGGAAATATTGCTGTATGACTGACTCCCTGTTGTCGTAGTCTTCCTCAGCTTCCTCCTCATCACTGTCCACAGGCTCCACAGCTGCCACAACACCGTCATCTGGACAATCCTCCTGCAGAAAAGGCACCTGGCGTCCCAAAGCAAGATTGTGAAGCATCGAGCAGGCAATGATGATCTGGCACACCTTCTTCGGTGAGTAGAATAGGGAACCACCTGTCATATGGAGGCACCTGAACCTGGCCTTCAGGAGGCCGAAGGTGCGTTCGATCACCCTCCTAGTCCGCCCATGGGCCTCATTGTAGCGTTCCTCTGCCCTGGTCCTGGGATTCCTCACTGGGGTCAATAGCCATGACAGGTTGGGGTAACCAGAGTCCCCTAATAGCCACACACGGTGCCTCTGGAGTTGACCCATCATATCAGGGATGCTGCTATTCCGCAGGATGTAGGCGTCATGCACTGAGCCAGGAAACATAGCATTTACCTGAGAGGTGTACTGGTCTGCCAAACATACCATCTGTACATTCATAGAATGATAACTTGTCTGGTTCCTGTACACCTGTTCACTCCTGTGGGGGGGGACCAGAGCTACATGGGTCCCATCAATAGCACCTATGATGTTGGGGATATGTCCAAGGGCATTGAAGTCACCTTTAACTGTAGCCAAATCTTCCACCTCAGGGAAAATGATGTATCTCCTTACGTGTTTCAGCAGGGCAGACAGCACTCTGGACAGCACGTTGGAAAACATAGGCTGGGACATCCCTGATGCCATGGCCACTGTTGTCTGAAAAGACCCACTAGCAAGGAAATGGAGCACTGACAGCACCTGCACGTCAGGGGGGATTCCAGTGGGATGGCGGATTGGTGATATCAGGTCTGGCTCCAACTGGGTACATAGTTCCTGGATTGTGGCACAGTCAAACCTGTAGGTGACGATTAAATTTTGCTCCTCCATTGTTAACAGGTCCACCAGCGGTCGGTACACCGGAGGTCCCAACTGACGGTGCCTAGGAAGGACAACAGCGACCACTGAGTCAACTTTTTTCCAGGTATGTACCCACTGTTACACAGAACACAACACCAAAGACAAAACCCTTCCTGTATGTGTTTTGAGTGTAGGCCTAGCTATGTGTGACGCAGAAGTAAATGAAGCCATGTGGGCCCCTGAAATGGCGGCTGCCTGACCTCTAAACTGGGACAATGGGATTGTGGGGTAACTGCGTTGCCGTTGCAGACCGTCGCGGTAGGCGGTCGTAGACCGTGGCGCAATGCTGCATTGGTTAACATTGGACCCTATGAGACCCTATGAGTCCCAGGAGCCAATGAACAAGTGCGCCGCCAGTGATGATACGCACCACCGCGGACGTCACCGCCGCGAACGTCACCGCCATTTTCTATCTGTTCAATCTCTAGATACCTGATCTTCGACAGGAGAGGACCTACACTGCACTTGCTGTTGTGACCTCGGTCTGGAAGCGACGATGGCTGCTGCGTCTGGGGAAAGGGCCCCTGCCTTCACTGCTCAGGAGTTGGAGAAACTAGTAGACGGGGTCCTCCCCCAGTACACGCTACTCTACGGTCCTCCAGACCAACAGGTTAGTACACAGTTAGCCCATTGTATGGGCTAGGGCTGGGTGGAGAGGGCTGGCTGTAAGAGGGAAGGGGGCAGAGTTCAGGGAACATTAATGCATGGGAATGCATGTGCCACATGGCTAGGGTAGGGAGGGGGGACACTCACATCGACGGTGCAGTTGGTAATGACTTCTCTTCTTCCCTTGTGCATGTCATGTAGGTCAGCGCCCACCAGAAGAAGGACATTTGGCGTGCCATCGCCAAGGACGTCCGGACCCTGGGGGTCCACCAGAGACGGGGCACCCACTGCCGGAAAAGATGAAAGGACATCAGCCGCTGCAGCAAGAAGACGGCGGAGGGTCAGCTGGGGATGGCCTCCCAACGTGGGAGGGGTGCCCGTTGCACCATGACCCCCCTAATGTCTCGGATCGTGGCGGTGGCCTACCCGGAGTTGGATGGGCGCTTGAGGGCATCACAGCAGTCACAAGGGGGTGAGTACACTCTCATTCAGCTGACAGTGCGCAGTGGAGGGGTCTGGGTGGGGGAGGAGGGCTGTGGGTGTAACTAGGCCAGGCAGAAATACGTAGGCTAGGCCCCTCCGTAATGCAGGCCATGTGGAACTCTACCCCGCCGCAGTAGAGTGCCAAGTACAGGTATAGATGCCCCTGTGGCATCCAGGTGTGAAGATGTCCACCATAGCCATGTAGGCCAGATCGCAGAAATTGCATCTGTAGAGGCCAGGACCACGGCGTAGTGCAGGGGGCTGCTGTGTCTGTATTGTCCACCAACGGTAGCGGTATGCCATGCACTCAACCTGTCTTTCTTCTGTCTTCCCCCCCCCCCTTTTTCTGCTCTCCCTGTTTTTTTGTGCATCAGCATCATCAGGCGGAGGTACAGTGGCACCGGAGCACGAGGGAGCTGCATCCCACATGGCCATGGAGGGCCACACCACGGACTCAGAATGCACCAGTGGAACGGAGGGCGAGGGGAGCTTCACGTCGGCCACCGGATCACCAACCAGCGACACGGACTCGTCCGCCGATGGGAGCTCCCTTGTGGTGGCGGCACCATCTGTGCGCCCCCCTTCTACAGGTACAGCCGCCACCTCCCCTACCAGCACCGCCCTCCCAGCAGCCCCTCAGCGTTCGCCCCGTGCCCGCTCACCCAGGAGGGTGGGCATCACCTTCGCCCCAGGCACCTCAGGCCCTGCCCCAGTCACCCCTGCTGCCCTCAGTGAGGAGGCCATTGACCTCCTCAGGTCACTCACTGTTGGGCAGTCTACCATTGTGAATGCCATCCAGGGTGTAGAAAGGGAGTTGCAACACGGTAATGCATTCCTGGAGGGCGTTCATTCTGGTCAGGCTGCCCTTCATCGAACCCTGCAATCTCTGGCCTCAGCACTGATGGCAGCCATTGTCCCTGTGTCTAGCCTCCCCCCTCCAACTTCCTCCACCCAGATCCAATCCCCTGTACCCCAGCCAATCCCAAGCACACCATTAGACAAGCATGCATATACCTCAACACACAAAAGTAGCTCTGGCAAACATAGGCACCACACAACCCACTAGCACACACACAAGCATCACCCACATGCATACACAGCATCATCCACTGCCTCCACTGTGTCCCCCTCCTCGCCGTCTGCCTCCTCCCTCCCAGTATCGTCTACACTCTCACCTGCATGCACTACATCTACAGGCAGCAGGACTCGCACCAGAACACCCTGCACCACACACCGCTCACCTGCACTCACCACCCCCACTACCATTTACACGTCCCCTGTGTCCTCTCCCAGTGTGTCTGTGACACCCCCTCCCAAAGTACACAAACGCGGGCACCCACACACCCAACATCCATCCACCTCACGAGAGCCTCCAGTACCTGCACCCAAAACACCTAAAGTGACACCTCCTACAACCATCTCCTCTTCCTCCACTCCCAGACCCCCTCCAGCTACCCATCCCAGTGTTCGTCAGAAACTGTCCCTCTGCAAAGTTTACCTTTTTTCCCCCACCCCTCCAATTCATCAGTCCCGTCGTAGCGCCTCAGCCAAAAAGCCTCCAGTACCAGTGGTGCGTGTTCAAGGTGTGTGGAGTGCACCGGCCACCAGGGCAGGCAGTGTGACACGGAGCCAAGGCACTGGCAGTCCACCCTCTGTACAGGCTCTGAAGTTGGAAAGTGGCCGACGGGACCGTGTGAAGACTCCTGGAGGCAAAACAACTCACAGAGGTCCCAGGGGGATTGCAGAGTCAGCTGTGACTCCTCCAAAGGTGGGGAAGGGCCTGAAGAAGTGTGCACAACCTGGTGTGAGCATTACGGCGGAGAAAGGCGGCATTCTTCCCGGCGGTCGTGATGCCACCACCAGCACCGTCATCACTGGTTAGGAGACCACCGCCAGAGTCATTGCCCAGGAGGGCCCAAGTATCGTCACTGGTCAGGAGACCACCGCCAACGCCGGAGTCAGTGCCCAGGAGGGCCCAAGTATCGTCACTTGCCAGGAGGTCACCGCCGGAGTCATTGCCCAGGAGGGCCCAAGTATCGTCACAGGTCAGGAGACCACCGCCACCGCCGGAGTCATTGCCCAGGAGGGCCCAAGTATCGTCACTGGTCAGGAGACCACCGTCACCGCCAGAGTCATTGCCCAGGAGGGCCCAAGTATCGTCACTGGTCAGGAGACCACCGCCGGAGTCAGTGCCCAGGAGGGCCCCGGCAGCCACAGCCAATGCCCAGTCCAGAGTACGTCATGCCACACACCAATGCCCAGTCCAGAGACCGCCATGGCAAAGCACCGCTGAACAGTCCAGAGACCGCCATGGCAAAGCACCGCTGAACAGTCCAGAGACCACCATGGCAAAGCACCGCTGAACAGGGCAAGCACTGCTGAACAGTTCAGAGACAGCCATGGCAAAGCACAGCTGAACAGGGCATGCACTGCTGCAGAAGGAAAAGACCGCCACATCAAGCATCGTTGTCCCATGTACAGCTGGGACAGTGACTGGACAGGAACTGTCACTGGGAGACTAATCCAGTCTGGGCACCAGTCCCCCTCCAGAACCAGTGGAGAGATCCATCCACTCTGTCCTTCACAGGATGAAGCACTCTGGACACCAGTCCCCCTCCAGAACCAGTGGAGGCTGTTATCTACTTGAGAGACTGTGGCTTTGCACTCCCCAGGATGGAACAGTGGGCAACCCACCCACTGAAGAGACTTGAGAGACTGTGGCTTTGCACTCCCCAGGATGGAACAGTGGGCAAACCACCCACTGTAGAGACTTGTGGGACTGTGGCATTGCACTCCACAGGATATGGCAGTGGGCAAGCCACCCACTGTAGAGATTTGAGAGACTGTGGCATTGCACTCCCCAGGATATGGCAGTGGGCAAGCCACCCACTGTAGAGACTTGAGAGACTGTGGCATTGCACTCCCCAGGATATGACAGTGGGCAAGCCACCCACTGTAGAGACTTGAGAGACTGTGGCTTTGCACTCCCCAGGATGTAACCGTGGGCAACCCACCCACTGTAGAGACTTGAGAGACTGTGGCTTTGCACTCCCCAGGATGGAACAGTGGGCAAACCACCCACTGTAGAGACTTGAGAGACTGTGGCTTTGCACTCCCCAGGATACATCAATGGGCATGGAGCCCCGTCGTGGATCTGGCTTTGCATTCATCCGGCTGAGGTGCCCCCCCTTCCCTTCCACCTGAGGTGCCTGTTGTATTTCTCTCTGATGCCCCAGCAGTGTTCTCCCCGTTTGTGGACAGGTATCTTGTGTGGGCCTCGCCCATGCATTTTTGGACTAGTGGTGCACGGACATTGATATGTACATATCTGCACTACTTCTCGTAATGTACATACTTTTGACTGATTTTCTAATATATCTGTATATATTTGAAACATGTCTATTGATGCATTACAATTTTTGAACTGATTTCGTTTTGTCTTTGCATTCTTCCAGGGGGGTTGTGGGTTGTTACTGTCATGTTTCTAAATGCATTGGTGTGTGTGTTGTAATATGCGAGGGTGGGGGTGGGGGTGTTGCGTTTGTGTCCCCCTGACTTTTGACTCCCCCCTCCCCTATGTCGTAGGTGCAGTACTCACCGTTGTCTTCACCGGCGCAGGCGTTGGTCTTCGTAGATGAGTAGGAATACAAGGGCCGGTAGGATTTGTAATTCCGGCTCCATGGCATCCTCCTTCCTCGTGGGATGTGTTCAGGTGAGCGTCAACCCATTGCAGAAACTGTTTCTGCTCTGTTTTTATCCACAGTTAATCCGCCCCGGAAAAGGTGGTGGATTGGCGGGTTGTGATACTATGGGCGGTACATTGTCTTCCGCCTGTCTGTTGGCGGTGACCGCCGTGCTGCTTGTCTGTACCACCATGGCAGGCGGAGTGTTAAAGTGGCTGTCTTTGTTGGCGGCTTCCGCTAGGGTCATGATTCCCTTTTTTTTCCCGACGGCCTGTTTGCGGTCTTACCGCCGCTTTAACACCGTCCGCCAGGGTTGTAATGACCACCATTGTTTTTTAAATTCTTCAATATATATGAATCATTTTAGGTGATAGTGTTATTAATGATTTTTTGTAAATATAATTTGTAATGTGCTATTGACCTTTTTGTATATTTAATAGTAATTTTTTATTTAGTAGCAGGCCCTGAGTTTGTGAGTGAATAAAGTGAGAAGTTATTTAAATTATTGATTTATTGCTTTCCAAATAAATTTATATATTAATTAAGTATTGAATTGGTAATTAATTGTGTACATTATTTAAATGGTTAATTGTTATTTTTATTGTTTAGATGTATCTGTGATTTTTGAATGGTAATTTACATTTTCTATAGTTTGATAACTAATTTATGTTTTAGCTCCAGGATGTAGCTGTAATTATTTATATAATTCGTTTAATAGATGAAATGTTATTTAAATAATTTAAACAAATTTTGTGATTTTCAATGTATATTTTAATTGTTTGATTATTCATTTATAATTTTGCAGCAGGTTGCTAAAGTTGTAGGGGAATAGGTTGAGAGATTATTTAAATTCTAAATTGTGATTTTAAATAACCTTTAGGTAATTCAATATTTTATTAGTATTAACATACATTGTTTTATTGTAAATTTATATTTTAATTTGTAGTTTTTAAATCGTATTTTAAAATTATTAATATGTTATTTATATTGTTTTTACTTTTTTGAGTTGGTGTTTTTGAGTGGTGGGGAAATGTATTTATTTGTTCTTGTAGTTGTGTAGTTATTTTCAATTACATGCATTTTATTTATTTCTACTTACTGTGGAAAGAGAGAATAATTAATATTCACTTATAATATATATTGTACAACTATTGCTAATTCCATTAATATTAAAATGTGTTTAAATATTGTTTTTTTATTTTGTAAAGTGTACAAGTATCTATATATGCAACAAAAGAAAGAGGGAACTTTGGAAGTTCCTAAGTTTTAGGAGGCAAGCCTCTCCTTTATGATTGATGCACGTTTCACCAGGGGATAACTACAGACACACTCTTGATGCTGGAGTTTACTCCGCTGTGTTTGTCTTGGATCTTGGTCTGATTATGAGTTTGGTGGTCTGTGGACAGCCATGGTGGCGGTCTGACCAGATCATCTTGGTGATTGGACCACAGTATTATGATGCATGTGCTTCCATAGAGGAAAGACTACCGCAGTTCTGTTGGCACTGCCAGGCAGCATAGACTGCTGCAGTGGCGAGATAGGTCAATGAGGGCTGTCAGAGCCAGTGTTTCTGCCAGACACATTATGATGTTGACATCTGCCAATGTGACTGTAGTGGTCTAACCACCATGTCCTGGCTGGTGGAAATGGAGACTTTAAAGGAATAAACCCACCTGCAGGCAGCATCACACATCCTGTGCCGCCATGGAGACGATCACACACATCCTGCCATGGCTGCTGCTCATAGATGAAGCCCTTGTGTCCCCGGTTGGAGTCATACAAAACGAAAGACCCAAACACAACCACATGACAACTCCTTTGGGCAGGTCACTGACATTGCACCACCACACTCCGCAAAAACACATGTATGCTCCTCACAGTTTCAGGGACAGTGAAGTGTAGAGAACATTGTGTCACACAATAGCCACACCGCATAAACATCACACATTATTCAACTGACACCCTCCCATTGCTCACTTGCCATGAACTGTTGTGATATTGAAGGCATATATGTATGAATGTGTCTTTTAACACAAATCCACTTTGAAAGATCCCTGTAACGGACCCACAAAGGCCACCCACATTGCAACACAATGGAAGGTCAATGGGATGCACAATATTTTGTGAGACAAATATCCAAGGCTCACAGTGGAAACAATAAGGATGATGGCATCAGGCGCACTCCTTAAAGGATGCTGTCCTGGGACACATGTCCCTTTGCATATGCCCCAAAACACAATTTGCACATGCACCTCAGGGACAAACAATAGTAGAGTCAAGTGACATGCCTATCGGCCAAATGTGTAAGTACAAGTCAAGAAAGCAAATACAACAGCAACAGTATGGGCCATATGTTTAGATGAAGTAGCTGGAAGGCACACACATCAAAAAGGACACACAGTCAGTCAAATAAAAAGGAACATAACACAATTGAACACTGTCCATTTGTGGACAAACAAAGCTCTAGCTTCCACACATGAGACAAATGCCCATTCCACCCCAGGGGGAGAAATCTAGTACAATATATGCTGACATTGGCCAATCCAAAATGAAATACTTACCGTATCAAACAAAACACAATGCAATGGCACTCCAATTCGATTACCAACCACATATTCATGATGCAGTGATCATCTACCCTTGGGGTGACACCAGCACTGCCCACAAAGTCAGATCTTGCCAACAACAGCAAATAGTCAACAATCAATGTGAAACACACACAACTATAGGCACACAACACAAATAACTCAAGAACGTTAAAAAGGTAGAAAAGTAATGGCAGCACCAAGGTGTACCCAAAAATCAACAATTTGGGTTTATTAACAGTAAATGCTGAAGAGCAAAGGCGATTGGCCATTCCAAATGGTAGTCCATGCACATAATTGTGGGCAAACTTGACTCCAAACACTGCCGGAGAACCTCCACAGGAAGGGGTATCAGTTGGACAAGGAGACACCTCAGAGATCATGCGTGGGTGGAGTAGGGTCAGTTTTGGGATAGGTGGGTTTAGGTTTGGGCGTGGGATTTTTCTTTGGAGGGGTGGGCTTCCTCTTTGGGGTTTTTATAGGTGCTTGCAGGGGCAGGTGTGACGGGGAGGACTTGGATGTGGAAGGGATGAGTTGGGATGTAGGTAGGGGCCTCTTGGGTTTGGGAAAGGGGTTGGAGGTCACATGGGAAAGGGCAAGCGAAAAAGGAAACTTTCCTTGGGAAAACAGGTAGAGTCTTCAGATGGGAGTTGTGGTGGTGTCTGGGGGTATGGTGCCTGAGATGTGTGGGTCTGTGGATTTTGAGGGGTTGTCTGAGTGCATGGTGGGTATGGTGGATGTGTCACTGGGTATTGTGGTGGTATCTGTTGGTATAGTGGTTGTGGTACGTGGGTTTTCAGGGGTGGTGGGGGTGCCTGTAGGAATGGTGGCTGTTGTGGTGTCTGTTGAGTGCTTGCATGCTGGTGTGTCTTGTGGTGCCTGTGTTTATATGTGCTTCCAATGTGTGTTGAGGTGGGTGTGTGCAGATGTGTTGGTGTGCTTGAGACAGGTATGGGAATAGGGAATTTGGATTGGGAAGAGGGAGTTGGTGGGGGAAGGGTTGTGGGGGTGGATGGCTGTCATCAGTGAGGAGGCCAGAGCCTGAAAAGATCCTTGTAGGCCAGACATGGCACTATGAATGCCTTCCAGGTATACAGCTGTCTGCTGGAGCTGACTGTCCAAACCGTGGATGGCATTCAGAATGGAAGTCTGCCCCAAAGAGATACTGCCCAGGAGGTCAACAGCCTCCTCACGCAAGGCAGCAGGGGTAACAGGGGCTGAGGGTTAGGTGCCTGGGTCGAAGGAGACGCCCACCCTCTTGGGTGAGCGGGCATGGCACAACTGAGTGGGAGCAACAAGGAGGGTGTTGGTGGAACTGGGTGTGGTGAACAACGATGGTACAGGAGCAGGTTCTGATGGGTCGGCCACCACTAGGGTGTGGCCAGTGGAGGTAGAATCAGAACATGACAAGATCAAACCTGATCACACTTGAGCAACAGTTGTAATTAGCAAACATTACCATGACATAAAGTAGACCACAGCAACAAACTCCACAAAAGGGGCTCCTGCATTTGCCACACCATATGCATGTATGCAACATGAACTGTCAACAGCTGCCCACGGGAAATTCAGAATCACAGACAACTCCAATTACATGGGTGAAGCTGTGCAATCACAGTACCCATTGAACAAGTAGGAGACCATATTACCTTTGATGGTTTGCCTCATGTAGCATTCCTCAGTTACCTGTTGTCATACATTCGAAGGGCAATGTCATGTTATTTTTACAGATCCCACACAAGGTCATCCTTATAGCTAATTGTCACATTCCCAGTACTACATTATGAAGAAATGATGGTCCAAAATCCTGGCATGTTGCTGACAGAATTACAGTAGCCTGAAGAAGGTGACATGGAAATACCCATGTAACACTGGAAACAAATAAACAATGCTCACTTCACCTTGTGTAAATTGTTCCAATGGATTAATGGAGGTTGTATTAATGTTGCTCAGATAGATAACATATCTTGCATGCGAATATACACTGGAGACAAATAGTGCAAAATTCCAGGGAGAGATGTCTCCAAAATCC
This sequence comes from Pleurodeles waltl, assembly GCF_031143425.1. NCBI lineage: Eukaryota > Metazoa > Chordata > Amphibia > Caudata > Salamandridae > Pleurodeles > Pleurodeles waltl. The sequence goes on from NC_090444.1 coordinate 138,886,913, forward strand.
ACAAACCAATGAATCAGCTAGCCCCAATGATTACACCTCTCTTGGTTGGTACTCCTGATAATAACATACTCTGATTGCATCCGTAGAAGCCAATGGTCCTTTGAATTTTGGAGCGGCTCATGGATTCTCAAGTACTTGAGAAGGCACTCAACATATTGCTCAATGGGAGGCCCTATCAATGTCTTCATTTTTGTCCTGCAAACACAGACTTCTGTGGATGGATGGTTGTACACAACCAATATCATTCCCACATAACTGCAAGTCACTCCATGATGAATGCCAGCACTTAGGTAACACACCTTCCCTATTTCACATGTGCAAAACACTTCGCCAAATGATTCTACATCAATGGCATGAAAATGAACATTGTGGGTAAAAACTGTAGTCCTACCTGTCATGCCCTTCATTGCTACTGCAGTTGTACATGCCAATTGACATGCAATGACGAGTGAGGGTATGTGTGAGCCACCAATCAATGGTGACACACTCCTGTCTGCTTCACCACATGAAATGTAGCCCCATGACATTTGTCCAATTCCATACACATGTTGGCATACACACATATGTAAGGGAATTCAGAAATCATCCCATGAAGACAGGTAGACCAAGCATGAAACAGAAGTGAAAATAATTTGTCAAAAGTGACAAAAACACATGCTAACATGTAGGAACAAAGACTGATGGCAACAGTGATGTCACAGAAATCATGTCAATGAATATTCCCCACTTACAAAGGGAAGGATTGCTCTGTAACTGCAACCCAAAGAGAGAAGTATGCTGTGTCACATGTTTGATGGCTACCTTAACATGAAAGACAGTAGTGATGCATCAGAACTCATGACACACACAAGACAAGGGACCTCTGTGGACAGATGCCAATGTACTCACTTGAGCAGACACATGGCGGAGGACAGTGATCCATTATTTCCTTTTGTGTGGGCTGTCACACTGAGGACTAGTAGATTGTTGTGTACACATTACACCCACAGCAACAAACATGTCCTGAGTGATCGCTGTACATGCTATGTGTTGGCCCTGGAGACTAAATTATTTGTGGACTGTATTTGATTGTATCCTAGGTCCCTGGGCTGATAGTCAAGACACAACAGCATGCCCCAGCTTCTATACCTCCACCAACAGTTACTCATCTTGTGTGTCACACATGGCCCATTCCCAAACTTCAAGGGGAGATGGCCGAACCTAACACATCAATCTGGCAATGTAGCAGGCAGGAATATGCCCTGGACTTACCTCATTGTTGCTGATGTGATCCCCTCAAACGCCCATCAAGCTCTGGGTAGGCTGCCACCAAAGTGTGGGCCATTAGGTGGGTCAGGTTCTGATGTGCACCCCACCAACATTGGGAAGACAGCCCCAGCTGGACCTCAGCGATCTTATGGGCACCCTCGTCTTCCAACAGTGGGCTGTCTGCCAGATAAGGACCCCCAGGGTCCGCACCTTCCCAGGTGATTGTTCTCTAAGTAACCCTTCTTCTGAGGGGCGTTGACCTGTATGGATTCAAGAGACAAATCAAAAGGTCTCAAACACAAGTTTTGCCTAAATGGTTGTGCCACTCACATGTCAGAAACACCAAGCACAACATTTGCAACTTGTTACCACACCACAAGTGTAAAGCTCACATGCTGATAAGGAAAGGGACATGACTAACCCCTTCTGGAGTCATCTGCAGACTAATCCACTACCCTACTTGTGGCCTACACTGACTAAGCAAGCCTCCTGACATCAAGAAGCTCAGGCTCAAGCAACATGTACTGTGATGCGAGCTCAAATGGAACACTACACACCATTGTGGCTTCTGAAGGGTAAACTCCTTCGGCCTGACTGGACCAACTCACTTACACTTTGCAACATTGACTCACTGTATAAATTCCCTGCAGGCTACTGTCCAGTAGAGTAAGTCAGGCATTCAACATTTTGGGGGTCATTCTGACCTCGGCGGTAAAAGGCCCTTACCGCCGGTCAGAAGTCCGCCATTCTACCGCCGCGGCCGCGGTAAACCGCCACGGTCATTCTGACACACAACGGCGGAACCGCCAAAATCCCGACATCCAAGGAAGGCCGCCACATCAGCGAGCCGCGGAAAACTGTAGATGACCAAACCTCCACGCCAACACAAACAGGCCCATGCCATTCTGACCCACGAATCCACGCGGCGGTCTTTCAACCGCGGTATTCCATTGGCGGGACACACCGCCGCGGTCAAAATACACACACAGCTCCAAAACACTGCCACATTGGACAATTTGAAATACACACACCTGACACACATACAAACAACACTCCCACACATCCAACCAACTATAAAACACACACCCACATCACCCACAAACCCCTACGACCGAAGATCATAGATGAAGGAGAGAGAGACACATCACAGAATAGAGAGCTACATCACACAGAGGCACACTACACCATCACACACACCACATAGAAGCACAAAGCACCACACACCAACACACTCTTCACCATATACACCACCCCACACCTCATCCACACCACCCCATGGCACCCCAAAGGCACCCACGCTTTTCGGACCAAGAACTCCGGGTCATGGTGGAGGAGATCATAAGAGTCGAACCCCAGCTCTTCGGCTCACAGGTGCAGCACACCACTATAGCCAGGAAGGCAGAGCTATGGCAGCGGATCGTGGACAGGGTCAACGCGGTGGGACAGCATCCCAGAAATCGAGAGGACATCCGCAAACGTTGGAACGACTTACGGGGAAAGGTGCGCTCGATGGTCTCGCGACACAACATCGCAGTGCAGAAGACTGGCGGGGGACCCACACCACCCGAATTCACAGCATGGGAGCAAGAGGTACTAAACATCCTGCATCCTGATGGCCTCGCTGGAGTACACGGAGGAATGGACTCTGGTAAGTACAATCTCAACTACTTCACCCCCCCCAGCATGCCAACCCCCACCACCACCCTCACCCCCAACCCTCCATCACACATCCTCCCTGAGAATATCTCCCCAGCACAACCCACCCAACACCAACCCCTGCATGCCACCACAAACTATGGACACCCATCACCTAAGCATGACCACTGCACATACCCCCCCCCAACACCCCCACAACACCTCCCCCAAGGGAATGACAGCACTGGGGGACAAGGGCACCCATAAATCGCACACAATAGCACACACAGAAACAATAACCATACTCTCTTACCCCATGCAGGACCCGAACGCCAACACACCGGCCAGGAGGGTCCAGAAATGTCCATCCCCCCCCGGAAGAGGCACCCAGTGATGACAGCAGCTCTGTCGACCTGGAACCTGACGACCAGCCCGGACCATCGGGGACCTCCGGACAGACGGTTCCCCACACACAGGCCACAGCATACCCAACCCCCTCTGGGAACAACAGCACAGCTCCCACCCAGCGGGCCCATGGCTCTGTATCTAGGACAGGTCAATCAGCGGTTTTTCTGCCACTACAGGGCCCCCAGGCTAACCCACCACCCCAACAACAACAGGGACCTGGGGGCAGTGGTAGTGGGCACACCGTCCAGGGGACAGAGTCCGGGGGAAACAGGGCAACTCGGAGGGCTGCTGTGTGACAGGGGGGGGAGGAGAGGCCCAGGGAACCGACTCTCCAAGAGGCCCTCACCACCATCATGGCAGCCTACCACCGCTCACAAGAGACGATGGCGACGGTACTGGCCAGGTTCCAGGAGATCCAGGCACAGCAGGAGGAACGCTACATGGGGTTCAACAATCATCTCACCACCATCTCTACCGCCATGGGGAGCCTAGTCCAGGCCCTCCACCGGATAGAAGACACGTTGCGGGACCATGTGGCACCACACAGGGCCCCTGTCACTAGCCCGGACCAGGAACAGCCTACCACCTCCGCCGGCGCTAGTGGACAGGAGGCCCCACCACAACGACAGGCCACCAGAACCCCACCTCCTGCTGAAGAACAACCACCCCGCAAGAGGAGCCTGAGATCAAAGAAATCGACAGAGTAGGATGTCAAGACCCCCGCCAGCATGAGATATCCCCTGAAGTCATCCCACTGTCCCACATTGCCACCCTGTCCAACCTTGAACTGCCCCTGCTCCATCCTTCCACAGGCATATAGCAAATGCACCTGTGAGACTGCGAACTGGACTCTGCCATGGCCATTACTCCACCCCCACCCATCACCGTGTTTATATCATGTACCATAATCTAGTACCAAAAATAAATCACTCAATGCACTGAAATCATGCTGGAGTCAGGCTGTATTATTTACAAATGTAAAACACATTACCGATCAATTATGTTCTGTAAACTTTGTGCTGAACACATACCGAGATCAATAAGCATTAGTCCATGGGCTAACCAAGCAGAAGTCACGCAGTGGGTCATACAGCACTGAAAAGGGAAGGGAGAATCAAACATCAGTTTCAAATAACTGGGGGGTCATAGACAAAGTTGAGAAAAACGAGGCAGTCAGGAAAATTAAAATGGCGTGTGTGATTCTTACCTGTGTGCTACTGAAAATACTGTTGGATAACTCTGTCCCTGTTGTCTGGGTCGTCCTCTGAGTCTTCCTCCTCTTCACTCTCCACAGGCTCTACAGCTGCTTCAACACCACCATCTGGACCATCCTCCTGCAGGAAAGGCACCTGACGTCGCAATGCCAGATTGTGAAGCATACAGCAGGCCACGATGATCTGGCACACCTTCTTTGGTGAGTACATCAGGGATCCCCCTGTCATATGCAGACACCTAAACCTGGCCTTCAGGAGGCCAAAGGTTCTTTCAATGACCCTCCTAGTTCGCCCATGGGCCTCATTGTACCGTTCCTCAGCCCTGGTCCGGGGATTCCTCACTGGGGTCAATAGCCAAGGCAGGTTGGGGTAACCAGAGTCACCTATTAGCCACACACGTTGTCTCTGTAGCTGTTCCATCACACAAGGGATGCTGCTATTACGCATCACATACATGTCATGCACTGACCCAGGGAACATGGCATTCACATGGGAGATGTACTGGTCAGCCAAACAGACCACCTGGACGTTCATCGAATGGTAACTCTTCCTGTTTCTGTACACCTGCTCATCGTCTTTTGGGGGGACTAAGGCTACATGGGTCCCATCAATGGCACCAATTATGTTGGGAATATGTCCAAGGGCATAAAAATCACCCTTCACAGTGGGCAAATCAACCTCCTCTGGGAATATAATGTAACTCCGCATGTGTTTCGTCAGGGCAGACAACACTCTAGACAACACCTTAGAAAACATTGGCTGAGACATTCCAGATGACATGGCCACTGTTGTCTGGAATGAGCCACTTGAAAGAAAATGGAGGACTGACAGCACCTGCACCAAAGGGGGAATTCCTGTGGGTTGGCGGATGGGGGACATCAGGGCTGGCTCCAGCTGGGCACACAGTTCATGGATGGTGGCACGGTCAAGTCGGTATCGTAGTATGATGTGGCGTTCTTCCATTGTCGACAGGTCCACCAGCGGTCGGTACACGCGAGGATTCATCCTTCTCCTCGCAAATCCCAGCGGACGGTGCCTAGGAAGGACAACATGGAGCACAGAGTCAAGATAATCACTGGTACGTTCACCACTGCTTGAATGGCACACGGTTATCTAGGTATTGAAAGGCGTGTATGTGTGGCAATGCCAGGCCTAGGCCTGTGTGTCGCAGTAGAAATTATGCCATGTGGGCCCTTGAAATGGCGGCTGCCTGACCTGTGAAGTGGGACAATGGGATGTGAGGTCACTGCGCTGGCGGAGCACACCGTGGCGGTAGGCGGTCGAAGACCGCTATACGGAGCCGCATTGGATAACATTGAAGCCTATGGGTTTCAGGAGCCAATGATGATGTGCGCCGGCGGTCGCGGTACGCACCGCCGCGGTACGCACCGCCGCGGGCGTGACCGCCATTTTCTATCTGCTTAATCACTCGAGACCTGATCTTCCACAGGAGAGGACCTATACTGCAAGTGCTGCTGTGACCTCGGTCTGGAAGTGACAATGGCTGCTGCGACTGGGGAAAGGGCCCCCGCCTTCAGTTCCGAAGAGTTGGAGAAGTTCGTGGACGGGGTCCTCCCCCAATATGCGTTACTCTACGGTCCTCCAGACCAACAAGTAAGTACACTGGGTGCACATTGAATGGGCTATGCCTGTGTGGAGTGGGGTGGATGCTAAGTTGGTGGGGTGGGGGGCGAATGAGGAGTGCAACGCACGACAGATGAGAGCAAGTGCTATATTGCAAGGTTGGGGAGGGGGGGCCAATCACATCTAACATGCAGTAAGTTGATGATTGTTTCCTTCCCACCCTGTACATGTCACATAGGTCAGCGCCCATCAGAAAGTCGGGATTTGGCGTGCCATCGCCAAGGAAGTCCGGGCCCTGGGGGTCCACGTCAGACGGGGCACCCACTGCCGCAAGAGGTGGGAGGACATCCGCCGCGGAACCAGGAAGACCGCCGAGTCACTGCTGGGGATGGCCTCCCAACCTAGGAGGGGTGCCAGTCGTACCCTGACCCCCCTGATGTCCCGGATCCTGGCGGTGGCCTACCCGGAGTTGGATGGGCGCTTGAGAGCATCACAGCAGACACAAGGGGGTGAGTATCAGCACATTCAGCTATCTTTCTGCGCAGTGGAGGCATCTGGGTGGGGGAGGAGGGTTGGGAGTGACATTAGGCCAGGGCGCTTTCTGTAGTGTAGTCCTCTCCCTTAGGCATGGCCCTGTGCTCCCGGCCCCCACCTCCATAGGGTGACAAGTCCAGCTATTGATGGTCCAGCCTCACACATGTGCGCGCTTGTCGTCTCCTGACCTGTTGTCCGAGTCAGAAGTACTGAGTAGTGTGCCCCGAATGCGCGGCTTAGTGCATGCGACTCCTGTGTCTGTCCTCTCCGCCAACGGTGTTGACATTGCATGCTCTCAACCAAGTCTTCTCTTTCTCCCCCCACCCTTCTTCTTCATCTTCTTGTGCATGTGTGCATTAGCATCATCAGGCGGAGGAGATTTGGCATCGGAGCACGAGGGAGCTGCAAGCCACAAGGCCCCGGTGGGCACAGGAACAGACACCGAGGGCCCAAGTGAGCCGGAGGGCGAGGGGAGCACCACGACGGGGACCGCTGGTGAGAGCAGCGAAAGCGACACGTCCTCGGATGGGAGCTCCCTAGCGGTGGCGGCAACATCCGGGCCCCCGCCTCTACAGGTACAGCCGCCACCCAGCGCACCAGCCCCGCCCTCCCAGCAGCCCCTCAGCCTACGCTCCGTGCCCGCTCACCCAGGAAGGCGGGCGTCTCCTTCGCCCCAGGCACCTCAGCCCCTGCCCCTGTTACCCCTGCTGCCCTCAGTGAGGAGGTCATTGATCTCCTCAGGACACTCATTGTTGGGCAGACTACCCTTTTGAATGCCATCCAGGGGGTAGAAAGGGAGGTGCATCGGAGCAATGCCTACCTGGAGGGCATTCATTCGGGTCAGGCTGCCCATCAACGATCGTTCAATGCTCTGGCCTCAGCACTGACGGCAGCCATTGTCCCTGTTTCCAGCCTCCCTCTTCTGACTGCCTCCACCCTGTCTCTGTCTCCTGTTCCTCAGCCTATCCCATCCACACCATCTGACCAGCCTGCACACACCTCAACACCCAAGGGCAGCTCATCCAGACACAAGCACCACAGATCCCACAAACACTCACCCAAGCAACACACAGATGCAGACATCCCAACAGTCACTACCACCCCTGTGTCCCCCTCCTCCTCGTCTCCCTCCTCCCTCCCTGTGACGTCTCCACTCACACCTGCATGCACACCAACATCAGCCAGTGCTTCCATCACCACCACACCCTCCTGTACAGTCCGCACGCGTGCAGTCACCACCCCCACTGCCATTTACACGTCCCCTGTGTCCTCTCCCACTGTGTCTGTCACCACCCCTTCCAAGACACACAAACGCAGGCAGACACCCACCCAACAGACATCCACCTCACAACAGCCTACAGCACCTGCACCTTCACCCAATGACAGCACACCTGACTCTCCTACAACCACATCCTCTTCCTCCACTTCCATCTCCACTTCTCCTACCTTTTACCTTGGCCCTAAAAAACTTTTCCTGGCTAATCTTGACCTCTTCCCCTCCGATGACCTACCCCCTCCATCTGCAAAGAGTCCCAAGAGCACCACAGCCACCACCAGCCCAACTTCGGGTGTCACTGTTGTGCATGGGTTCTGGAGCCCACCCTTTGCCAGCAGTGACACCTCCATCATCAGCAAGGACACATCCAGCCCCCCCCCCCGGCAAGAGGACCAGGAAACACAAGGGCTGCCGTGCGAAGACTGACACGGCTGCCCCCAAGGAGCAGAGTTCGCCCACTTCACCAGCCACAACGTCTAGGGGAGGCAAGGGCCCGAGAGCCCCATCTAAGGAGCGTAAGGGCAGCAGGGCGGAGACATCAGCCAGCAGGAGCGCGGAGCAGGTGGGCCCCACATGCCACATCCCAGCTGGAAAGGAGGACACCAAAGGGCCCAGGACCCCGTCACCGAAGGGCCCAGGAACATCACGGCCGGAGGGCATCTGAGCACGGAGTCCAGGCCAGGTCTGGCTCCCTTGAACCTACTGGATGTGCACCGCTGAACAGGGCCCGCCGTGGAGAAGAGCACCGCTGAACAGGGCCCGCCGTGGAGAAGAGCGCCGCTGAACAGGGCCCGCCGTGAAGATAGGCACCGCTGAACAGGGGCCCGCCGTGCAGAAGAGCACCGCTGAACAGGGGCCCGCCGTGCAGAAGAGCACCGCTGAACAGGGCCCGCCGTGAAGATAGGCACCGCTGAACAGGGGCCCGCCGTGCAGAAGAGCACCGCTGAACAGGGCCCGCCGTGCAGAAGAGCACCGCTCCGCTGGGCCCCTTCATCTCAAGCACCGCTCCGCTGGGCCCCGCCGTCTCAAGCACCGCTCCGCTGGGCCCCGCCGTCTCAAGCACCGCTCTGCTGGGCCCCGCCGTCTCAAGCACCGCTCCGCTGGGCCCCTTCATCTCAAGCACCGCTCCGCTGGGCCCCTTCTTCTCAAGCACCGCTCCGCTGGGCCCCGCCGTCTCAAGCACTGCTCCGCTGGGCCCCACCGTCTCAAGCACCGCTCCGCTGGGCCCCGCCGTCTCAAGCACCGCTCCGCTGGGCCCCTTCATCTCAAGCACCACTCCGCTGGGCCCCTTCTTCTCAAGCACCGCTCCGCTTGGCCCCGCCGTCTCAAGCACCGCTCCGCTGGGCCCCGCCGTCTCAAGCACCTCTCCGCTGGGCCCCGCCGTCTCAAGCACCGCTCCGCTGGGCCCCTTCATCTCAAGCACCGCTCCGCTGGCCCCGCCGTCTCAAGCACCGCTCTGCTGGGCCCCGCCGTCATAAGCACCGCTCCGCTGGGCCCCTTCATCTCAAGCATCGCTCCGCTGGGCCCCTTCTTCTCAAGCACCGCTCTGCTGGGCCCCGCCGTCTCAAGCACCGCTCCGCTGGGCCCCGCCGTCTCAAGCACCGCTCCGCCTGGCCCCTTCTTCTCAAGCACCGCTCCGCTGGGCCCCTTCTTCTCAAGCACCGCTCCGCTGGGCCCCGCCGTCTCAAGCACCGTTCCGCTGGGCCCCGCCGTCTCAAGCACCGCTCCGCTGGGCCCCGCCGTCTCAAGCACCGCTCCGCTGGGCCCCTTCATCTCAAGCACCGCTCCGCTGGGCCCCTTCTTCTCAAGCACCGCTCCGCTGGGCCCCGCCGTCTCAAGCACCGCTCCGCTGGGCCCCTTCATCTCAAGCACCGCTCCGCTGGGCCCAGCCGTCTCAAGCACCGCTCCGCTGGGCCCCTTCATCTCAAGCACCGCTCCGCTGGGCCCCTTCTTCTCAAGCACCGCTCCGCTGGGCTCCTTCATCTCAAGCACCGCTCCGCTGGGCCCCTTCTTCTCAAGCACCGCTCCGCTGGGCCCCGCCGTCTCAAGCACCGCTCCGCTGGGCCCCGCCGTCTCAAGCACCGCTCCGCTGGGCCCCTTCATCTCAAGCACCGCTCCGCTGGGCCCCTTCTTCACAAGCACCGCTCCGCTGGGCCCCGCCGTCTCAAGCACCGCTCCGCTGGGCCCCTTCATCTCAAGCACTGCTCCGCTGGGCCCTGCCGTCTCCAGCACCACTCCGCTGGGCCCCGCCGTCTCAAACACCGCTCCGCTGGGCCCCTTCATCTCAAGCACCGCTCTGCTTGGCCCCTTCTTCTCAAGCACCGCTCCGCTGGGCCCCTTCATCTGAAGCACCGCTCCGCTGGGCCCCTTCTTCTCAAGCACCGCTCCGCTGGGCCCCGCCGTCTCAAGCACCGCTCCGCTGGGCCCCGCCGTCTCAAGCACCGCTCCGCTGGGCCCCGCCGTCTCAAGCACCGCTCTGCTGGGCCCCTTCATCTCAAGCACCGCTCCGCTGGGCCCCTTCTTCTCAAGCACCGCTCCGCTGGGCCCCGCCGTCTCAAGCACCGCTCCGCTGGGCCCCTTCATCTCAAGCACAGCTCCGCTGGGCCCCGCCATCTCAAGCACCGCTCCGCTGGGCCCCGCCGTCTCAAGCACCGCTCCGCTGGGCCCCTTCATCTCAAGCACCGCTCCGCTGGGCCCCTTCTTCTCAAGCACCGCTCCGCTGGGCCCCTTCATCTCAAGCACCGCTCCGCTGGGCCCCTTCTTCTCAAGCACAGCTCCGCTGGGCCCCGCCGTCTCAAGCACCGCTCCGCTGGGCCCCGCCGTCTCAAGCACCGCTCCGCTGGGCCCCTTCATCTCAAGCACTGTTTATGGTTCACTGTGCCCACCATGCCTCCTCCTTGACCAGTGGAGACTGTTATCCACTTGAGAGACTGTGGCTTTGCACTCCCCAGGATGGCAGAGTGGGCAAGCCACCCACTGAAGACACTTGAGAGACTGTGGCTTTGCACTCCCCGGGATGGTACAGTGGGCAAGCCACCCACTGTAGAGACTTGAGAGACTGTGGCTTTGCACTCCCCAGGATGGTACAGTGGGCAAGCCACCCACTGTAGAGACTTGAGAGACTGTGGCTTTGCACTCCCCAGGATGGTACAGTGGGCAAGCCACCCACTGTAGAGCCTTGAGAGACTGTGGCTTTGCACTCCCCAGGATGGTACAGTGGGCAAGCCACCCACTGTAGAGACTTGAGAGACTGTGGCTTTGCACTCCCCAGGATGGCACAGTGGGCATGGTGGCCCCTTCGTGGATCTTGCGTCGTGGACTCATGTGGCTGTGGTGCCCCCCCCTTCCCTTCCCCCTGAGGTGCCTGTAGTATTTTCATCAGATGCCCCTGCAGTGTTCTCTCCAAAGGACTCAGGTCTCCTGTGTGGGCTTTGCCCTTGTGTCGCTACACTGTAGCCCACGGACTGTTCCATTTGACTTGGATGTAGCAGACTAATTGCCTCGGTTTGCCATGGCAGTGTGTATAGTATTATTTTGTTATGGATATTTTGCATAGTTGCCGATACGTCTCAGAGTCTATTTTTTATATAAAAATTTGGTTCACAATTTAATTATGTCTTTGCATTTTTCAGGGGGGTTTGGGTGGTGTCACTGTGCATTGTTGCTCTGCATTGGTGTGTACATAGTTTGGGGGGGTGGGGGTCGCATATGTGTGTGCCCGTAACCTTTCCTCCTCCCCCCTCCCGTGTGTCGTAGGTGCAGTACTCACCGTTGTCGTCTGCGCCGGAGTTCGTACTCGTGGTAGATGAGCAGGTAGACGAGTGCAGGTAGGATGTTTAATTCGGGTTCCATGCTGTCCTCCGTACTCGTGGAGTGTGTTTTGGTGAGCGTTTTCCCGTCCGTAGTCTGTTTCCGCCGTGTTTTTATCTGCGTGGCTCCCGCCCCGGAAAAGGTGGCGGATTGGTGAGTTGTGATACTGTGGGCGGTACATTGTCTGCCGCCTGCCTGTTGGCGGTGACCGCCGCGCTGTTTGTCTGTACCGCGGTGGCGGTCGGAGTGTTAATGTGGCGGGCTGTGTTGGCGGTTCCCGCCAGGGTCAGAATTCCATTTTTTGGACCGCCGGCCTGTTGGCGGGTTGGCCGCCGCTTTATCACCGACCGCCAGGGTTAGAATCACCCCCTTTGTCTGTTGGAGATACAGTATATGGCTCTGTTGAATGCATCACAACAACAATATATCTATTGTATCATCACAAACTTGTGTAAGTCCTGCTACACAATCACCAGTGTAGTGTGTTGCTGGGCACAGATGGCATATGACAGCAGTGCACTGTCCACCGCCACTGATGGTATTTTTGATGGTTGGAAAAGTCTGTTAAATTTCAAGGGGCAATTGCGTAGCAGATAGTTGGGTGTTGTCCGAATCCATGTTGTGGACACAAGTTTGTCAACCATGGGCGTGATTTTCAGTCTTTGAGTAGTTGACAGCTGTGATGTGTACTGGGTAGAATGTATTTCCTGTCAGAAATGCTTTGGCACCTAATTCTGTTGCTATTCATCATGTATGTTGTGTGTACACAGTGACTAATGCTCCCTCTCATGTATTTTCACACATAAGTACCCTGAGAGAGGGAAGATGCGACAAGCTCCAGTGTCCCATCCATTGCCACAATGCAACACCACTGGTGCCATTTATGGAGTCACACAGACCCCCAGGTACAGTACCTTAGCAAAACATGTGGAAAACAGGTCGGGGCACGGAGTCGGGAGGTGAGGCGTCGCTGGATCCGTTGCGGCGTCAGTTGCGGTGATGCAGGGCAAAGAAGTGGAGGTGTCACAAAGAGATGTCAGGTCCTTGCTGCAGAGTGGTGGAGGTAAGGCGGCATCGGTTGCGAGGAGTCGATCCCTTCACACCACCGGCAATGTTGAACTCTGGTGAAGTCATGATGTTGCGGGGCGACCCCAAGGTGTCGCAATCATGTCACAGGTTCACAGGTGCTGCGGCGGAGATATGTGTCACTAACGTCGGGAGCACGACACTCCAGCTCACAAGTTCATGCGTATGTCAGTGGCTGCAGCGACGTTGGGCCTATGTTGACGGTGGGGTTGTCACGCCTCCGCGAGGTCCACGGATCCAGGTATAGGTATCATTGCAGGCTTTGTACAGCGGCATCCTTAGCGAAGTCGCAGGAAGTAATCCAGCGTCATTTCACAGGATTTGCATTAGAAATTCAGTTCCAGGGGTTCAGGAACTGGAATGGCACGCTCTGGCAAGATAGAGTCCACAGAATGCAGACTTAGAGACTGGTTGGTGAAGCCTTTGCTGTCCCTGAGGCTTAAAAAACAGAAGGCACCTCTCAAGTAGGAATGCACAACAAAGTCCAGTCGTTGTCCCCTTTCACAGGTAGAAGCAGCAATTTCAGGATAGCCCAACAAAGGACAGTCACAGGCAGGGGCAGCACCACTTCTCAGCTCTTCTCTTGTCAGAGGTTCCTCTTGAATCCTTGAAGTAATCTAAAGTCTGGGTCCAATACTTATACCCCTTTCTGCCTTTGAAGTTGGCAAACGTCAAAGGAAAGTCTCTGTTGTTCACAAGATACTGCCTTGCCCAGGCCAGGCTCCAGACTTACACCAGGGGGTTGGAGACTGCATCGTGAGAGGGCATGCACAGTCCATTCAGGTGTAAATGACCACTCCTCCTCCCACTCTAGCTCAGATGGCCCATCAGGATGTGCAAGCTACTCCCCAGCACCCTTTGTCTCGCTGTCTAGAGAGAATTCACAAACAGCCCAACTGTCAGTCTGACCCAGACAGGGAATCTACAGACAAGCAGTGTCACAGAATGGTTTAAGCAAGAAAATACCCACTTTTTAAAAGTGGCATTTTCAAACTTACAATTTTAAAACCAACTTCACTAAAAGATGTATTTTTTAATTGCGAGTTCAGACACGCCAAACTCAATTTTTCTATCTGCTCCCAAAGGGAATTTGCATTTAAACGTTATTTCAAGGCAGCCCCCATGTTAACCTATGACAGAGACAGGTCTTGCAACAGTGAAAGCTGGGTTTAGCACTATTTCACTGTTAAGGCATGTAAAGCACACTAGTACATGTCCCACCTTTAACATACACTACACCCTGCCCATGGGGCTAACTAGGGCCTACCTTAATGGTGCCTTACATGTAGAAAGAGGGAAGGTTTAGGCCTGGCAAGTGAGTGCACTTGCCAGTTCGAATTGGCAGTTTAAAACTGCACACACCAACACTGCAGTGGCAGGTCTGAGCCATATTTACAGGGCTACTCAGCACAACCAGTGCTTCAGGCCCACTGGTAGCATTTGATTTACAGGCCCTGGGTACCTCTAGGCACTTTACTAGGGACTTACTAGTAAATCAAATATGTCAATCAGGAATAGGCCAATTACACATACAATGTACCCAGGAGCACTTGCACTTTAGCACTGGTCAGCAGTGGTAAAGTGCCCAGAGTACCAAAAACAGCAAAAACACAGTCCAGCACATAGTCAAAACATGGAAAGCAGAGGCAAAAAAGACCGGGGAGACCATGGCAAGGATGCCAGGTCCAACACATGTCCTTCCTAGCTGAAAGTGGGGAGAACTATCCAACCTCATGGGAGATCTCATCACTAAGGCAGAAGAATCAGAACAGACCATCAGCATAGGCGTGTTTCGTTCTAGGGCGGTGTTCCACCATAAAGTCAATTCCCTTTTGGAAGATAGACCACCTAAACAGTTTTGGGTTCTCAACCTTCATCTGCATTAACCATTTGAGGGGCCTGTGGTCTATCTGAACCCAGAAATGAGACCCAAACAAGTATGGTCTTAGCTTCTTCAGTGCCCAAACCACAGCAAAAGCATCGATCTCAAATGCACTTCACCTACATTCCTAGGGAAGTAACCTCCTACTAATGAAGGCTACAGGCTGGTCTAGGCCCTCTTTATTTAGCTGTGCTAATACTGCTCCTATACCATGCTCTGAAGAATCACTCTGCACAACAAATTCCTTATAGAAGTCAGGTGCCTTCAGCACAGGTGCTGTGCACATGGCTGCCTTCAGGGCATCAAAAGCTGTCTGGCAAGCTTCAGTCCAGATCACATTTCTGGGCTGCTTCTTGGAGGTAAACTCAGTCAAAGGAGCAACAATAATGCCATTCCCCTTTACAAACCTCCTGCAATATCCTGTGAGACCTAAAAAGGCTCTTACTTCTGTCTGGGTCTTGGGAGGCTCCCAAGCCAGGATAGTGTCAATTGTTGCTTGTAGAGGTGCTACCTGGGCACTCCCCACCTGGTGTCCCAAGTACACCACAGAACCCTGACCTGTTTGGCACTTACTTGCGTTAATAGTGGGGCTTGCCTTCTGCAGGACCTCCAACACTTTACAGATGTGCTGTAAGTGCTCCTCCCAAGTGGAGCTGAACACGGCGATGTCAACCAGGCAGGCGGAACTGAAATCATCCAGCCCAGCCAATACCTGGTTGACCAGCTCTGAGAGGTGGCAGGGGCAATCTTCATCCCAAAGGCCAGCACCTGGAACTGGTAGTGCCCGTGTGGTGTGGAGAATGCAGACCTCTCCTTAGCCCCCTCAGCAGGGCAATCTGCCTATACCCAGAGGTCGAATCAACTCAGGGGATGGGGTGTGTGTCCGTCTTAGTGACCGCATTGATACCCCAGTAATTCACACAGAACCTGAGTTCTGGAGTGGCACCAGGAGCAGAAGCCTTTGGGACCAAGACCACAGGGCTGGCTCACGGGTTACTGGAAAACTCAATAATCCTTAATGCTAACATCTTAGATACCTCATCTTCGATGCTAGCTCTGACCTTGTCAGTCACTCAGAAACTTTATGTTTCAAAGGTGAATTGTCCCCAGTGTCCACATCATGTGTAGAAAAATGAGTGAACCCTGGGGTCAAGGAAAATAAGGAGGCAAACTGTCCCAACAGCTGGCGACAGTCCCTCTGTTGCTCTGGGGTCAGTGAGGGGGAGAGGTTCACACCCTCCACAGTCCCATATTTCTCCTTGGCAGACAGGAGGTCATGAAAAGGCTCACTCTCTTCCTCCAGCCCATCATCTGTTGCTAGGAGCATGGTAAACTCTGTCCTTTCAAAATGGGGCTTGAGGCAGTTCACATACAGGACCCTCAAAGGGTTCCTGGAAGTCTGCAAATTCACCAGGTAGGTGACATCACTCTTGTGCTCCACCACCTCAAAAGGCCCTGTCCATTTATCCTGGAGTACCCTAGGCTCCACTGGGGCATCACCAACACTTTTTGCCCAGGCTGGAACTTAACCATAGTGGTATTCTTGTCATACCAGCCCTTCATGTCTTCCTGGCCTTCTTCCAGGTTCTCCTGAGCAAGCCACTGGAAGCAGGTTGTCTGGTTCCTAAAAGCCAGTATGTAACTGAATTCATCCCGGGGGGGGGGTTACTGGGAGCTTTCTCTGAGCCCTCTTCACCAGACTCAAAGGTCCCCTGACAGAGTGGCAAAACAGTAACTCATTATGACTAAATCCAAGACCCTTTTGAGGCACCTCCCTGTAGGCGAACAGAAGGCATGGCAATAGGACGTCCCACTTCAGCCTCAAGGGTTCTGACAGGCCAATAATCATGCCTTTTAAGGTGCAGTTGAATCTCTCAACAAGACCATTACTTTGGGGGTGGTAAGGAGTGGTGAACTTATAGGTCACCCCACACTCCTTCCACAGAGAATTCATATAAGTTGATATGAAGTTGATACCCCTATCAGATACCACTTCCTTGGGGAACCCCATGCGGGTAAAAACACCCATCTATGCTCGTCCCACCACAGGGGCAGTGATTGATCTCAAGGGAATGGCTTCTCGGTACCGGGTGGCATGGTACACCAAGACCAGGATAAACCTGTTGCCTAGGGCTGTCTTGGGGTATGGAGGCCCCACATTGTCAATATCCACCCTCTCAAAAGGGGTGCTGACAACTGGAAAAGGTTGGAGGGGAGCCTTACTTTTCCCCCAACTTTTGCCACTTGCCTGACAGGTTTGGCAAGACCTACAGTAAGCATCTGAGTACCTGCGCATTTGGGGCCAGTAATAGTGGGTGACACGCCTCTCAAAGGTCTTGTCCTGCCCCCAAAAGTCCCACTAAAGGCACATCATGAGCTAGACCCAGTAGGAAGGCTCTGAAACACTGGGGTACCAACAGTACATGGGCTGACCCAGGCTCAGCAACCTTTGGCTCACTGCACAGGAGGACGGCCTCCCAGTAAATGAAACGTGATCCAGGTTCCTTGCCAGAGGCCTTATCTACAGCCTGTTGCCACAAACCCTCCAGAGTAGGCCATGTCTTCTGTGCATCACAGAATGCTTCTCTGGTGGTTCCCCCTTCCTGCTGCCAATGAGTCACCTCCCCCAGTTTAGCCACCTGTTCCCCTGTAGGCATGAGGACCTCCCCCTCTGGTTCAGCCTCCTCCTGGACTGTGGGAACTTTTGGAGCTGGTTTCCCACACCCCTTGCCCTTCCTTCTCATGGCAGACACCTGGGCCACTCTTTCAGGCTCCAGGGTCTTCTGAGCACCCTGGTCGGCTGCCATGGACTGACGGATACACACACACACACAGGCAGACCCGATATCTAGAAGTAAGACCTGCATTCCACCTCCTTCCAAAGGGAATCTTCCAGGTCATTGCCAAGCAGACAATCTACAGGCATGGTTGGACTCAAGGAACATGAGATCCCCCCTATTTAAAGGGAATATGTGCCACTCTGCACTGGCACTGTGAGTTGTCCACTGCAACTATTTGGTGAAATGTATGGGGAACTACCTGCTCTTCAGACACCAGGTGACTTCTCACCATAGTCACACTGGCTCCTGTGTCTCTTAGAGCTTCTAGCCTCTGTCCATTGATTGCCACCCACTCCCTGTACTTCTTAGTGTTCCTAGGTGCCAGGGTCCTCTGAACCATCTCACTGTCCCCTAATGAGACAAGGGCCCTTTCATCTAGCTCCCACCCACCTGGAACCAACTCTTCTTCAAGACCTATACTTGCCAACCCCTGTGACTGAGCACTAGTGGGTGTCTGTGTCACATTCAAAGGACTTGCGGGAACCCTTCTCTGCAGGTTTACTTGTAGAGATTAATTGTTTCTTTTCTACTGGTGGCTGGGAATCCTTACCCTGGGAATTAGGTTGGGGCCCTTTAGAGAACTCCCCCTGTTTACCCTCACCCACCCCCCCACTTCCTCTGATGGAGACCCTGTCCACCGTTGGCATTGTCTCCCCATACCTCTTCTGGAACCTGGTGCTCTCCCACCGGTCAATCAGCTTGCTGTCAATTAGGTGCTGGCGCAACTTTTGAAAACAAAGACTGGACAAGTGCTCCCAAACAATCAAATTGTACAACCCCTCAATAGTTGTCACCTTGCTGCCTTTCACCCAATCCTCCAGTGACCTGCAGAAAGAGTCAGAACATTCCAACCAAGTTTGGGATTCCTTCTTTTTGTAGGACCTAAACTTACCCCTGTACTGCTCAGGGGTGAGACCATATATTGGGAGTAGGGCATCCTTCATGATAAAGTAGGTGAGCCCCTAAGGATCCCAAAAGGATGTCAGAGTGTTCCTCCCTTCTACCTCAAAGTACATCAACAGACCCCCCAATGTGCTTCAGGGACCATGTGTAGGAGGCTGGACTGGCTTGTAGTGAGTACCAAGGGGTACTTGCACCTTGCACCAGGCCCAGTTATCCCTTATTAGTGTATAGGGTGTCTAGCAGCTTAGGCTGATAGATAATGGTAGCTTAGCAAAGCAGCTCAGGCTGAACTAGGAGACGTGTGAAGCTACTACAGTACCACTTAGTGTCATATGCACAATATCATAAGAAAACACAATACACAGTTATACTAAAAATAAAGGTACTTTATTTTTATGACAATATGCCAAAGTATCTTAGAGTGTACCCTCAGTAAGAGGATAGGAAATATACACAAGATATATATACACAATAGCAAAAATATGCAGTATAGTCTTAGAAAACAGTGCAAACAATGTATAGTTACAATAGGATGCAATGGGGAAACATAGGGATAGGGGCAACACAAACCATATACTCCAGAAGTGGAATGCGAACCACGAATGGACCCCAAACCTATGTGACCTTGTAGAGGGTCGCTGGGACTATCAGAAAATAGTGAGAGTTAGAAAAATAACCCTCCCCAAGACCCTCAAAAGTGAGTGCAAAGTGCACCAAAGTTCCCCTAAGGACAAAATAGTCGTGTTAGAGGGAGAATGCAAGGAAAACACAAATCAGCAATGCAACAACGATGGATTCCTGTCTGAGGGTACCTGTGGAACAAGGGGACCAAGTCCAAAAGTCACAAGCAGCTCGGAGATGGGCAGATGCCCAAGAAATGCCAGCGGTTGGTGCAAAGAAGCTCTTACTAGGCTAAAGAACTGTGAATACTGCAGGAACGACAAGGGCTAGAGACTTCCCCTTTGGAGGATGGATCCCCCACGCCTTGGAGAGTCGTGCAGAAGTGTTTTCCCGCCGGATGGACGCCAACAAGCCTTGCTACACGCAAATCGTGTGTTTGGCGTTTTTGGACGCTGCTGGGGCCCAGGAGGGACCAGGAGGTCGCAAATTGGACCTGCAGAGAGAGGGGACGTCGAGCAAGACAAAGAGCCCTCACTGAAGCAGGTAGCACCCGGGGAAGTGCCAGAAACAGGCACTACGAGGATGCGTGAAACGGTGCTCGCCGAAGTTGCACAAAGGAGTCCCACGTCGCCGGAGACCAACTTAGAAAGTCGTGCAATGCAGGTTAGAGTGCCGTGGACCCAGGCTTGGCTGTGCACACAGGATTTCCGCCGGAAGTGCACAGGGGCCGGAGAAGCTTGCAAAGTCGCGGTTCCCAGCAATGCAGCCCAGCGAGGTGAGGCAAGGACTTACCTCCACCAAACTTGGGCTGAAGAGTCACTGGACCGTGGGGGTCACTTGGACGGTGTCGCTGGATTCGAGGGACCTCGCTCGTCGTGCTGAGAGGAGACCCAAGGGACCGGAGATGCAGCTTTTTGGTGCCTGCGGTTGCAGGGGGAAGATTCCGTCGACCCACGGGAGATTTCTTCGGAGCTTCTGGTGCAGAGAGGAGGCAGACTACCCCCACAGCATGCACAAGCAGGAAAACAGTCGAGAAGGCGGCAGGATCAGCGTTACAGAGTTGCAGTAGTCGTCTTTGCTACTATGTTGCAGGTTTGCAGGCTTCCAGCGCGGTCAGCGGTCGATTCCTTATCAGAAGGTGAAGAGGGAGATGCAGAGGAACTCGGCTGAGCTCATGCATTCGTTATCTGAAGTTTCCCCAGAGACAGAGACCCTAAATAGCCAGAAAAGAGGGTTTGGCTACCTAGGAGAGAGGAAAGGCTACTAACACCTGAAGGAGCCTATCAGCAGGAGTCTCTGACGTCACCTGGTGGCACTGGCCACTCAGAGCAGTCCAGTGTGCCAGCAGCACCTCTGTTTCCAAGATGGCAGAGGTCTGGAGCACACTGGAGGAGCTCTGGACACCTCCCAGGGGAGGTGCAGGTCAGGGGAGTGGTCACTCCCCTTTCCTTTGTCCAGTTTCGCGCCAGAGCAGGGGCTAAGGGGTCCCTGAACCGGTGTAGACTGGCTTATGCAGAATTGGGCACCTCTGTGCCCAACAAAGCATTTCCAGAGGCTGGGGGAGGCTACTCCTCCCCTGCCTTCACACCATTTTCCAAAGGGAGAGGGTGTCACACCCTCTCTCAGAGGAAGTTCTTTGTTCTGCCATCCTGGGCCAGGCCTGGCTGGACCCCAGGAGGGCAGATGCCTGTCTGAGGGGTTGGCAGCAGCAGCAGCTGCAGAGAAACCCCAGGAAGGGCAGTCTGGCAGTACCAGGGTCTGTGCTACAGACCACTGGGATTATGGAATTGTACCAACAATGCCAGGATGGCATAGAGGGGGCAATTCCATGATCATAGACATGTTACATGGCCATATTCGGAGTTACCATGGTGAAGCTACATATAGGTAGTGACCTATATGTAGTGCACGCGTGTAATGGTGTCCCCGCACTCACAAAGTTCAGTGAATTGGCTCTGAACAATGTGGGGGCACCTTGGCTAGTGCCAGGGTGCCCTCACACTAAGTAACTTTGCACCTAACCTTTACCAGGTAAAGGTTAGACATATAGGTGACTTATAAGTTACTTAAGTGCAGTGTAAAATGGCTGTGAAATAACGTGGACGTTGTTTCACTCAGGCTGCAGTGGCAGGTCTGTGTAAGTATTGTCAGAGCTCCCTATGGGTGGCAAAAGAAATGCTGCAGCCCATAGGGATCTCCTGGAACCCCAATACCCTGGGTACCTTAGTACCATATACTAGGGAATTATAAGGGTGTTCCAGTAAGCCAATGTAAATTGGTAAAATTGGTCACTAGCCCGTTAGTGACAATTTAAAAGTAATGAGAGAGCATAACCACTGAGGTTCTGGTTAGCAGAGCCTCAGTGAGACAGTTAGGCACCACACAGGGAACATATACATGCACACCTATGAGCACTGGGGCCCTGTGTGACAGGGTCCCAGTGACACATACATATAGGCCACAAACCTATGAGCACTGGGGTCCTGACCAGCAGGATCCCAGTGACACATAACAACCATACTGAAAACATAGTGTTTTCACTATGAGCACTGAGGCCTGGCTATCAGGATCCCAGTGAGACAGTGAAAACAGTGACAAACATCCTGACATACACTCACAAACAGGCCAAAAGTGGGGGTAACAAGGCTAGAAAGAGGCTACCTTCTCACACAACCCCCCCCCAAACGAAGGACAATAAGGCTAACCTTGGCCAGTTGAGACTTTATTGTCTAAGTGGTGATAAGTAGAGAGTAGCTCTGCAATAGACTGGTTACTCCCTTTATCATCCACTATATGGTTACTTCCCTGTGGGGATGTAAACCACCCTGTTTGAAGTTTTTTAGCTAAGCAACAATGTGAAGATGTATTTTCAGAGTTTCTATCAGTAAGTTTTAGGTTAGAGCAGTGGGAATTGTCCACTGAACCTATTTGTAGTGATGGAAATGCCAGACAGGGATGCTGTCTCAGAAAAGCCATAGCTGGGCAAAAACTTTGTCCATATGGCTGGAAGAGAGAACAGGGATGCTGTTTCTCTTGGGTTGGAGCAGGGCAGGGATGCTGTCCTATCAGCTCCACACTAGGGCAGGGATGCTGTCCTAAGTGTTGTGAGGCAGTGCAGAGTTTCTGCACTAAAGTTTCTCTGGGAGGGTTGGAGGGATGCTCCATGTTAACTAAAATGGTGTTCTTTTTCTCACCAATGTTAGTTATCCCACAGAGAGGTACTTCCACCTCAGGGAGTACAGTTTTGCTAACTGATGAGTCCCTTGGAACAGGTGCCACCCCAGGAGAGGTTTCTCCCACCACAGGAATAGTATCCTGAATGGTAGGGTGGTTAGGGGATACTGTGATACCCTTTTTACCTGTTGATGGAGAGGGATCCTGAGTTTTCAGGCCTTCTCTCCTTTGCTTTTTCATTTCACTTGAAATGAGAGGGAACAATTCCTCAGGGATGCCCAGCATGGCTGCATGGGCATAAAACTCTACATCAGCCCAACCTGAGGCCTCTAGGTCATTACCTAAGAGACAGTCTACAGGTAAGCTAGGTGATACCACCACCTGCTTAGGGCCAGTAACTCCACCCCAACTAAACTGAATTATAGCTAAGGGAAGAAACTTAGTGGAGTTATGGACATCAATAATCTTATACTGTTGTCCAATGATGTGTTGTTCAGGAGGCACTAGGTTTTCAGTCACCAAAGTGAAACTGGCACCTGTGTCCCTGTAGGCCAAGGCCTCAACACCATTTATTGAAACTGTCTGCCTGTACTTATCCATTGTAAGGGGACAAGCAGCCAGTGTGGCAAGGCCAATGCCACTAGGTGTGACAGAAACTGTCTTGGGACTGATTACATCAGTTTCCACTATGGACCCATAAGTGAACCCAACTACACCCTTTGCTTGACTGTTGCCAGCAGTCCCACCACTAGTACCACTACTGCTAGGGGCACTAGAGCTTGATGTATTAGTGGTGGTAGGCTCAGGGGGTTTACCTGGACAGGACTTATCCCCTGGCCTATGGCCTCTGTTTTTACACACAAAGCACCAAGGCTTTTTAATGTGTGCAGGTTGGGAAGAAGAGGAAGAATTTGTTTTATCCCCACCCTCTGAAGAGTGTTTAAGATTTGAAGTGGGATCTTTGGTTTTACCCTTATCCCCATGCTTATCTTGAGATTTTTCACCATCTTTCTTCTTATTGCCATCTTTGTCACCCCCTGTATGAACTTTTCTGTTCACCCTTGTTCTGACCCATTTGTCTGCCTTCTTTCCCAATTCTTGGGGAGAGGTCAGATCAGAGTCTACCAGGTACTGGTGCAACAAATCAGACACACAATTATTAAGTATATGCTCTCTCAGGATTGTGTTATACAGGCTTTCATAATCAGTAACTTTACTGCCATGTAACCACCCCTCCAAGGCCTTCACTGAATGGTCAATGAAATCAACCCAGTCTTGTGAAGACTCCTTTTTGGTCTCTCTGAACTTTATCCTGTACTGTTCAGTGGTTAAGCCATAACCATCCAGGAGTGCATTCTTAAGAACTTGGAAATTATTGGCATCATTTTCTATCACAGTAAGGAGTCTATCCCTACCCTTTCCACTAAATGATAGCCATAGGATAGCAGCCCACTGCTTTTGAGGGACATCCTGTACAACACAGGCCCTCTCAAGTGCAGCAAACCACTTGTTAATGTCATCCCCCTCCTTATAAGGGGGAACTATCTTGTGCAGATTCCTGGAATCATGCTCTTTTGCAGGATGACTATGGGGAATACTGCTGCTGCCACCATGGGTATCTAAACCCAACTTCTGTCTTTCCTTCTCTAATTCTAAAGACTGTCTATCCAAATCCAGCTGTTGCTTCTTGAGCTTCAGTCTGGTTTGTTCCACTCTCAATCTATTGAGCTCCCTTTCTAACAATCTGTCATCAGGGTGGGTGGGAGGGACATTTCTAGATACAGAGGTATGATGGGAATGAACAGAAGGAGACCTGTCTCTTACAGAGGGCACCCTAACAGCTTGGCTAACAGTATAATGTGAGAGCACACCATCAGTATGGTGTGATTCAACCTCTGTACCAACTATGCTAGACTGTCTAGTAATGGGCAGGCTGATAAGTTTCTTTCCTGAACCTTTTCCTGGGGGAGTCCCTGGATCAGATTGAGAACCATTAGGTACTTTTTCTACAGATTGGGCACTTATGGCCTTATCCTGTACTCTAAGCATATTAATTAACAGTTCTAAGGAAGGATTCTTCCCTACACTCAAACCTCTCTCTATGCAGAGACTCCTTGCTCCTTTCCAGCTAAGGTGATCATATGCAAGTTTGGACAGTTCAACTTTTTGGCCTGTGCCAGACATTTTTAGAGAGAGTTAAAGTGATAGACAAAGAGAAAAAAGTTTTCAGAACTTTTTGGAAAGACAGAATAAACTTTTTAAACTTTTAAGAACTTTTTGAAAGTTTAGAAGTACTTTTCAGCACTTAGAAAAGAGTGAAAAGAGGAAATGCAAAACTTTTTGGCTATGTGTATATACACTGACCTTGTTTTGTATATTTTTCTCTCATGAAAAGTACAATGACAAGAGTGGTAAGTAGTCTCAAAGCACTTATCCCACCACTGCACAACCAATGTAGGAGGCTGGACTGGCTTGTAGTGAGTACCAAGGGGTACTTGCACCTTGCACCAGGCCCAGTTATCCCTTATTAGTGTATAGGGTGTCTAGCAGCTTAGGCTGATAGATAATGGTAGCTTAGCAAAGCAGCTCAGGCTGAACTAGGAGACGTGTGAAGCTACTACAGTACCACTTAGTGTCATATGCACAATATCATAAGAAAACACAATACACAGTTATACTAAAAATAAAGGTACTTTATTTTTATGACAATATGCCAAAGTATCTTAGAGTGTACCCTCAGTAAGAGGATAGGAAATATACACAAGATATATATACACAATAGCAAAAATATGCAGTATAGTCTTAGAAAACAGTGCAAACAATGTATAGTTACAATAGGATGCAATGGGGAAACATAGGGATAGGGGCAACACAAACCATATACTCCAGAAGTGGAATGCGAACCACGAATGGACCCCAAACCTATGTGACCTTGTAGAGGGTCGCTGGGACTATCAGAAAATAGTGAGAGTTAGAAAAATAACCCTCCCCAAGACCCTGAAAAGTGAGTGCAAAGTGCACCAAAGTTCCCCTAAGGACAAAATAGTCGTGTTAGAGGGAGAATGCAAGGAAAACACAAATCAGCAATGCAACAACGATGGATTCCTGTCTGAGGGTACCTGTGGAACAAGGGGACCAAGTCCAAAAGTCACAAGCAGCTCGGAGATGGGCAGATGCCCAAGAAATGCCAGCGGTTGGTGCAAAGAAGCTCTTACTAGGCTGAAGAACTGTGAATACTGCAGGAACGACAAGGGCTAGAGACTTCCCCTTTGGAGGATGGATCCCCCACGCCTTGGAGAGTCGTGCAGAAGTGTTTTCCCGCCGGATGGACGCCAACAAGCCTTGCTACACGCAAATCGTGTGTTTGGCGTTTTTGGACGCTGCTGGGGCCCAGGAGGGACCAGGAGGTCGCAAATTGGACCTGCAGAGAGAGGGGACGTCGAGCAAGACAAAGAGCCCTCACTGAAGCAGGTAGCACCCGGGGAAGTGCCAGAAACAGGCACTACGAGGATGCGTGAAACGGTGCTCGCCGAAGTTGCACAAAGGAGTCCCACGTCGCCGGAGACCAACTTAGAAAGTCGTGCAATGCAGGTTAGAGTGCCGTGGACCCAGGCTTGGCTGTGCACACAGGATTTCCGCCGGAAGTGCACAGGGGCCGGAGAAGCTTGCAAAGTCGCGGTTCCCAGCAATGCAGCCCAGCGAGGTGAGGCAAGGACTTACCTCCACCAAACTTGGGCTGAAGAGTCACTGGACCGTGGGGGTCACTTGGACGGTGTCGCTGGATTCGAGGGACCTCGCTCGTCGTGCTGAGAGGAGACCCAAGGGACCGGAGATGCAGCTTTTTGGTGCCTGCGGTTGCAGGGGGAAGATTCCGTCGACCCACGGGAGATTTCTTCGGAGCTTCTGGTGCAGAGAGGAGGCAGACTACCCCCACAGCATGCACAAGCAGGAAAACAGTCGAGAAGGCGGCAGGATCAGCGTTACAGAGTTGCAGTAGTCGTCTTTGCTACTATGTTGCAGGTTTGCAGGCTTCCAGCGCGGTCAGCGGTCGATTCCTTATCAGAAGGTGAAGAGGGAGATGCAGAGGAACTCGGCTGAGCTCATGCATTCGTTATCTGAAGTTTCCCCAGAGACAGAGACCCTAAATAGCCAGAAAAGAGGGTTTGGCTACCTAGGAGAGAGGAAAGGCTACTAACACCTGAAGGAGCCTATCAGCAGGAGTCTCTGACGTCACCTGGTGGCACTGGCCACTCAGAGCAGTCCAGTGTGCCAGCAGCACCTCTGTTTCCAAGATGGCAGAGGTCTGGAGCACACTGGAGGAGCTCTGGACACCTCCCAGGGGAGGTGCAGGTCAGGGGAGTGGTCACTCCCCTTTCCTTTGTCCAGTTTCGCGCCAGAGCAGGGGCTAAGGGGTCCCTGAACCGGTGTAGACTGGCTTATGCAGAATTGGGCACCTCTGTGCCCAACAAAGCATTTCCAGAGGCTGGGGGAGGCTACTCCTCCCCTGCCTTCACACCATTTTCCAAAGGGAGAGGGTGTCACACCCTCTCTCAGAGGAAGTTCTTTGTTCTGCCATCCTGGGCCAGGCCTGGCTGGACCCCAGGAGGGCAGATGCCTGTCTGAGGGGTTGGCAGCAGCAGCAGCTGCAGAGAAACCCCAGGAAGGGCAGTCTGGCAGTACCAGGGTCTGTGCTACAGACCACTGGGATTATGGAATTGTACCAACAATGCCAGGATGGCATAGAGGGGGCAATTCCATGATCATAGACATGTTACATGGCCATATTCGGAGTTACCATGGTGAAGCTACATATAGGTAGTGACCTATATGTAGTGCACGCGTGTAATGGTGTCC
The DNA here is from genome assembly GCF_031143425.1 of Pleurodeles waltl. Lineage (NCBI taxonomy): Eukaryota > Metazoa > Chordata > Amphibia > Caudata > Salamandridae > Pleurodeles > Pleurodeles waltl. The sequence goes on from NC_090444.1 coordinate 138,913,982, forward strand.
CCGCACTCACAAAGTTCAGTGAATTGGCTCTGAACAATGTGGGGGCACCTTGGCTAGTGCCAGGGTGCCCTCACACTAAGTAACTTTGCACCTAACCTTTACCAGGTAAAGGTTAGACATATAGGTGACTTATAAGTTACTTAAGTGCAGTGTAAAATGGCTGTGAAATAACGTGGACGTTGTTTCACTCAGGCTGCAGTGGCAGGTCTGTGTAAGTATTGTCAGAGCTCCCTATGGGTGGCAAAAGAAATGCTGCAGCCCATAGGGATCTCCTGGAACCCCAATACCCTGGGTACCTTAGTACCATATACTAGGGAATTATAAGGGTGTTCCAGTAAGCCAATGTAAATTGGTAAAATTGGTCACTAGCCCGTTAGTGACAATTTAAAAGTAATGAGAGAGCATAACCACTGAGGTTCTGGTTAGCAGAGCCTCAGTGAGACAGTTAGGCACCACACAGGGAACATATACATGCACACCTATGAGCACTGGGGCCCTGTGTGACAGGGTCCCAGTGACACATACATATAGGCCACAAACCTATGAGCACTGGGGTCCTGACCAGCAGGATCCCAGTGACACATAACAACCATACTGAAAACATAGTGTTTTCACTATGAGCACTGAGGCCTGGCTATCAGGATCCCAGTGAGACAGTGAAAACAGTGACAAACATCCTGACATACACTCACAAACAGGCCAAAAGTGGGGGTAACAAGGCTAGAAAGAGGCTACCTTCTCACACCATGTTCATGTGGAGCGCAGACTCATACCTCTAAAACCACAGAAAGATGTCATTCTCCCTCTTATAATCCTTTACCAAGTCCTTTGGAATGTGTACCTTCCTTTCAGGCTGCACTGAGGTACTGCTCCCACCATTTCTGCTAGACTGGCTCCTCTGATCTAGTTCCCTTAAACTGGGCTCATGAGCCAGGAACAGCTTCTTCTCTTCTATGGACAGTCTTCTCTCTTCCATCTCCCTCTCCATTTTCATCCTCAACTTCTCTAACTCCAATGGGTGAGCTCTCTCTGCCTGTCTGTCCTGCAACTCTTCAGGAGTCAGACCCATTGATGACACACTGCTACCTGGCTTGGAGACTCTCCCCCCAGGCATAATAAGCACACCCCCACGCCATTGTGAACACTCTGTACTTCCTCACCATCATCCTCCTCTTCTGTGTGCCCCGCAGCTTCCTTTGCTGTCCCCCAGGCCCTCAGTGCCTTTTGCAGCTCCTCCTTCCTGGTGGAGTTCTTAATGGGATAGGCAAGATCCTTACAAAACTGCTTCAGTTGAGCCACTGTATAGGCCTCCAGTTTCTCCAACAAAAAAACAGCTTTTTCATGTACAGCTGATGGATCCCCAAATTGAGACATGATGGCAAAGTTCACTCACAAATGCAAAGTTCCAAGGCAGAAAAAGAGTTCCCAATGAGAAGGTAAAAAATCTACAAAAAATCAACAAAAATATGGAAGCAGGAAAAAGTCCAAAAAGAGAAAAAACAAAATCACAAGACAAGTAGTATGTGGTCACGTAATGGTCTGCACTGAAAACAGTAGTGAACACTTAACCACTGTATGTCAAGTACAAATACAAATCCAATCCCGACAGCTGATCATCAACATTAGAAATAGTGTCTTTGGTTGGCAGTCAGGTTACCCCCTGTCCAAGCAAGGACCCTCACTCAAGTCAGGGTAAAGGAGAATCACACTCAGTTAACTTCCCCTCACCCCCTTGGTAGCTTAGCATGAGCAGGCAGGCTTAACTTTGGAGGTGGTGGGAAGCGGCGTTCTGACGGAGTCGTTTCCTACAATGCGACACCACTGGCACCATTTATAGAGTTGTTTGACTCCCCAGGTACAGTACCTTAGCAAACAAGTAGAAAGCAGGCTGGTGCACGGAGTCACGGAGCGAGGCGTTGCAGGATCCGATGCAGCATCGGTTCTGGTGCTACAGGGCAGAAAGGCAGAGGAGTCGCGCAGCGGCGTCATGTCCTTACTGCAGAGCGGTGGAGGTGAAGCGGCATTGGTTGTGAAGTTGGTCCCTTGGTTCCAGCAGGCACGAAGTCTGGTGAAGTCTCAATGCTGTGGGACGACTTCACAGGTTTGCAATTATGTCACAGGGCTGCAAGCGCTGTGATGGCATCGGATATCACAGACATCGGACTTACTGCACTCTGAAGTCAGTGAAGTCGGGCGGGATCATCGACTGCAGCGACGCGAAGCCTACAGGATCGTCAGGGTCCTCGCACTTCTGCAATACAAAACCCTTTCAGGGTTAGATTGACACATAAATTATGCAAAACAGAAGATATATATATATATATATTCAGCTCACAGTGTTAATTTAAACTCTTTTGTATTAATTTTAATAGTGAAATTATATTACATATATGTTTTTTTACATGTATGTCTTAATTTTCAGATTTAGGTTTTTCTTAATCTATTTTATTAAATATCTTTAAAAAGTAATGTATTTATTTTTTACATATCTTAAATAATATTTATACATTGTTAACTTACATTACGTATTAAAACGATTTACTTTCAATCATTATTATTCTTTAGTGTGTTCATATTTTAAATAAATTGTATACAATGGTCTAGATATGGAGTTTTGATATACATACCTTATTTATGTAGATATTAGGGGAAAAGCAGGGATGCACCATATTCCTCTAAATAGTGCACATCTCCGCACTGCACCACTTAGGCATGAATCAGGGCCTTAGTTTCACAATATTTTTGACTCAATATTTTACTAGTTTACCAACAAAGTATGTATACCCGAAATGTTTACAGTTTATATTTTTTACACAATATTCGGGTATGCTGATATTGTTCTCGATTATCTGTCATACAGCCCTGTGTATGTTAGTCGATTGGGCTTTGCCTGAAATCATATGGGCATTGGAACTGACTTACCCTCAGTAATTTCTCCTTGATTCAAAGCAGTACAAAGTGGTTTTAACGCTGCAAAAAGTTCACCTATCAAACATAAAATGCCTTGTGCACTGAATAGTCAAGAGCATGCCCCCCACCCCTTCCCACGATTGCACCAGGACAATGCTTCAATAAGTCAGCCGGAAGCATTTGAAGAAATAAGTTCCCCACGGTGCCTTTGGTCGCGTCCTCAATCTTATTAAAGGCTAAACTGCAGCCTTTTCTCTGTTCACATTGTACTTTTCTTCGCCAATGAGGGTGAACACCTTACACACGGAATTATGCCAAAACAACGTCTAACGGAGAAAGGAAATGTACAGAAGGAAAGACTTTACATTTCAAATTTAAACACATAACTTTGTGCAATTCTTCTCAATACGTTTTTTTCAGAGCCACTCTACTGAGCCATACAAAGATGGAAGTAGAACTTTAAAGCCTCATAAAGCATTTAAACATGTAAATTCACTTTCAGTGCAGTTTTATTTTATAGTGCAAACCATAATATCTTATAAATACCAACAATAAACTGTTAATAAATTTACCTAGACAGCAGTGGTTGAAGAGGATTACAGTACTTTCCAATATACACAAAATCCCCCTTCTACAGAAAACCCATGATCTGAGGCGATGTTCGAATTGACAATATTTAAACAAATTACATTTTCAAACATTCATATATTTGTCAATAAAACCTTAAACTGAGATCACGATATCAAAACCTGGTTAAGTCATCTGAATCTTAGCTTGGCACAACTTGAAAAAAGCTAGCACCTTTGACAACACCACGTTATGCCCCAGTATTACGTAACACAGTAGTTGGTCCAATCCCAAAACATTGCAAGCATCCCCCTACTCCTCACTTCTAATCTGAGAAATAGTTTCATAGGCTCTTGATTAGTATGCACCGAATCTGTATAGAGCATAATAAGCCTTGGAACATGGATGAGTTAAACCTAACACTATGCACATTATTTCCATTGTTTTACAGTAGTCAATTTAAAACCTCAATACAAGCTTCGCTGGCCATTAAAAAAGCCAGATAGGCCTCTAAATTCAACTATATGCAATGCTTTGTGTATATTATGCCCAAACTTCACGTTCCTTTTAAGGAGCATCAGCAAACGTCATCCTCTGCTTTATTCGCATGATATAGTAGTACTATAATAGTACTAACAGGACTGAAGTGCAAGCAGATCGATTTGTTGAATCAAACCCTGTTCAAGGAGCAAAGGATGAACTTGGATTGATTTTCTGGGACTGAACACTTCCCTGTGTGACATCACTTAAATCATATGCACGTTCCTGTAATTCGTATTCCACCATATTGCTGAACTCTAGGCTAACAGACAGATTATAATTTTGTTGTGGGTTTCAACTAATGGATGGCTAGTCGGTCCTCCCACTGTGCTTATTAAAATGTGGCAAGGCTTGCACAGACCTCCTAGCCTGAACACACTTTGTATTCCAATATGAAGACCAGATCTAGCAGAATGTCACAAAAATAATATCCAGATGTTTGTTCAAGGTGTGTGCAATTCAGACTGAATTTGCCCTGAAAATAAATATTGCCAAAAACCATTACTGCACATGGTTTCTTGACAATATTTCTCAAGTTTACAGAGATCATATTGCAGCTTGATGCTAGTTGGGGTCAGTAATACTGTGTCGTCTGCATAGTAACGAGCAGGCACCTGTTCATTACCAGGCCACAAATCACGATTTTAAATTCTTCACAACTCTTCCTCGAGGTCAGCAATGCACAAAATAGAAAAGTAATGTTGTACGAATGCACCCTTGTTTCACTCAACACTTGCAGCACTTTATCGGTTTTGGTCATTACCTGTTGCTGATTACACCAGACTGAATTACACTGGTACAACAGTAGAACTCTTTTTCGTAATGTTAATATAAGTCATAAGCTGTGTGTTAGACCTGACAGCCTTAGGGTAGTCACCCCTAACTTTTTGCCTGCCTCCCTCCACTTTGTGGATACTGTTTTTGCTGGTTTTTAGACTCTGCGCACTTTACCACTGCTAACCAGTGCTAAAGTGCATATGCTCTCTCTCTGTAAACATGGTAACTTTGGATCATACCTGATTGAACTATTTAATCTACTTATAAGTCCCCAGTAATGTGCACTCCAGGTGCCTAGGGCCTATAGATTAAATGCTACTAGTGGACCTGCAGCACGGATTGTGCCACCCACTTAAGTAGCCCCTTTTCCTTGTCTCAGGCCTACCATTGCTAGGCCTGTGTGGGCAGTTTCACTGCCACCTCGACTTGGCATTTAAAAGTACCTGCCAAGCATAGAGCTCCCCTTTTTCTACATATAAGTCACCCTTAATGTGTGCCCTGGGTATCCCCTAGAGCAGGGTGCTGTGTAGGTAAAAGGCAGGACATGTACCTGTGTAGTTATATGTCCTGGTAGTGTAAAAAAACCCTCAATTCATTTTTGCACTGCTGTGAGACCTGCTCCCTTCATAGGCTAACATTGGGGCTGCCCTCATACACTGTTGAAGTGGCAGCTGCTGATCTGAAAGGAGCAGGGAGGTCATATTTAGTATGGCCAGAATGGTAATACAAAATCCTACTGACTGGTGAAGTCGGATTTAATATTACTATTCTAGAAATGCCACTTTTAGAAAGTGAGCATTTCTTTGCACTTAAATCCTTCTGTGCCTTACAATCCACGTCTGGCTAGGTTTAGTTGACAGCTCCTTGTGCATTCACTCAGACACACCCCAAACACAGGGTACTCAGCCTCACTTGCATACATCTGCATTTTGAATGGGTCTTCCTGGGCTGGGAGGGTGGAGGGCCTACCCTCACACAAAGGACTGCCACACCCCCTACTGGGACCCTGGCAGACAGGATTGAACTGAAAGGGGACCTGGTGCACTTCTTAGCCACTCTTTGAAGTCTCCCCCACTTCAAAGGCACATGTGGGTATAAAACAGGGCCTCTGCCGTCCCTCATCAGACACTTGCTGGAGAAGAAACCGGAACCAGAAACTACAGTCTGCCAAGAAGAACTGCCTGGCTGCTCAAAGGACTCACCTGTCTGCTTTCTACCAAGGACTGCTGTCTTGCTGTTGCCCTGCTGCCCTGCTGCCTTGCTGAACTCTTGACTGGCTGTGAAAGTGCTCTCCAAGGGCTTGGATAGAGCTTGCCTCCTGTTCCTTGAAGTCTCAGGACCAAAAAGACTTCTTCCTTTCACTTGGACGCTCCGTGCGCCGAAAATTTAGACGCACAGCTTGTTTTGCGGCGAGAAAAACGCCGCACCCCGACGCTGATCAACGCGACGCTCTCGGGACGATCGAGACTTCGACGCACAACCTCGCAAGGACAACGCCGCCCGACTTTCCAGGAGAAATCGACGCGACGCCTACCGTGAATGCGAAACTTTGACGTACGGCCTCGCAAGGACAACGCCGCCCGACTTCCGAGGAGAAATCGACGCGACGCCTGCCGTGAGACCAAAATTTCGACGCACGGCCTCGCAAGGACAACGCCGCCCGACTTCCAAGGAGAAATCGACGCGACGCCTACCGTGAGATCGAAACTTCGACGCGCAGTCCCGCAGAACGACGCGCAGCCGGAAAACAAGTAGGAGAATCCACGCACAGACCCGGGACATCTGGTAATCCCCGCGATCCACGAAAAGAGACTGTCTGCGCGCCGGAAAACGACGCCCGACTTCCCCGCGTGGAAAAGAACGACGCAAGTCTTTGTGTGCTGAGGAGAAATCGACGCACACACCCTTTTTCCACGCATCTCTTTTCCTGTGGCCCTCTGAGGAGATTTCCCACCAGAAACCAGGTACTTTGTGCTTGAAAGACACTTTATTGCATTCTAAAGACTTAAGACACTTTATATCACTTCCCTGTGATATTTCTACAATTTTCCATTTGCAACTTTATTCTTTTTGACCTACAATTATCCTGATAAATATTATATATTTTTCTAAACACTGTGTGGTGTATTTTTGTGGTGCTATATGGTGGTATTGTATGATTTATTGCACAAATACTTTACACATTGCCTTCTGAGTTAAGCCTGACTGCTCGTGCCAAGCTACCAGAGGGTGGGCACAGGATAATCTTGGATAGTGTGTGACTTACCCTGACTAGAGTGAGGGCTTTTGCTTGGACAGAGGGTAACCTGACTGCCAACCAAAAACCCCATTTCTAACATTGGTGATCAGCGGTGAGGATAGGACTTGTATTTGTGCAGTGACATACAGTAGCTAAGTATTTCACTACCTACCCACAGTTGAAGGTCAACTTGGTTTTTATCTCTTTTTGAAAATCCATTTTTTCCTGACAATTTTCAAAAACTAAATCCTCACTCAACATGTCTCTGACTGGGTCTCAGACAGGGGACTTTGACCTAGTCCAGTTGGATACATACACGGTCAAACAACTAAGAGGATTCTGCAGGGCATTAAGGGTACCCACCCAAGGGGCCTCCAGAAAGGAGGACTTTCAAGTGGCGCTGAGGGCCTGGGCAGAAGCCCATTTAGAGGATGATGAGGAAGAGGAGCCAGAAAATGGCCCCTCAGAAGGATTTTCACTATCTATGGATGGTGTTACCACTGCAATTGTGCACCCTTCCAGACCAGGGAGCAGTGTCTCCATGCAAAGCCTGACCGCAGAGGAAAGGAGAGAGGAAAGGGAGTTCCAATTGCAAATGGCAAAACTGAAAATTGAGGCACAACAGGAGGAGAGGAGGGCAGAAAGAGAAGCCAAACAAGCTGAGGCTGAAAGAGCAGCCAAACAGATTGAAGCTGAAAGAACAGCCAAACAAGCAGAAGCTGAAAGAACAGCCAAACAAGTGGAAGCTGAAAGAGCTTTGGCTGAAAAGAAACTATTGTTGGCTCATGAACTGAGTCTCAAGGAGCTGGAGATCAAGGCAAGACAGTCTGAATCCAGCAATAATGGTGGCAGCATACAGACAGGACCTGCTGGAGAAAAGAAGGTTCGTATACCCAAAAATGTGGTGCCCAGTTTTGTGGTGGGAGATGACATAGATAAATGGTTAGCTGCTTATGAAGTTGCACTAAGGGCTCATGAGGTTCCTGAAGGGCAATGGGGGGTAGCTATGTGGGGTTATGTGCCGCCATTGAGGAGGGACACACTTCTCACATTGGATCCACCGGATCAAAACACATACCCACTCCAGAAAGCCACTTTACTTGCCAAGTTTGGGCTGACCCCTGAGGGATACCGTCAGAGGTTCAGGGACAGCACCAAACAAACCACACAAACATGGGTAGATTTCTTTGATTTCTCTAGTAAGGCACTGAATGGATGGGTGCGGGGCAACAAAGTAGCAGATTATAAAGGTTTATATGACTTGATCCTGAGAGAGCATATGCTTAATGTTACTTATACCGATTTGCGCCAGCACCTAGTGGATAGTAAGCTGACTGATCCCAGGAAGCTTGCTGAGGAGGCGGACCTCTGGGTTAGCACCAGAGTGTCCAAAAAGGTACCTGGGGGGGACTCCCACAAAGGTGGTCAGGGTTCCCAACAGAAGAAAGAGGGGGGAGATAAACTTACAGATAAGGAACTCTCTAAAGGCCCCCAAAAGAATTCCCAGGGAGGGGGTGGCAACCCTTCCTTTTCCAAATTTGGGAAAAAGCCAGGGACGTTTGACAGGTCAGGAAAATCTAGCCCCAAATGCATGGAGTGTTACCAGTATGGTCACTATAAAGGCGATCCCCAGTGCCCCAAGAGGGCACCGTCCACTACTGGACAGGTCCCTGGGTTGACTAGTGTAGCGCTCGGGGGGGAGATGGACCCAGATAGCTGTGGGGGACAGGTAGAGATTTCCCTAGTGTCCCTGGGAGAAGGAGAAATGATGTCCAAGGTCCACATGCCTAAAAATACTTCCAAGTACCGGCAGTGGGTCCTCATTGATGGGCAGAAGGTGGAGGCTCTGCGTGACACAGGAGCCAGTATGACTACTATCAAGAGTCAGCTGGTGTCCACAGAGCAGATAATCCCTAATACATTCCACCAGGTCATAGTCGCTGACAATCGCGAGAGTCACCTACCGGTGGCTCGGGTTCCCTTTGAGTGGGGGGGGGTCTCTGGTACTCTGAAAGTAGCTGTGAGTCCTGCCATGCCTGTAGATTGTCTGTTAGGCAATGATCTAGAGCATACTGCTTGGAAAGAAGTAGAGCTCAGATCTCACCTGGAGATGTTAGGGTTACCTGAGTGGGTCTGCATGACCACCCGGTCCATGGCTGACCGAGAGGGAAGTCAAGGGCATCTGGAGCCTGGAACGATGGCCCAGAGAGCTGCCAAGAGGAGGGACGAGGGGCGCGGGAAACCGGCCCCAGAAGTTCCCACAGTGGCTGACGGGGCTCCTGAGGAGGAGACTCCCGAGCCAACTGGGGAAGACATTGCCACCCTAGGTGACTTACCTGAGCTTGCTGGCTGGCAAGTTGAGGGTGGACCCACCAGGGAGGAATTCTGCAAGGCGCAGAAAGAGTGTCCCACTCTAGAAGGGTTGAGGAAACAAGCCTTAAACCAGGCAGCAGGTGACGCCTCTGGCAATCACCACCTATATTGGGAGAATGATCTCCTCTACAGTGAGCCTAGGGTTCCGGTCTTTGGGGCAGCCCGTGTGCTGGTGGTCCCCCAATGTTACCGAGCCTTCCTCCTGGGTCTGGCTCACGACATTCCCCTGGCAGGACATTTGGGACAAGACAAGACCTTCAACAGGCTTGTCACCCACTTTCACTGGCCCAAAATGAGGACACACTCAGACAAATTCTGCAGGGCTTGTCCTACCTGCCAGGCTAGTGTTAAAGCAGGAAAGAGTGTTAAAACCCCCCTGATTCCACTTCCGGTCGTTGGCACCCCCTTTGAAAGGGTGGGCGTCGACATTGTTGGCCCCTTGGACCCCAAAACTGCCTTAGGCAACAGGTTTATCCTGGTTTTGGTGGACCATGCCACCCGGTACCCAGAGGCAATCCCTCTGAGGACCGTAACTGCATCGGTGGTAGCCAGAACCCTGATGGGGATATTTACCCGTGTGGGATTCCCCAAGGAGATAGTGTCTGACAGAGGCACTAACTTCATGTCCGCGTACATGAAGCATCTGTGGGATGCGTGTGGTGTAACCTACAAGTTCACCACACCCTATCACCCCCAGTCTAATGGGCTTGTGGAGAGATTCAACAAGACCCTGAAAGGCATGATTGGTGGCCTCCCTGAGGCCATGAGGCGTAAATGGGACGTCCTCTTACCATGCCTTCTCTTTGCTTGCAGAGAGGTCCCCCAGAGGGGGGTAGGGTTCAGTCCCTTTGAGCTTCTCTATGGGTACCCCGTCAGGGGACCCTTAAGCATTGTCAAGGAGGGATTGGAGAACGCTCCAAAGACACCCCCTCAGGACGTGGTCAGCTACATGTTGGCCCTCCGCAATCAGATGACCCGCTTCTGGAAAGAGGCCCAAAGTAACCTGGAGGCCAGTCAAGAGGTGATGAAACAATGGTATGACCAGAAGGCCACTCTGGTAGAGTTTCAACCTGGAGACAAAGTGTGGGTAATGGAGCCAGTAGAGCCCAGAGCTCTCCAGGACCGCTGGTCTGGCCCATTTGAAATAAAGGAGCGGAAAGGGGAGGCCACTTACCTAGTGGACCTCCAAACCCCTAGGAACCCCCTAAGGGTGCTCCACGTGAACCGACTAAAAGCTCATTTTGAGAGGTCGGAGATCAACATGCTTCTGGTCACAGATGAAGGAATGGAAGAGGAGAGTGAACCTCTCCCTGACCTCCTCTCTGCCCAAGAAGGTGATGGGTCCGTAAGCGGGGTCATTCTGTCTGACTCCCTGACTCTAAACCAGAAAGGAGACTGCTATGAGCTGTTGGAGCAGTTCTCCCCCCTCTTCTCCCTTACTCCTGGACTGACCCACCTCTGTGTTCATGATATTGACACCGGTGACAGTCTCCCTGTGAAGAACAAAATTTACAGGTTGTCAGATAAGGTGAAGGCCAGCATCAAGGAGGAGGTCTCCAAGATGTTGACGCTAGGGGTTATTGAGAAGTCCAGTAGTCCCTGGGCCAGCCCAGTGGTGTTGGTCCCTAAGGCTACTGCCCCAGGCGCGAAGCCAGAACTCCGGTTCTGCGTGGACTACCGGGGTCTCAACTCAGTCACACGGACTGATGCTCACCCCATCCCCCGAGCTGATGAGCTCGTGGACAGGCTAGGCGCTGCCCAGTTCCTGAGTACGTTTGATCTTACTTCAGGGTACTGGCAGATCGCCCTGACTGAGGGGGCTAAGGAAAGGTCCGCCTTTTCCACCCCTGACGGCCATTACCAGTTCCGGGTGATGCCGTTTGGATTGAAAAATGCCCCCGCTACCTTCCAACGGTTGGTTAACGGGGTCCTGGCTGGCAAGGATGCCTTCTGTGCAGCCTACCTGGATGACATAGCTGTCTACAGTTCCAGCTGGGAGGAACACCTGCTCCACCTCAAGGAGGTGCTTCAGGCCCTGCAACAGGCAGGCCTGACCATCAAGGCTAGTAAGTGCCAGATTGGGCAGGGTTCCGTGGTGTACTTGGGACACCTAGTAGGTGGTGGCAAGGTGCAGCCACTCCAGGCCCAGATCGAAACTATCAAGGCCTGGCAACCACCTCGAACCCAGACTGAGGTGAGAGCCTTTTTAGGCCTCACCGGATACTACCGCAGGTTTGTCAAGGGCTATGGTACCATTGTGTCCCCCTTGACAGAACTCACGTCCAAGAAGCAACCTAGGTTGGTGAATTGGACAGAGGCTTGTCAGAAAGCCTTTGACGCCCTGAAGGAAGCCATGTGCACGGCCCCCGTGCTCAAGGCCCCTGACTACTCCCAGGAATTTATCGTGCAGACAGACGCTTCAGAGCATGGCATAGGGGCAGTTCTAGCACAGCTGAATGAGGAGGGCAGAGATCAACCGGTAGTCTTTATTAGCAGAAGACTATTACCACGGGAACAGAGGTGGAGTGCTATTGAAAGAGAAGCTTTTGCTGTGGTCTGGGCACTGAAGAAGCTGAGACCCTACCTGTTTGGGACTCACTTCCTAGTTCAGACAGACCACAGGCCCCTCAGATGGCTCATGCAGATGAGGGGTGAGAATCCAAAACTCTTTAGGTGGTCCATTTCCCTACAGGGGATGGACTTTACGGTGGAACATCGCCCAGGGGTTGACCACGCCAATGCTGATGGTCTCTCCAGGTACTTCCGCCTTAGCGATGAGAGCTCCCAAGAGGTCGGGTAGCTCTCCCCACTTTCAGCTGGGGGGGACACATGTTAGACCTGACAGCCTTAGGGTAGTCACCCCTAACTTTTTGCCTGCCTCCCTCCACTTTGTGGATACTGTTTTTGCTGGTTTTTAGACTCTGCGCACTTTACCACTGCTAACCAGTGCTAAAGTGCATATGTTCTCTCTCTGTAAACATGGTAACTTTGGATCATACCTGATTGAACTATTTAATCTACTTATAAGTCCCCAGTAATGTGCACTCCAGGTGCCTAGGGCCTATAGATTAAATGCTACTAGTGGACCTGCAGCACGGATTGTGCCACCCACTTAAGTAGCCCCTTTTCCTTGTCTCAGGCCTACCATTGCTAGGCCTGTGTGGGCAGTTTCACTGCCACCTCGACTTGGCATTTAAAAGTACCTGCCAAGCATAGAGCTCCCCTTTTTCTACATATAAGTCACCCTTAATGTGTGCCCTGGGTATCCCCTAGAGCAGGGTGCTGTGTAGGTAAAAGGCAGGACATGTACCTGTGTAGTTATATGTCCTGGTAGTGTAAAAAAACCCTCAATTCATTTTTGCACTGCTGTGAGACCTGCTCCCTTCATAGGCTAACATTGGGGCTGCCCTCATACACTGTTGAAGTGGCAGCTGCTGATCTGAAAGGAGCAGGGAGGTCATATTTAGTATGGCCAGAATGGTAATACAAAATCCTACTGACTGGTGAAGTCGGATTTAATATTACTATTCTAGAAATGCCACTTTTAGAAAGTGAGCATTTCTTTGCACTTAAATCCTTCTGTGCCTTACAATCCACGTCTGGCTAGGTTTAGTTGACAGCTCCTTGTGCATTCACTCAGACACACCCCAAACACAGGGTACTCAGCCTCACTTGCATACATCTGCATTTTGAATGGGTCTTCCTGGGCTGGGAGGGTGGAGGGCCTACCCTCACACAAAGGACTGCCACACCCCCTACTGGGACCCTGGCAGACAGGATTGAACTGAAAGGGGACCTGGTGCACTTCTTAGCCACTCTTTGAAGTCTCCCCCACTTCAAAGGCACATGTGGGTATAAAACAGGGCCTCTGCCCTCCCTCATCAGACACTTGCTGGAGAAGAAACCGGAACCAGAAACTACATCCTGCCAAGAAGAACTGCCTGGCTGCTCAAAGGACTCACCTGTCTGCTTTCTACCAAGGACTGCTGTCTTGCTGTTGCCCTGCTGCCTTGCTGAACTCTTGACTGGCTGTGAAAGTGCTCTCCAAGGGCTTGGATAGAGCTTGCCTCCTGTTCCTTGAAGTCTCAGGACCAAAAAGACTTCTTCCTTTCACTTGGACGCTCCGTGCGCCGAAAATTTCGACGCACAGCTTGTTTCGCGGCGAGAAAAACGCCGCACCCCGACGCTGATCAACGCGACGCTCTCGGGACGATCGAGACTTCGACGCACAACCTCGCAAGGACAACGCCGCCCGACTTTCCAGGAGAAATCGACGCGACGCCTACCGTGAACGCGATACTTTGACGCACGGCCTCGCAAGGACAACGCCGCCCGACTTCCGAGGAGAAATCGACGCGACGCCTGCCGTGAGACCAAAATTTCGACGCACGGCCTCGCAAGGACAACGCCGCCCGACTTCCAAGGAGAAATCGACGCGACGCCTACCGTGAGATCGAAACTTCGACGCGCAGTCCCGCAGAACGACGCGCAGCCGGAAAACAAGTAGGAGAATCCACGCACAGACCCGGGACATCTGGTAATCCCCGCGATCCACGAAAAGAGACTGTCTGCGCGCCGGAAAACGACGCCCGACTTCCCCGCGTGGAAAAGAACGACGCAAGTCTTTGTGTGCTGAGGAGAAATCAACGCACACACCCTTTTTCCACGCATCTCTTTTCCTGTGGCCCTCTGAGGAGATTTCCCACCAGAAACCAGGTACTTTGTGCTTGAAAGACACTTTATTGCATTCTAAAGACTTAAGACACTTTATATCACTTCCCTGTGATATTTCTACTATTTTCCATTTGCAACTTTATTCTTTTTGACCTACAATTATCCTGATAAATATTATATATTTTTCTAAACACTGTGTGGTGTATTTTTGTGGTGCTATATGGTGGTATTGTATGATTTATTGCACAAATACTTTACACATTGCCTTCTGAGTTAAGCCTGACTGCTCGTGCCAAGCTACCAGAGGGTGGGCACAGGATAATCTTGGATAGTGTGTGACTTACCCTGACTAGAGTGAGGGCTTTTGCTTGGACAGAGGGTAACCTGACTGCCAACCAAAAACCCCATTTCTAACACTGTGTTTCTTGGAACCCAACGTGGTTTGTAAATCTATAAAACAACGGAATGGAAGAATTAGTTGACAGATGGATCAAACTGGAGTTCACAGGGGCTTTATGCACCGTAGACCTGCCCTTGCAAATCGTAGCCTCAGCTTTTGAAAGTAACCTGTTTGGGGAAAAGCAATCAACAACTTGGTGAGAGAATTCTTAAGGGGAAATTTTCCTAGAAGTACTGAACATAGCCAGTACGTTTGGGACACTGGTACCATTTTTATAGTCTAGGATGATTACTCGGACCTGCCAGGCATATGGTATTTGTGAGAAAGACACTTCAGAGTTAAATCCCAAATGCAATGCAGACATCTGCCACACCAGATAGCAGTTCTGAGCCACAATAGCCAGTATGTCAGGACACAATGCTCTTGAGTTTGAAATAGTCTTAAGGGTAAGAACGTAGATCAGATATATCCCTTGATCTTGTCAGGTGGAAAATCAGCTAGAGTTGAGCTTACCAAGGCATTACATACCCCTCTAAAGCAATAAAGACCTCTTACAAAAGACTCGAAGTTCTGTAGATCAATGTTGTTTTGAGCACATCAGCTCCAGCTTTTGCTATTGGCTTCCAAATGTAGGGCCTGATTGTGAGTTTGGCTGTTTACTGCCATTCTGCTGTGGCGCGGTCCCAAGTACTCTGTGGAGTCAGTGGTCTTTTGCCCGCCCAATTACAATGCATGCAGCCTGACCCACTAACTGCGTCAATGGCGTGTGTCCTGCCTGCAATATGGCAGACTGCAATGCTGGTGATTCATACTCCATTGCTGTCAAGGATGCCAGTTCCTGCTGAGCAGATTCAGAAAACATAGTTGCACTAGTGGTCCCCTTGCATCAGTTCCCTGACAGCGATGGGCTGTCATGGTATGAGCTATGAAAAGCACCATAACAATACAAGACCTAACATGTGAGAAATTGGAGGGTGTCACAGAGATTATTTGTTGTAATGTCAGTGAGGAGCTGCTGTTGTTTTACAATAATGTAAACACACATCACTATCCCTGATTATTAGTTGTGAACACATTTAGAATTTCGAAGAGTGTTCCTGTGCAGTGTCAGTGACCTGGCCAAAGAGGGCATAGCTGAAATTGGATAATACATTCAAAGCTGTTTCGAACAGTAATCCACAAATTAGGTTTGGCCCATGACTCCCATACACCCTAAGGTGTACCTGCCTGTGCATCTGTTAACTCAGAAGTCAATGGAATTGGGTAAGATTGTGGCCTACCATCGGTTGCATCCGTAGGACATGTTCGATCGACTACATGTTGGCACAGGTTGTGTGCAGCAGAGTACAGGTGAAATTCTGCCTTAAATCTGTCCCTTTCTGCCAGCTCAGGTGTAGAAGTTTGGCCTATCCTGCCGCTGTCGTGGTCGGGATGTCCTGGCTGCAATGGCAGTGCTGCGGTGGTCTCTAGTCTGTGCACCTGCTTGCTTCGTAAGTGGGCAGGAAGTCACCAGTTTGGCTGGCGGGGAATCCAATGCCGTTTCAACAGCAGGGCCCTTTCCGGCAAACTCTTAATCAGACCCTTAAACATATCTCCTTCATAGTTTTTAAGATTACAATTAGTCACTCATACTCACTACCTATTTTTTAGTCCTATTAAGTGTAATTCTTGCCATGTGTGAGTGTAGCTTATTTTCTGATCGCAAACATGTGTAATGAATTCTTACCAATAGTCCATAATGTTCTGTGGAAATCTTTATCAACCCTGGTGCGGGTAGCTGATCTGATCCTGCCACTCACGTCATCCCCTGTGGGCTGAGTTTTATCTCCAATGATTTGAACAATCACATGGCGAATTGCCATGTTATTCTGCTCTATGATGGTAATCACCATAAAATCATCCTCTTTTACAAAGGAGTAAACAAGATGTCCTAGTAACATGATTGGAAACGTCTCCATATATAGTCATTAAGCGTTATTAGTTCCTTTTTTTGTTACACATGAGCTCTACAGATGGTGTCTAACCTTTAGGTCGTAAAGTGCTGGTGTCACCTTTCCAAGAGCCAGTGGCACAGCACTCAATTACAACGCGATATGAATAATGAGGTGCCCAGTGGTAGCAGCATTATCGCACTACTGTGGCTGCTAGTCACAGAGCCAGTACTCAGCTTGCACTCACAATTTAGATGTCTAGTGTGTAGTAGGTCTTGTTGCAGCCCAGGAAAATGGACATTTCAAAACCAACCACAGAAAAAAACAAAATATGTTTTGTGGCCATCCTGAGGAAGACACAACCTCCAGCACTTGTGCACACATGGTGCACACATGGTATTATTATGAGAACTTATTATGATAGAAGTTCTCTCTGGTTGTCTCAAAGCAGTGAAAATAGTCTAAGCACTATTCTGATGCGTTTGGGAAACTTTGGTTGGCCCCCTGAAAGGGGTATTTGACTGAAACTATCAAAGTTATATAAAAAGTCGTATTTAAACATTTTAGGCATTCACATATGTGTGTGCCAGCACTGTCTGGGACCAATTCACAAAGTCCAACTGCCAGCTACACCTAGTCATGTGACCCAGGAACAGGCTGCAGGCACCAAATGGTTAGGGCAAGAAAATGCTAACTTTCTAAAAGTGGCATTTTCAGAATTGTGATTGAAATATGACTTTGCCATTAAAGAGAGCTTTTAATTATAAATTCTTTAGCCACCAAACTTGAACTGTCTACCTGCCCAATTGGAAGCTACAGTTTATTGAATGTAATAAGATAACTCAAATGTTATCCTCTGGGAGAGTAGAGAAAAAAGGATTTAAGAGTTTTTGACTACCAGGACATGTAAAACTCAAAAGTACATGTCCAGCTTTTTATACACACTGCACCCTCTGGGCTGTTTAGGGCCTGCCCTAGGAGGTGACTTATATGTATGAAAAAGGAAGGTTTGTGCCTGGCAAAAAGAAGTATTTTGTCAGATTGACATGATAGTTTACAACTGCACACACAGGCTTCAATGGCCGGCCTGAGACATGTTTACAGGGCTACCTAAGTGAGCGGCACAATCTGGGCTGCAGGCCCACAAGTAACATTTAACTTACAGGCACATGTAATGCCACTGTACTAGGGGCATACTAGTAAATTAAGTATGTCAATTGGGTATAAGCCAATTCTACCATGTTTAAATAGAACGCACAAGCACTTTAGCACTGGTTAGCAATTGTAAAGTGTGCAGAGTCCTAAAGCCAGTAAATTAAAAGTCAGGAAAAGAGGAGAGCTGAAGGCAAAAATGTTAGAGGAGAATCACGACAAGGATGCCTGGTCTAACACAGATCAAGGAAGAAGGCAGAAGACATAGTAAGACACTGATCTCTGTCAGTGAAAATGTTAGGGTTCTATTACAGTAACAGCACTATAGTCCCATCCATTGTCTCATTGCTGTGGAACAACTGCCAGTAAGGTGGAGCAAACCATGGAGTGCTTCTCATGCATCCAAGTGCCTCATGTATGACATCTGCGATTTGATGCCAGTGCACTTTATGATGAATTTAAGAGGCCATGGAGCAAAGTGTTGCCAACACCCTGTGAAGTCATTTCCTGAAAGTAACAAAATTAGGCCCATATTTATACTTTTTTATGCAAAACTGTGTAAACGCAGTTTTGTGTCAAAAAGTATAGCGCTGGCTTGCGTCATTCCAAAGTGCCAGCAGGGCGCCAAATTTATGAGAGCCGGAGCAAAAGGTGGGCTAACGTCTGGGAGCCGGGTGGGGGTGGCAGTATGGGGGAAGGGAGGTTGGCACTAAAAGATGACGTTAGGCTGGTTAGAGGCAAAAAAATGCCTTAAATCAGCCTAGTGTAATTTCCTGACTCAAAACCATCCATACCGCATGACTCCTATCTTAGAAAAGACAGGAGTCATGCCCACCACCCCAATGGCCAGCACAAGGGACAAGTGTCCCCTGGGCATGGCCATTACACCTAGTGCCATGTAGGGGGGCCCACTTCAGGGCCCCCAATGGCACTTAAAAAAAAATGTAAAATACTTACCTCTACTTACCCTACTTACCTGGGATGGCATCCCCCCATCCTCTTGTATTCCTCTGGTGTGGGTGGGGGTGTTCCTGGGACTTGGGTTGGGCACCTGTGGGCTCTTTCCATGGTGTTCGACCATGGAAATGGGTCCACAGGTCCCTAACGACTGCCGTGACCAAGGCGTTAAATAATGGCGCTAAGCAGGCTTAGCACCATTATTTAGGCCCACCTCCCCCCATGCACATTTTTTGCACAGAAGGATTAATAAGATGTTAGGGCCTTAGAGTCATTTTTTGGAACACCCACATTGCATCTCATTGACGCAAGGTGGTTTCACGCATCCAAAATATGACTTTAACTCCAATATTTTGGCTCTAGATGGGTCTAGCGTCAAAATACAAATATGGAGTTAAGTATGTGCTGAATTAGTGTAAAAGAAATTACACTTATTCAGTGCAAACAAAGCATAAATATGGGCCTTAGTGCCAAAATATTGATGTGTGATGATTCTGCCAAACATGTGCACATGCAGGCTTTTGAGTTAGAGATGTGAACCATGAGTACAAAAGAAAATGGCTATGTTTAGGTTTCATTACATTCCCCAGTATTATATGGGTAATTGGGATAGCATTAAGAAGCTTGCCAAGTGTATCAGATTCTTATATTGTAAATGATTGTGAGGACATCAATGTAACAGTAGGATTGCGCAAGGTGCATTACGATTTTAAATTTATAGCAAACCTTTTACTATTGTTCAAATAACTGATATTTTAAGGTGATCTATAACGCTATAAAGCCAAAGTCTTTACTGTTTATTCTCACTTAGTTGTTCATAGGATGCTATAGCATTAAAGAGTACCCTGCCAGCTAAACCATTTGTCGTTCCTAATTTAGAGATGGACCTTTGGTACTCCATTGGTGGAGCACCGATTGGCTCTTTCGACTGAATACTTGCACCAACTGCCCAATGGAATAGGGTCAAATTCCCACTTTGAAAATTTGTTTAGAAAAACTAAATAGCACAAAGAGTACAGCTATCAAAACCATGCATCAACCTTTTAGAATGTTGAAAGGAACCACCATGATGGCAGTTTCATTCCATGTTCAATGATGACCACGGGGTCAGTAGGCATCTATAAATTTGGTAGGTGGAGTAAAGTTTGCATTGCAGAGCTAATCCCCTCTGCCATTTCGTTGGGTTCTATTCTATCTGCCAACCTCTAAATCAGGCACTTGCTTTCTCCACATTACATAATCTGTGGATCATTTTTAGGGTTGAGCGCAGAATCCCCGGTGTAATCTTTATGTGAGCTTATAACCACGCCCATGTCAAGCCCATTCATTTAGTTGGTTAGTGGGTTTCCCTTTTAAAATTAGTTTGATTTAATTAGTGGAAGGCATGCAGAGTTCATGCCACTTCTCTTCCGGTGTTTAGCCCACCTCGAGCGCACCGACCAACTACTGAAAACGTACAAAAATCCATGTTTTCCTTATGGCTTCTGCACTGTTTTTTCTCTTTATTTCGTAGGCAGCGCTATCTCGCTGGGCAGAAGTTGAGCGCTTTGCATGACATCGACCCTGATAAGTGGATATTTACACTTTTGCCGGTTACATGGATACTTGCACTTTTGCCGATAAATTTCACTGCGACCAGACTTCTGTTGACTTTTGTGTGTTTGCTTTGCGCTCATGGTAGCGGTTGGCTCGCTTATGTGAAACAGTTTTACTTTTCAGTTTATGTTGCAAGAAAAGTCTGGTTAGGAGTTTACAACGCTAATAGTTTTAACTCGAGTAAACGCGAGGTTCATTGCATTGCAAATGCTCGTGAAATAGATTCTATCTGAGTCCCATTGTTTTACAAGGCCCTAGAATGCTGAGTAAAAACTAAACAAATGAAGATGTTTACCTTTAGATGAGGATGGTGCCCCTCATGAAGGAGCTGTGCTGTACTCAGTTGAGAGGTCCTTTTTCTAGCTAAGGAGGAAGTGGTTTAAAACATGTTCTTCAGGGAAGCGTGTTATTAACAGAAAATGTTTGAGCATTATTCACACGCAAATCCAATGAACACAAGGGTTTTATGTCACCACCTAAAATACAACAGAGTCCAGATACCGCTTATTTAGAATCTACTACATTGAAATGAGCCCCTCTGAGATTACCACTGTAGGGATTACCACTCCTGAGGTTACCACTACTGTGATAACTACCTCTGAGATTAACAGTACAAAGATTATCTCTGCTGAGATTACCACCTTTGAAAATACCACTGCAGTGATTACCACTGCTGAGATTACCACTACTGTGATTACTATCTCTGTGATTACCACTGCAGCGATTACCACTGCTGAGATTACCACTACTGTGATTACTATCTCTGAGAGTACCATTGCAGGGATTACCACTGCTGTGATTGCTACCTCTGAGATTACCCCTGCAGGGATTACCAGTGCTGGGATTACCTTTACTGTGAGTACTACATCTGAGATTACCACTGCAAGGATTACCACTGCAGGGATTACCACTACTGTAATTACTACCTCTGAGAGTAACACTGCAGGGATTACCACTGTTGAGATTATCACTACTGTGATTACTAACTCCACTGCTATTAATACCTCTGAGATTACCACTGCAGATATATTACCACTACCGTTGAAATTATCACTGCAGGGATTACCACTGCTGAGATTACCACTGATGTGATTACTACCACTGAGATTACCACTACTGATATTACCACTACTGTGATTACTACCTCTGAAATTACCACTGCAGGGATTACCACTGCTGAGAGTACCACAACTGTGATTACCACTATTGTGATTACTACTGTTGAGATTGCAACCATAGGGATTACCACTGTTGAGATTACCACTTCTGAGATTACCACTACATTGAGTAAAATAGATTTAAGAGTAATTGTACTGACCCTATGCTAACCTACACCGAAAAATGAAACCTTACTTTATAACTACTCACTACCCTATCTTTATGGCCATACAGTGCCCTCTCCTCAACCCAGTGGTTACATTGTGCCGGGGGGTGCCAGTGGGACCACCAGTAAATATTTTGGAGGACTCTTCCACTCTGTCCCATGGTGGTCCTATTGGTCTTTACAAGGCATGGGCCTGCCCTGTCCATTAGTCTCACCCAGGCCGAGGCAGGAACACCAAGTGATTCATTTTCCTGCATCTATTCCTATGTTAAACCATTCTGTGCCCAGGCAAAGACATACTTTCATTTTTATAAAATAATATTTTGTACCCTGTAACAAGTCCAGCATTTCATGATTTTTATTGAGTATTTCCCTGTTCTTTGTCCATGTACACAGGCATTCTATCAGGTTTATGTGGACCAGCCCCTTTGATATTTTAGTAGAGCTGCTTTGTTTCACTATTTGCCTTTTTTTTTTGCTGGAACACTAAAAATGTGTCCCACATGTGCTAGACCTGCTTCTGCTTCATGAAGGGTTTTTGGGAAAAGGCAGCTGCGTTTAATTCTTCACTTCCTGTCTCTCTACAGTTCTAAATTGCTGGGTACCTCACTCACTCTAACTCACATTCTCTCTCTTACTCATCCTCACTCCCACTCAGGGGCGTAGCTTAGGGGGGATGTGTTTGGGGTGTTACACCCCCACTAAGAAATGTATATTCTGATGAATTGTTGGATACAGATGCTTTCAGTTGGGTATGGTGAGTTGTCTATCGGGTTTCACATTCGATTTATGCACGCACACACTGGCAAAGCACACACACTCTCTCTCGTCTGTTTTAAAAGCCCCAAAATGTTAATTATTATACAAAATATTATGTTCCTCTCACTTATTAATCATACCAATCTGCACTTCACTCTCTTTCCACTGCCGCTTAAGCCACTCTTATGCGATCCGCTTGTCATATGATGTATTTAAAAAAAATATACCGCGGGGTGGGGGCAGAACAACATAAAGGATTTTTTATTAAATAAACTCTCCTCCGCCACGCAGCCTTGCCGCTGTGCTGGCTCCCGCTCCACTCGCTGTAGGCACAAGTTCCCAGCCTGCCCAATGACCAATCCTGATGCTGAACTTGCATGAGAGCAGCATTAGGATTGGCCAGAGTGCCCTGGTTTGGCGCTCCGAGGCAGAGTGGGAGCCTCTGCCTACTCTCTTCAATCCGGCAACTGAGTTGGACAGAGCCTAGTGTGCATGTGTGTTTGGCCGTACCAAGACGGCCAGACAAACATTCATGCACACTGAGGGGAGGGGAAAATAGTGTTTTTTATCATTTTCATTTTGCAGCTCCTCTGCCATAGTCGAGTGGACTTGGTGGCCGTCGGCCCGCTTGTGTGAAACTGTTTTACTTTTCAGTTTATGTGGCAAGAAAAGTCCGCTTAGCAGCTTACAACGCTAATAGCTTTAACTCGAGTAAACGTGAGACCCATTGCATTGCAAATGCTTGTTTTTCTTTGCCTTCTATGGAACCAATAACCAACCTATACTTTCCCCCATTTTAATTGATGATGCTAGTGCTCAGCCAGTGCTTAATAATTATGGTTCAACAGGAAAAAAACTCAAATGTATGCCATTATACTGTAATAAGTGTATTTTTAATTTATGTTCATCCACAGTGTTAGCCGAAACAGTAATATTGATGGCATAAAATAAAATACATGTAAGCTGGGCAATATTAAAATCCCATAGCTGCGTTTATAAAAATGTAATGTTTCGTAAACAATGCTTATTTTTTAATAAATATTGTCCGTACAGTAATAAACTATAGCCCGAAAACCAAGGCCTCTAATGCCCCTCGTACTTAGTGGAGAGGGGACTCAAAACTGTATGAGGCTCGGGTGTGTATTTTACTCACTCACTGATTAGCTTTACCTGAAAGCAACCCTCCTTCAGAAGCGGAGATGGGATAATTTATTTATAAATTACATCTGCCTGATGTCATCGTGCAAAACTAATAAGAAAGCCTCAGGGCCCTTCTTTGTGAATACATTCAACATAAGCCGTAGGTTGCAAAACAGGGTTATGATGAAAAGTAGCAGTGACTTCAAGCAGTGCAGAAACGCCAGCACAGATAGAAGCTGTCAGCATCATTTATCTGTAACAAACCTAAATAGAACAGCAAAAACACTAAACATGCTCTTTTCACGCGGTGGATTCGAGATCGGAAAGATACACTGTACAGAAACATTGGACATTCATGTCCAGTATTTAGGCACTTCTAAATGGAGAAAGCAACTAACCACAAGACACATTAAATTGTTAAATTAGTAAAACCGCGAGGCACAAAAATCATCAACTCAAATCAATATTTATTCTAATTCTTACCATGAATGGCAAAATGGATATTATGGTTTCAGCAAAGTTTTATTCCTATATAATTACCTTCTTTACCTAATATTTGTGTCTGTCACGAAAAGTATGAGGAGGGTTCACTTATGATCATTCACATGAACAACACAGCCCTTGCACACTCCACCGTGGTTTCATGTTTTTGGCTATTCATGGTTCATCAGTGGGTGACCATGGATTTGACTGTGTCTTTGCCAAGATATTTGGCTGAGGTTGTTTTCTGCAGCCTGACCATTAAGTTATCATTGATTAACACATTGATTACATCTGTGATTGCTGTTTAGGGTGCATGTGGTTGTTGTTTAGGGCAAACCAATATTCCAAACCTGGGGAGGTTTTGATTAAAGTGAAAGAAAGCACAAGAGAACAGACTAAGGAATCTACATTCCAACTAACTTAATAGCATCTTAATCAGAAAGGTTTCCCGGAATCAGGAGAGGCTGTATTGTACACTTCCTGTCTGTCAAATAGATGTTCAGGTTATTGGTAATGAAGTGTAAAGACATTATTGAGAGGCAATGCTAGAAATCGGTACTTTCAGAATGATAAACTTGAGGCATGATTTAGGCAGGAGGCTGATAATACTGATTATTGCATTTAAAATCAAGGCTCCGTTACAGAAACAGGGTCTGCCCGACTGTTAATGGAACATTAGTCATGATGATTACACTTGGGAAATGAAACGCATCTGCAGAGTGTCAGCCTGATAGATATACTAGCCAACTAGTTGTGTCAACCAAACGAGAAACAGTTGTGCGTGCCAATGCTCCGACCTTATCTATTCAACTTAGAACTCCATTATGTAAACGGTGTCGACCCAAGTTCAAATATGGCGCTAGGGCAATGTAGCTTGGGACCAGACTGTCTGCTTACTAGACACATAAATGAGCCTATTCTGGTTGGTGATGAAGCTAGGAGCCCATAATACACTGATTTCTCCGTGAGGCATGAGTTAACTAAACAGTGTCTCGCAACCAAAGAAAATCCATCTGATTTTAATGAAAAAAGAAATGAACATATATTTGCCTTAAACCTTTTTCTTAAACAGAATGAGGCCTATTTGCAACCTGTAGATTGTAGTATGTATACTGATACTATAATAGTACTACTCGTGTACAACAAAATGTTATTCACTAAGCTATCTGCGGAGGTCCACACCTCCACCTGCCCTGTCCTGACAGGGGAAGTGACTGGAAAATAGGTAATAATTACTACTAACTGGGAGGGATTTCGGGAGGAGCATCAATGGGTTTATGTCAGCCTAGGGAGGGCTTACGGAGTTATGTGCACTCACACACAAAAAGGTAAGCCATATTGTTTTAAACATTATTTTAGTACCGTTTTACATTAATAGATAAATTAACATTTATTGTTTTAAGAAAAAAATAATTACAATTATCTTTTTTTGTAATTTTATTACTCAAATAAATCTAACCATTTCATGTTAGGTGCTTTTTTTCTTTAAAATTGTTTTTTTTACAAAATAATTGAATGTAATATATTTAAATGAAATATTTATTTAAAAATGTGTTGAGTGCTGTAGCATCATTTTATTTTTTTCTGCCTTTAAAATAGATGTATACAAATAATTTTAATTAATATTTAACATAAAAATATTTTTACTTTTTTTTAATGTGTAAGCTTTTTACTTTTCTCTATATTTAATCACAGGGAGATCTTGGTCTCAATTACGGAGATCTCCATGTATGTGTGACAAATAAATAGTGATAACCTTGCACCCATACATTTCACACTGCCTCCAGAATTCAGGTGACGGAGACATGACGTCTACAGTATGAAGTACATTTTTACTTGAAAATGTTAATAACAAAAAGTAGCAAATTTACTACAAAATGTAAAAGTAAACTTACATATGTAGAACTACACGTGTAAATTTACCTTTGTGAATAGGCTTCATCACCGTAAATTATATCTGAGACTACACTTTAGGGTCAATTCACAAACTGCATTTTGTAGTATGTGTATTAGTACTACAGTAGTACTACTCAGGCACTCTAAAATAGTATGCACTAAAATATGTGTGGATTTTTACACCTGCTCCTCCCCTATCTTTTATGTGTAGATATCTCTGCCCTAACTGTGGAGATCTCCACCTAAATGTGAAAACTTACTAGTATTCACCTTACGCTTGTAAATCTGGCTCCACCCCCCTGAATTCATGGGGTGAAGACAGGCATGTCTACACTTTCTGCTACGACTAGGGAGTGTCCACTGGAGGAAGATTCCAATGACGATGATAATGATGTTCCGGTCTCCCTCGTGGCACTTCCCTCGTCTTTTGGGCCAAAGGGTCCCTCTGTGTCTGTGGTGTCTTGACCCAAGGTCCCACGGCCAGATGCGGCCCCACTCAGCTGTGCCCTTGTGTTTAGACAACTTCAATTGAATGGCTGAAGTTGTGCAATCACAGTAACCTTGCATTAGTATGAAATATCATCACCCTCAAAGCTTTACTCCATGGAGCATATCTCAGTTACCTGTTGTCATACGATATTAGGCCAATGCCATCTGCATTTCCACAGATCCCACACAAGGTCATGCACACATCTATTTGTCACAAAAATAATGATGCAACAATAAGAAATGATGCTCCAAAATCCTGCCATGTTGCTGACAAAAGTACAATAGTTATTAATTTGTTATTGTTATTTATATATGAGACCACACTGTGTATGAGAGAACTGGTTGGGATCTGAGTGACCACGACTTCCTGGGAAGCACTAAGATGACAATGCATACTTCACTAAGTGATATTTGTCCTAATAGAGTCATGGAAGTAGCACTAATGTTGCTTAGATAGGCCACATATGTAGTATGGAAATGGACACTGTAGACATCATGTGCAATCACCACTAATGTCTGGCACCCCATACAATGACATACTCCCAGTGCAACATAACTGCAAGTCACTCCATGATGCATGTCAACAGTTGGGTTACAAACCCTATCAATTACACATGTGCACTGCACTTTAGTACATGCTGCCACACCAATGGCATTGAAATGCACATTGTGGCTCAAAACTCTAGGCCTATATGTCATGTCCCTTATTCCTACAGCAGTTGTGCATGCCAAATGACATGCTATGATGCATGAGGGAATATGTTAGCCAATAAACAATGGTGACACACTCCTGTATGTGGCACAACATGAAATGTACCCCTATTGTAAATGGCATAGTCCGCACACAGGTTGTCATGCACATATATGTGAGTGAATACAGACATCATTCAATCAGCACAGGTAGACCAAGCATGAAGCAGAAGCTCCCAAAGGTTTTGCTAATGAGAAAGGGACACATGCTGACATGTAGGCTGAAGGAATGTTGGCAACAGTGATGGCACATAAATCGTGTCAATGGACATTCCCCACTTACCAATGGAAAATATTGATCAGTAGCTTCACCCAAAGTACAATGTATGCTCTGTCACATGTGTGATAGCCATCTTCACATTACAGACAGTAGTGAGGCACCAGCACCCGTCATACACTGAACTCAAGTACCTTCTTGGTGGCAGATGCCAAAATACTGATTTGACCAGACACATGCTTGAGGACAGTGATCTATCACTTATTTACCTATGGCCTGTGACATTGAGGAGTAGTGGTCTATTGCATTGAACGTACAATAACTACAGCAACAATAAGTACCTTATTGATCACTGTACATAGCCATATGTCGTTCCTGGAGAGCAAGTTGTTTGTGGATTGTACACAGTTGTGTCCTACATCCCAGGACAAACAGGCATGACACATCTGTATACAACACATGACATGTCTACACAAACTGTCACTCATCTACTGTGTGACACATCACTCACCCCTAATCAACAGGGAAGATGTCAGAACCTAACACATTCACTTGGCATTGTGACAGGTAGGATTATGCCCTCTACTTGCCCCATTGTGGATGCTGTGCTCCCCTCAACTGCCCATCAAGGTCCGGATAGGCCATTGTCAGAATGCAGGCCATTAGGGGGATCATGGTCAGACATATCACAACTGATGTCCTCTTCACATGGATTGGTCAATCAACAGCTAACATTTCATTCAGAGACATTTCTGCATACTCTGCTTCATGTTGTTCTGGTCCTCCCAACTGAAACAATTGATGGAAGGACTGACACCATAGCAAGTGTGTGGGCCAAGGTTTAGCCAGGCACTAAGTCAACTCAGTTCCCTACTAATTACAGGTGAACCATTGTCACAGCCCCAGCCAAATGATGAGTAATGTGAAATATGTAACCAATTTGTTCTCCTGCCTGTATGGTACACAGCTGCACCTTATTGTTATGCCCCCCCAGCTGAAACAATTGTTGGAAGGACTGTCATCACAGCACATATGTGGGCCAAAGTTTACCTAGGCATGAAGTCAACTCAGTCCTCTACTAATCACAGGTGAACAACTGTCACAGCACCAGCCACATGATGAGTAATGTGAAATATGCAACCATGTCGTGCTCGTGCCTGTATTGTACACAGCTAGGGCTTTCAAATGGCCTGATAGAAATGTTAATTATCCACTGTGTTGGCTAGAATGTTGGTGAGATGTCATGTGCAGACCTCAATACAAAGGCAAACACCTGAGGACATTCAAAATGCTGCATGAACTAAGTCCATTAATCTTATGTTTACAAATGTCTTCACAACAAGTTTAAGACCAATGAAATACATCACAATAGTAATCTCTACCTTTTTTCTTCTCCTATGTTTGTAATCACTGTGTCACAAAAGACCAGGCTATAGCCAACACACCTCCAACTATTGCATTGTTCTCAATCTCACATGTCTATTGGGCAGAACACTTGGCCCTCCCATGCAGACAGAGGAGACACCCACACTATCCCTGGACCAAGCCTTCAGGGATGACAACACTCCTGGTGATATGTATTTGGAGGATGTTCCCAGCCCATCTGATCAGCCTGGGCTGCCCTCAACTGTGAATGTCACTGGGCCCACAACAACATCTCCCACACCATTGTGTGCCTCCCTAAGCTGGATCCTGGTGTGACAATCTCCACCCTAGTCGCAGAGGAGCCAGGAACCGGTGGGAGTGGGCACCCTGGGCCAAGGTCACAGGCTTGTGGTGGGAGGAGTCATGGGAGGGTAACTGTGGACCACACAGTGAGGCCACTGGGGACACTCACACCAAGTACACCATTGGCCAAGTCTTGGGCACCTATCAGGAGTGCCAAGGCATGAAAGGCCAAGTTCTAATAGAACTCAGGAAGATGAAGCAGTTTCAGAGAGACATACAGCAGCAAATGGAGGCCCACAACTCTAACATGGGTTCCCTAATGAGGGTGCTGATGGACATCCATATACACTTATGAAGGGCTTTCCCAGCTCCATCAACCTCTACCTGTTGCCCAATTCCATCAGAACCATCTACATCTGCAAAAGCCACTGGAAGAGAGGCCCTGCCAGAGGAGGACACACCATCAAACACCCCTGTCCCTGCAGCCATGGATCTTTCCCACACTGGCAAACGGGGCCATCCAGAAAATTACCAGGAGGTGACAGTGGCAATACCCCCACCACCAAGAAACCTCGTACCTCATTTCACAGTCACACTGTGGACTATTTCTGGACACATATACCAGTCTGATAGCAGCAGTATTTTGAACTTTGGATTCTAAAGATTGTGGCACCTGCAAATATGGTTTCATCCACCATGACTGATTTCTTCACTTTTCTTTTTTGTTATACCCAATGTTTCAGTTATCCTGTTCACTAAAATAAAAAATAAAAATAGTATTAGAATCATTTCCTGCTGTTGTCTTTCACAAATCTAGCATCATATGTATAAACTGCCACATGAACGTGACAATGGTATAAATATGTACGTGTGTAAGAATAGATATATTGGACATATCCGAGGTTTAGCTCAGGAGCCCAACCATGTCTCACCCAAACATACATACATGTGTGTACACATATACCTGCTTAAGTACATTGCTGAACAGAGGGCTAGGTTGTGAAGCATACAGCTGGTCACAGTGATCTGACAGATCTTCCTAGGTCAGTAGAAGAGGGCTCCTCCAATTTTGTCCAGACAGTGGAATCTGGCCTTCAGGAGCTAAAAAGCCTGCTCCAGTGACAATCTTGTCCTTCCAAAGGACTCATTGAAGCAGACTTCTTCTGGCATTGTAGGATTCCTCAGCGAGGACAAAAACCATGGCCAGTTAGAATTGTCTGACTCGCCTAGATGGAAGACAGTTAGAGGTGTAACAATAAGTTACACAGTTCCTGCTATACTACTTCACATCATCCACACAAAGTTAGCTCACATCATACTTAAAACAAGCCAGGTCTTCTCCAGTTGGAGTTGTGACATCAGCTGGGGTACTGTGCTGTTCTGCATGACAAAGGAATAATGGGCGGATCTAGGGAAGCGGGCAAAGACATTGGAAATGTACAGATCTGTCAAGCAGTCAACTTGGAGATTGATAAAATGGAAGTTTTTCCTGTTGCGGTAAACCTGTTCCCTGTTATGTGGTGCTACTAAGACAATATGGGTACTTTCAATGGCTCCCAAAACATGAGGTATCCTTGCAACTCCTTAGAATTGCTAAATCCTAGGCCTGGGGTACTGGATTGTAGTAATGCCATTTTTATTGTAGCTTTATGTGCGTTTGCTTACCATGTTAGGCCTCTGTGCACTTTTCCCTAGATGCATTTTATTTAGCCTCGCAATGTTATTCTACTATAACCAGTTTCACGGTCTTGTTTTATTTCCTTCTATCACACTGTTTAGCTTAGTTCGCAAACAATACATTCTTGCTCACTCTGTGCTTCAGTCAAGGATACAGTCTGGTAAATTGCCGATAGACGTGGTTGAAGTTTAGTCTTTGTGGTTCGTGGACGGTACACATTCTTACGCAGGAACATCGGGGTGTTAGTTCACATCAATAGTATAAAAATACTTTCTAGTCCCAGTACACGTAAGAGGGAGATTCCGACCAGGAACCCACAACTAGACGACTGCAGCCCTGTAGCAGATGCTGATCCCGATCACAGGCCTTTGCTCAGGTATGAGGGTCGATGTCCTCCCGGGGGAACCTGAAAGGCAGGCTTAGAGCTTAACATGCTGTGCTCAAAATAGAACTTAGGAGAGAGAACGTAATCTAGTTGCATTATGATAGCGTTATTCTTATGTTTCACTCTCCTCGTTACTATTTCAATCCTACTGTGTTGTATGGTTCTGGTTAATGCGTCTCACGCCTTGTTATCTAAAATGCAGTCGTTTTTTTAAACCAGTCTTTCAAACTCAAACTGCCTTTGTTATTTATATATGAGACCACACTGTGTATGAGAGAACTGGTTGGGATCTGAGTGACCACGACTTCCTGGGAAGCACTAAGATGTCATGCGCTCGGCTGCCCAATTGTCTCTTCCCTTTGGGAGAGATGAGGCACTGCTAGTTAGCCGGAGCTCAACCCGGATATGGGGTGACAAGGGTCCTCCGCTGTGGGTTACACTTAGTCCCCCACACTGCGAACAATATTGCCACCCAAAAATCCAGTAGTCTCATTAGGATAATGAGAGCCGACGTGACAGGATGTAGTTGTCCAGGTGTCACATCATGCTGTAAGCACATCTCTTAACACACAATAGAACATTAATTGTGACATACCACCATAGGTGAATTGCAAGGAACTTTTTGCCAGGAAATACAAAACTATCACTTTCACTATTGACGTTACACATGTGGGATTGGTATTTTGAGGAAGGAGATCAGACTCTGACTGATGAGAAAGGTCCAGTATAGTTTGCCTATTTAATAGAAGCTTATGGATGATGTTCCTTTCCTCTATTGTATGAAGGTGCAGGAATGGGCATACTCAGTTGGCAAATGACATGTCAGGGCTACAATCAGGATTGTTAATGGATGTTGACCAATATACAATGTATATGAAAATATCTTCTTGAAAATCTGAAAATTTTAGTTACTGTCACATGATTTTTCAATTACTATTTACATACATTTCTATGGACATTGTGACCAACCTTCATCTACTGTTTTCAATTCACACATAGGTACCCTGTGAGAGTGAGAAGACAACAGCCAACTGTGTACTGTAGGCTAACATTGTTGATTATGGTGTACGCGGACCAATGGCTAAATCCACATATGCTGATGACTGCATACGTTGTGTACATGTATGATGCAGTTTTGTAAAAAAAGCTAATTTGCCTCCTTGCATGGCTGTCTCAAGACCTCTGCCATTGTAGCTGCTATTTGTGACCTCTGAAAACAATCATGTCCACCCAAGCAGAGGAACTAGAGATTTGGCAACTGAGGTTCTCTCCCTGTATGGCCAGCTCTGTGGCTCACCGAGGAATAGGTAACTCTCTCACAAGCATATGTCATTCAGTTTTAATCCATAATGTCCCTTCCCACAGGTAACATTGTGCTTCTGTGCCAATAGTTTCACTCTGATTACTGGGCTACAACATTTTGGCCTTTAGATAGGCTAATGATGTCTGGGATTGGGCAGCACTATACATTGTGTACTGAACATCAACATTGGGATGTGTGAAGTTTGGAAAGCCCTGTATTCCTTTGGTGGGTTATGCACCCATATATGTATTTATAGCTTCCCTGGGAGCTGGGAGTAATGTGGCATTCAGAGCATGCTAACTTTGCAAACACATGTCTGGCCCTTACTGCATGAGCTGTAAATGTATCCTGGAATAACCACTTGAGAATGAGGTTAGGTCGGTGCAAGTTGCCACCTATTACTCAGTGTAGTTCATGTCTGTAAAAATATCGTGGCAGTGAAGCAGCAATAGCTCAGAGACACCTCAGAGTGTCAGAAAGCCTTGAGCACACATATGGAATTACCTAAAGTTGCAAAATATCATTTTGAAATGCATGAAATATAAGGGCCACTTTGGACTAGCATGCTCTGCCAGCAGTTTGCAAGGCATGGGATTGAGTTGTGCCCAATCATTACAATGTGGCAGGCTGGGGCAGGGGTTATGTGGCACTACAACTGAGCCTGAGTGTTGTCCCTGTAGATCTCCGAATACTGAATTAGCAGTGACAGAATTTGAACACACATTATTAGCCAGGTTTGGGTTTACAGGGAATACATTTGGAATGGTGACTGGTGTAATCCCTTTGACCTAATGCCTCAATCCATTGAACCCCATTGGAAATGTGTCACATTTCATGTTGACAGGCCCATTACAACTCCATGTGTGAATTCCAAATACCAGAAGTAACGATTTACCAAAACAGGCCTACTGCACATGTTGCACAGTTTCAGTGTAGGTATTTTTTGTTTTACAGGTGGTTTGGAGTATGTATCAACAATCTGTTAACATCCATCCACACCAAAGACAACTATGGAATGTAGATACATACTACACATACTCCAACAGATATAGTATGACGTTACATTAGCTTGTCCACATTTCCACACATCACCATTGAGGAAGTTGTCAATGGTTATGATGGGAGGGCTGTCATTAGTGTCCAAGTCCTAGGATGAAACCTGTAGTTTGCATTCAAGCTGTATGGACCATATGCATCAAGTCAATGGACCAGGCTGTAAAGGTGTCTGTACAATAAAGCACTAATAGTGTGCTATTGTTAAACTCAGAATGATGTGTGTGAGAAGGTAGCCTCTTTCTAGCCTTGTTACCCCCACTTTTGGCCTGTTTGTGAGTGTATGTCAGGATGTTTGTCACTGTTTTCACTGTCTCACTGGGATCCTGATGGCTAGGCCCCAGTGCTCATAGTGAAAACACTATGTTTTCAGTATGTTTGTTATGTGTCACTGGGATCCTGCTGGTCAGGACCCCAGTGCTCATAGGTTTGTGGCCTATATGTATGTGTCACTGGGACCCTGTCACACAGGGCCCCAGTGCTCATAGGTGTGCATGTATATGTTCCCTGTGTGGTGCCTAACTGTCTCACTGAGGCTCTGCTAACCAGAACCTCAGTGGTTATGCTCTCTCATTACTTTTAAATTGTCACTAACAGGCTAGTGACCAATTTTACCAATTTACATTGGCTTACTGGAACACCCTTATAATTCCCTAGTATATGGTACTGAGGTACCCAGGGTATTGGGGTTCCAGGAGATCCCTATGGGCTGCAGCATTTCTTTTGCCACCCATAGGGAGCTCTGACTATCCTTACACAGGCCTGCCACTGCAGCCTGAGTGAAATAACGTCCACGTTGCTTCCCAGCCATTTTACACTGCACTTAAGTAACTTATAAGTCACCTATATGTCTAACCTTTACCTGGTAAAGGTTAGGTGCAAAGTTACTTAGTGTGAGGGCACCCTGGCACTAGCCAAGGTGCCCCCACATTGTTCAGAGCCAATTCACTGAACTTTGTGAGTGAGGGGACACCATTACACGCGTGCACTACATATAGGTCACTACCTATATGTAGCTTCACCATGGTAACTCCGAATATGGCCATGTAACATGTCTATGATCATGGAATTGCCCCCTCTATGCCATCCTGGCATTATTGGTACAATTCCATGATCCCAGTGGTCTGTAGCACAGACCCTGGTACTGCCAGACTGCCCTTCCTGGGGTTTCTCTGCAGCTGCTGCTGCTGCCAACCCCTCAGACAGGCAGCTGCCCTCCTGGGGTCCAGCCAGGCCTGGCCCAGGATGGCAGAACAAAGAACTTCCTCTGAGAGAGGGTGTGACACCCTCTCCCTTTGGAAAATGGTGTGAAGGCAGGGGAGGAGTAGCCTCCCCCAGCCTCTGGAAATGCTTTGTTGGGCACAGAGGTGCCCAATTCTGCATAAGCCAGTCTACACCGGTTCAGGGACCCCTTAGCCCCTGCTCTGGCGCGAAACTGGACAAAGGAAAGGGGAGTGACCACTCCCCTGACCTGCACCTCCCCTGGGAGGTGTCCAGAGCTCCTCCAGTGTGCTCCAGACCTCTGCCATCTTGGAAACAGAGGTGCTGCTGGCACACTGGACTGCTCTGAGTGGCCAGTGCCACCAGGTGACGTCAGAGACTCCTTGTGATAGGCTCCTTCAGGTGTTAGTAGCCTTTCCTCTCTCCTAGGTAGCCAAACCCTCTTTTCTGGCTATTTAGGGTCTCTGTCTCTGGGGAAACTTTAGATAACGAATGCATGAGCTCAGCCGAGTTCCTCTGCATCTCCCTCTTCACCTTCTGATAAGGAAACGACCGCTGACCGCGCTGGAAGCCTGCAAACCTGCAACATAGTAGCAAAGACGACTACTGCAACTCTGTAACGCTGATCCTGCCGCCTTCTCGACTGTTTTCCTGCTTGTGCATGCTGTGGGGGTAGTCTGCCTCCTCTCTGCACCAGAAGCTCCGAAGAAATCTCCCGTGGGTCGACGGAATCTTCCCCCTGCAACCGCAGGCACCAAAAAGCTGCATCTCCGGTCCCTTGGGTCTCCTCTCAGCACGACGAGCGAGGTCCCTCGAATCCAGCGACACCGTCCAAGTGACCCCCACAGTCCAGTGACTCTTCAGCCCAAGTTTGGTGGAGGTAAGTCCTTGCCTCACCTCGCTGGGCTGCATTGCTGGGAACCGCGACTTTGCAAGCTTCTCCGGCCCCTGTGCACTTCCGGCGGAAATCCTTCGTGCACAGCCAAGCCTGGGTCCACGGCACTCTAACCTGCATTGCACGACTTTCTAAGTTGGTCTCCGGCGACGTGGGACTCCTTTGTGCAACTTCGGCGAGCACCGTTTCACGCATCCTCGTAGTGCCTGTTTCTGGCACTTCTCCGGGTGCTACCTGCTTCAGTGAGGGCTCCTTGTCTTGCTCGACGTCCCCTCTCTCTGCAGGTCCAATTTGCGACCTCCTGGTCCCTCCTGGGCCCCAGCAGCGTCCAAAAACGCCAAACGCACGATTTGCGTGTAGCAAGGCTTGTTGGCGTCCATCCGGCGGGAAAACACTTCTGCACGACTCTCCAAGGCGTGGGGGATCCATCCTCCAAAGGGGAAGTCTCTAGCCCTTGTCGTTCCTGCAGTATTCACAGTTCTTCAGCCTAGTAAGAGCTTCTTTGCACCAACCGCTGGCATTTCTTGGGCATCTGCCCATCTCCGAGCTGCTTGTGACTTTTGGACTTGGTCCCCTTGTTCCACAGGTACCTTCAGACAGGAATCCATCGTTGTTGCATTGCTGATTTGTGTTTTCCTTGCATTCTCCCTCTAACACGACTATTTTGTCCTTAGGGGAACTTTGGTGCACTTTGCACTCACTTTTCAGGGTCTTGGGGAGGGTTATTTTTCTAACTCTCACTATTTTCTAATAGTCCCAGCGACCCTCTACAAGGTCACATAGGTTTGGGGTCCATTCGTGGTTCACATTCCACTTTTGGAGTATATGGTTTGTGTTGCCCCTATCCCTATGTTTCCCCATTGCATCCTATTGTAATTATACATTGTTTGCACTGTTTTCTAAGACTATACTGCATATTTTTGCTATTGTGTATATATATCTTGTGTATATTTCCTATCCTCTTACGGAGGGTACACTCTAAGATACTTTGGCATATTGTCATAAAAATAAAGTACCTTTATTTTTAGTATAACTGTGTATTGTGTTTTCTTATGATATTGTGCATATGACACTAAGTGGTACTGTAGTAGCTTCACACGTCTCCTAGTTCAGCCTAAGCTGCTCTGCTAAGCTACCATTATCTATCAGCCTAAGCTGCTAGACACCCTATACACTAATAAGGGATAACTGGGCCTGGTGCAAGGTGCAAGTACCCCTTGGTACTCACTACAAGCCAGTCCAGCCTCCTACATTGGTTGTGCAGCGGTGGGATAAGTGCTTGAGACTGCTTACCACTCTTGTCATTGTACTTTTCATAAGAGAAAAATATACAAAACAAGGTCAGTGTATATACACATAGCCAAAAAGTTTTGCATTTCCTCTTTTCACTCTTTTCTAAGTGCTGAAAAGTACTTCTAAACTTTCAAAAAGTTCTTAAAAGTTTAAAAAGTTTTTTTCTGTCTTTCCAAAAAGTTCTGAAAACTTTTTTCTCTTTTTCTATCACTTTAACTCTCTCTAAAAAATGTCTGGCACAGGAAAAAATGTTGAACTGTCCAAACTTGCATATGATCACCTTAGCTGGAAAGGAGCAAGGAGTCTCTGCATAGAGAGAGGTTTGAGTGTAGGGAAGAATCCTTCCTTAGAACTGTTAATTAATATGCTTAGAGTACAGGATAAGGCCATAAGTGCCCAATCTGTAGAAAAAGTAGCTAATGGTTCTCAATCTGATCCAGGGACTCCCCCAGGAAAAGGTTCAGGAAAGAAA
Organism: Pleurodeles waltl; assembly: GCF_031143425.1. Classification (NCBI taxonomy): domain Eukaryota; kingdom Metazoa; phylum Chordata; class Amphibia; order Caudata; family Salamandridae; genus Pleurodeles; species Pleurodeles waltl. The sequence goes on from NC_090444.1 coordinate 138,951,124, forward strand.
CTTCTCAGCCTGCCCATTACTAGACAGTCTAGCATAGTTGGTACAGAGGTTGAATCACATCATACTGATGATGTGCTCTCACATTATGCTGGTAGCCAAGCTGTTAGGGTGCCCCTTGTAAGGGACAGGTCTCCTTCTGTTCATTCCCATCATACCTCTGTATCTAGAAATGTCCCTCCCACCCACCCTGATGACAGATTGTTAGAAAGGGAGCTCAATAGATTGAGAGTGGAGCAAACCAGACTGAAGCTCAAGAAGCAACATCTGGATTTGGATAGACAGTCTTTAGAAATAGAGAGGGAAAGACAGAAGATGGGTTTAGATACCCATGGTGGCAGCAGCAGTATTCCCCATAGTCATCCTGCAAAAGAGCATGATTCCAGGAATCTGCACAAGATAGTTCCCCCTTACAAGGAGGGGGATGACATTAACAAGTGGTTTGCTGCACTTGAGAGGGCCTGTGCTGTACAGGATGTCCCTCAAAAGCAGTGGGCTGCTATCCTATGGCTATCATTTACTGGAAAAGGTAGGGATAGGCTCCTTACTGTAAAAGAAAATGATGCTAACAATTTCCAAGTTCTTAAGAATGCACTCCTGGATGGTTATGGCTTAACCACTGAACAGTACAGGATAAAGTTCAGAGATACCAAAAAGGAGTCTTCACAAGACTGGGTTGATTTCATTGACCAGGCAGTGAAGGCCTTGGAGGGGTGGTTACATGGCAGTAAAGTTACTGATTATGACAGCCTGTATAACTTGATCCTGAGAGAGCATATTCTTAATAATTGTGTGTCTGATTTGTTGCACCAGTACTTGGTGGACTCTGATCTGACCTCTCCCCAAGAATTGGGAAAGAAGGCAGACAAATGGGTCAGAACAAGAGTGAACAGAAAAGTTCATACAGGGGGTGACAAAGATGGCAATAAGAAGAAAGATGGTGAAAAATCTCAAGATAAGCATGGGGATAAGGGTAAAACCAAAGATCCCACTTCAAATCTTAAACACTCTTCAGAGGGTGGGGATAAAACAAATTCTTCCTCTTCTTCCCAACCTGCACACATTAAAAAGCCTTGGTGCTTTGTGTGTAAAAATAGAGGCCATAGGCCAGGGGATAAGTCCTGTCCAGGTAAACCCCCTGAGCCTACCACCACTAATACATCAAGCTCTAGTGCCCCTAGCAGTAGTGGTACTAGTGGTGGGACTGCTGGCAACAGTCAAGCAAAGGGTGTAGTTGGGTTCACTTATGGGTCCATAGTGGAAACTGATGTCATCAGTCCCAAGACAGTTTCTGTCACACCTAGTGGCACTGGCCTTGCCACACTGGCTGCTTGTCCCCTTACAATGGATAAGTACAGGCAGACAGTTTCAATAAATGGTGTTGAGGCCTTGGCCTACAGGGACACAGGTGCCAGTTTCACTTTGGTGACTGAAAACCTAGTGCACCCTGATCAACACATCATTGGACAACAGTATAAAATTATTGATGTCCATAACTCCACTAAGTTTCTTCCCTTAGCTATAATTCAGTTTAGTTGGGGTGGAGTTACTGGCCCTAAGCAGGTGGTGGTATCACCTAGCTTACCTGTAGACTGTCTCTTAGGTAATGACCTAGAGGCCTCAGGTTGGGCTGATGTAGAGTTTTATGCCCATGCAGCCATGCTGGGCATCCCTGAGGAATTGTTCCCTCTCATTTCAAGTGAAATGAAAAAGCAAAGGAGAGAAGGCCTGAAAACTCAGGATCCCTCTCCATCAACAGGTAAAAAGGGTATCACAGTATCCCCTAACCACCCTACCATTCAGGATACTATTCCTGTGGTGGGAGAAACCTCTCCTGGGGTGGCACCTGTTCCAAGGGAATCATCAGCTGGCAAAGCTGGACTCCCTGAGGTGGAAGTACCTCTCTGTGGGATAACTAACATTGGTGAGAAAAAGAGCACCATTTTAGTTAACATGGAGCATCCCTCCAACCCTCCCAGAGAAACTTTAGTGCAGAAACTCTGTACTGCCTCACAACACTTAGGACAGCATCCCTGCCCTAGTGTGGAGCTGATAGGACAGCATCCCTGCCCTGCTCCAACCCAAGAGAAACAGCATCCCTGTTCTCTCTTCCAGCCATATGGACAAAGTTTTTGCCCAGCTATGGCTTTTCTGAGACAGCATCCCTGTCTGGCATTTCCATCACTACAAATAGGTTCAGTGGACAATTCCCACTGCTCTAAACTAAAACTTACTGATAGAAACTCTGAAAATACATCTTCACATTGTTGCTTAGCTAAAAAACTTCAAACAGGGTGGTTTACATCCCCACAGGGAAGTAACCATATAGTGGATGATAAAGGGAGTAACCAGTCTATTGCAGAGCTACTCTCTACTTATCACCACTTAGACAATAAAGTCTCAACTGGCCAAGGTTAGCCTTATTGTCCTTCGTTTGGGGGGGGGTTGTGTGAGAAGGTAGCCTCTTTCTAGCCTTGTTACCCCCACTTTTGGCCTGTTTGTGAGTGTATGTCAGGATGTTTGTCACTGTTTTCACTGTCTCACTGGGATCCTGATGGCTAGGCCCCAGTGCTCATAGTGAAAACACTATGTTTTCAGTATGTTTGTTATGTGTCACTGGGATCCTGCTGGTCAGGACCCCAGTGCTCATAGGTTTGTGGCCTATATGTATGTGTCACTGGGACCCTGTCACACAGGGCCCCAGTGCTCATAGGTGTGCATGTATATGTTCCCTGTGTGGTGCCTAACTGTCTCACTGAGGCTCTGCTAACCAGAACCTCAGTGGTTATGCTCTCTCATTACTTTTAAATTGTCACTAACAGGCTAGTGACCAATTTTACCAATTTACATTGGCTTACTGGAACACCCTTATAATTCCCTAGTATATGGTACTGAGGTACCCAGGGTATTGGGGTTCCAGGAGATCCCTATGGGCTGCAGCATTTCTTTTGCCACCCATAGGGAGCTCTGACTATCCTTACACAGGCCTGCCACTGCAGCCTGAGTGAAATAACGTCCACGTTGCTTCCCAGCCATTTTACACTGCACTTAAGTAACTTATAAGTCACCTATATGTCTAACCTTTACCTGGTAAAGGTTAGGTGCAAAGTTACTTAGTGTGAGGGCACCCTGGCACTAGCCAAGGTGCCCCCACATTGTTCAGAGCCAATTCACTGAACTTTGTGAGTGAGGGGACACCATTACACGCGTGCACTACATATAGGTCACTACCTATATGTAGCTTCACCATGGTAACTCCGAATATGGCCATGTAACATGTCTATGATCATGGAATTGCCCCCTCTATGCCATCCTGGCATTATTGGTACAATTCCATGATCCCAGTGGTCTGTAGCACAGACCCTGGTACTGCCAGACTGCCCTTCCTGGGGTTTCTCTGCAGCTGCTGCTGCTGCCAACCCCTCAGACAGGCAGCTGCCCTCCTGGGGTCCAGCCAGGCCTGGCCCAGGATGGCAGAACAAAGAACTTCCTCTGAGAGAGGGTGTGACACCCTCTCCCTTTGGAAAATGGTGTGAAGGCAGGGGAGGAGTAGCCTCCCCCAGCCTCTGGAAATGCTTTGTTGGGCACAGAGGTGCCCAATTCTGCATAAGCCAGTCTACACCGGTTCAGGGACCCCTTAGCCCCTGCTCTGGCGCGAAACTGGACAAAGGAAAGGGGAGTGACCACTCCCCTGACCTGCACCTCCCCTGGGAGGTGTCCAGAGCTCCTCCAGTGTGCTCCAGACCTCTGCCATCTTGGAAACAGAGGTGCTGCTGGCACACTGGACTGCTCTGAGTGGCCAGTGCCACCAGGTGACGTCAGAGACTCCTTGTGATAGGCTCCTTCAGGTGTTAGTAGCCTTTCCTCTCTCCTAGGTAGCCAAACCCTCTTTTCTGGCTATTTAGGGTCTCTGTCTCTGGGGAAACTTTAGATAACGAATGCATGAGCTCAGCCGAGTTCCTCTGCATCTCCCTCTTCACCTTCTGATAAGGAAACGACCGCTGACCGCGCTGGAAGCCTGCAAACCTGCAACATAGTAGCAAAGACGACTACTGCAACTCTGTAACGCTGATCCTGCCGCCTTCTCGACTGTTTTCCTGCTTGTGCATGCTGTGGGGGTAGTCTGCCTCCTCTCTGCACCAGAAGCTCCGAAGAAATCTCCCGTGGGTCGACGGAATCTTCCCCCTGCAACCGCAGGCACCAAAAAGCTGCATCTCCGGTCCCTTGGGTCTCCTCTCAGCACGACGAGCGAGGTCCCTCGAATCCAGCGACACCGTCCAAGTGACCCCCACAGTCCAGTGACTCTTCAGCCCAAGTTTGGTGGAGGTAAGTCCTTGCCTCACCTCGCTGGGCTGCATTGCTGGGAACCGCGACTTTGCAAGCTTCTCCGGCCCCTGTGCACTTCCGGCGGAAATCCTTCGTGCACAGCCAAGCCTGGGTCCACGGCACTCTAACCTGCATTGCACGACTTTCTAAGTTGGTCTCCGGCGACGTGGGACTCCTTTGTGCAACTTCGGCGAGCACCGTTTCACGCATCCTCGTAGTGCCTGTTTCTGGCACTTCTCCGGGTGCTACCTGCTTCAGTGAGGGCTCCTTGTCTTGCTCGACGTCCCCTCTCTCTGCAGGTCCAATTTGCGACCTCCTGGTCCCTCCTGGGCCCCAGCAGCGTCCAAAAACGCCAAACGCACGATTTGCGTGTAGCAAGGCTTGTTGGCGTCCATCCGGCGGGAAAACACTTCTGCACGACTCTCCAAGGCGTGGGGGATCCATCCTCCAAAGGGGAAGTCTCTAGCCCTTGTCGTTCCTGCAGTATTCACAGTTCTTCAGCCTAGTAAGAGCTTCTTTGCACCAACCGCTGGCATTTCTTGGGCATCTGCCCATCTCCGAGCTGCTTGTGACTTTTGGACTTGGTCCCCTTGTTCCACAGGTACCTTCAGACAGGAATCCATCGTTGCTGCATTGCTGATTTGTGTTTTCCTTGCATTCTCCCTCTAACACGACTATTTTGTCCTTAGGGGAACTTTGGTGCACTTTGCACTCACTTTTCAGGGTCTTGGGGAGGGTTATTTTTCTAACTCTCACTATTTTCTAATAGTCCCAGCGACCCTCTACAAGGTCACATAGGTTTGGGGTCCATTCGTGGTTCACATTCCACTTTTGGAGTATATGGTTTGTGTTGCCCCTATCCCTATGTTTCCCCATTGCATCCTATTGTAATTATACATTGTTTGCACTGTTTTCTAAGACTATACTGCATATTTTTGCTATTGTGTATATATATCTTGTGTATATTTCCTATCCTCTTACGGAGGGTACACTCTAAGATACTTTGGCATATTGTCATAAAAATAAAGTACCTTTATTTTTAGTATAACTGTGTATTGTGTTTTCTTATGATATTGTGCATATGACACTAAGTGGTACTGTAGTAGCTTCACACGTCTCCTAGTTCAGCCTAAGCTGCTCTGCTAAGCTACCATTATCTATCAGCCTAAGCTGCTAGACACCCTATACACTAATAAGGGATAACTGGGCCTGGTGCAAGGTGCAAGTACCCCTTGGTACTCACTACAAGCCAGTCCAGCCTCCTACAATGTGCCTTTTTCCTTTGTGGCCATCAGCACAATATATTTTGTGGCCCTGGGCAACATGATGGTAGTGTGTTGCCTTAGTCAGTGTAGGGCATGCCCAGGGATAAGGGTTGGTAGTAGATGATACCACAAGTGTATCTACATGTCTTGCTAGTGCTCGACCTGTGGAAAGCAAACTTGTTATGTGTTCATTGTTGATTTTGGCTTGTGCTAGTTGTATACAAATCGAAGTACAACCAATAACAATAGAAAAATAAATGCATTAACATAAGTTTTTTTCATCTCTTGCGTCCATACAGATCAATGCCATCAGAAGTGGACCATATGGAAAACCATCGCCTGGAAGGTGCGGACCCTGTGGGTCTATCGTCAATGTAGTGTCCTTTGTAGGAAGTAGTGGGAGAATCTGAGATGTTGGGCCCAGAAGATCACAGAGGTCCAGCTTGGGAAGTCCTTACAGTGGGAATGGGGTGGACGCTGGCAGCTGACCCCTCTACTAGACAACATTCTGGCAGTGGCCTATCCAGAGCTGGATGGGCAGTTGAGGGCACAACAGCAGCTTGAAGGGGGTGAGTACTGGCTAGACATATCCATCATACCTTACAAACTGGTTTCTTTTACAGGTAGCTATTTGCTCAAAAGTATTGTGAGTGCTGCATGTCCAACGCACAGGAAGAGTTCTGGGCTGTGTAGGTCTGGCAGTAGGTATATGATGAGGTTCTTTGCCTAATGTTTTTATGATGTAGAGGCCAGCAGTCTACTGCCAATTGTCTGCTTTGAGCAGACACATTGCTGAGTGAGGCTATGATCACCTCATGTTGTTTAATGTTCTGGGAGAAGGCTATAGCAGACAGCCCACTTGTCTTCATTATGTCAGGAGGAATGCTCCATCACTACTGTGATTAATGTTCTCGACCCCATATTACGTGTGCCATAGCATTCAGTGCACTTTACCCATAGTAACTGACCTGAACTTCTCATTGGTAAGTATAGAGTTTCCAGTGACATGGGTATGCAAACATCACTGGTGGCATTAACAGTAGTTGCTACATGTTATCCAGTGTACCTTTCCTTGGAGTTATTTCATCCACAATACTGTTTGAAGGTACATTCATTTACTGGTGACATACATCAGAGAGTGATATGTGACAATGTTAGTTTCATATGTGAGCGCCTGCACTAATCTTTACAGGATCATTGGTGTTTCATATCCCAAATGGTGCAGTGTTGTGCCATCCCATCAAAACTGAAGTGTGTCCACTTCTTCATGGCATTGTCATTCACTGACATACAGCAAACATCAAAGGTGTTGTCACCAGTTCCCAGCCTGATTGGTGATGTTCCTGGTGCTATATGAACTACTATGATTTGTGCATTTGTAGTAGGTATCGCCCAATGTCCAGGCCATGATTCTCTCCAGCCCACCTTTCTCTGCTACATATGATAGGTACTTGAGCTACCTCTGGTCAGCTTTCATTGTACTATCTTGAAACAGGTCATAGGGAGAAGTATCACCAGTAAAATGTAATCAAGGTGAACTATGCATTTGCATGCAACATGATCCCTGCCACAAAACTTATTGCATCTACCTTGCTAAATGAGTTGCCCATCATCACATTAGGAAATTTTCCAGGTAAATGACCATTAGTGGGAATCTGGGGGTTGTGTGAACATGGTTGGGATGCCCTGTTCCTAGGCATCATATCCTGCGCCATTGGTTCTGCTACAAGGACCAAAATATACAAGGTGAGCTACTGTCTGACTACATGGACGACGAGGGAGTGTTCATAAGCAAAGATCTAGTCTAGGTTTGGGGGGGGGGGTTTGTGACATCACTGTAATCAACTATTATCAGCTAATCCAGCATGCATGCACTTGTTCCTGCTAATGTTGGGTGAAATATAGTGAGCCAAGCAGATGCAGTAGTCTGTGCATCCTGTAATATTTTGTGCTTTAATCTGATGGACAGGTGTGTTTACGCAGGTGCAATCAACCCTTTTTAATGAGTCATTTCAGGTACACTGAGGGTAAGTAAAGGAAACAGAGGCAATTTTTTTTGTTTTTTTGGTCCTCATACATCTCTGGCCTTAAAGACTACTCATATCGCCCAAATAGTGTTTACCCATCGTAGAGAAGTCTAATGCCAGGGAGAATAAAACTGTCTCATGAATCCTTAGACCACTGTTGTTGTCAAGGACACAAGAGTAGATATCTATATAATCATAGGACCGATATCAGCATATACAGGTGGTATATTATACTATAGTGCACTGCCACTCTCATAAGCGTGACCACATCTTAATTTTTTTTTCCCTCTTGTTCAATTTACTCGCTCCTACATCCAATTTTGAGATACCCATCAAAGCATTAAGCCAATCTATATAAGAAGTGGACATGGGAGCCATCCATTTCCTGCAGATCTCCCTCCTAGCCAAAAGTATTGCATACAAAAGCATTGATCTGGTTTCTTTATTCAGTACCACGCCCTCTTCCAATGCCAAAAAAATAACTAAAGGTAAAGTCAGATAGGTATTTTGTCAAGTAATACCCGAAAGAGATATACATACCTTTCGCCAAGAAGCTAAAACCACTGGACAGTACAAAAACATATGCATATCAGAAGCACCTGGCAGACCACATTTTGCACTGGTCACTTCTTCTCCTCCCCTAATCTTAGAAAGCCTCTTAGGGGGAAAAAAGGCCCTATGCAGTGTATAAAGATGATTCCTTCTCAATGACACAGGTTTTATTACTTTGAACACCCTTTGCATAGATGACTCCCACCATTTTTGCACCTGATACTGCCTTGAAGGGAACTCCTCCCCCCAAAGGGCCCTCGGTAATCCAAAATCGCCATCTAATACCTCTAAGATCCCCCAATACCATTTTAAAACTTTTTGTAAACATACATGATTCCTTATCAGGGTGTCCTCTAATAGATTTGCAGAGCCAAACATATTTGTAAGTTCACATGTCCAATTTCTCAGTTGAAGATACTTTATTCTTGAGAGGGATCCCTCTGTTATTTCCAAGAGCTCATTCCAAGGTAGCAAAGTCCCTCCCCTAATCAGGTCCTCCCAAACTTCAATTCCTGCTCTATTAAGAGGCTGAGCCAATACATCCGTTAAACATTCAGGGGTACCTGGAGAATCCCAAACTGGAGCACTCGGACTATAATATTCTATTTTAGCTGTTCTGCGAACCTCAAACCATACCTTAGCGGCGTCATATAATATTGTCAGTTTTACTTTCTTGAAGAACTTGGGATCACCAAACTTATACAAAAAAAACTTTGTTGCACCTTTTTCAGTGGCCACCATAAAATTAAACATTCTACCCACTGCTGAAAGGTCCCGGGAGGAGAACAACATCCTAACGTTCTTAAGATGGAACGCCCACGCATAGTATTGGACATCAGGAAGGGTCATCCCACCTTTCTCCCTTCTTCTATGCAGTTTCTTCCAGGCTATCCTAGGGCCCTTATGTGCCCAAATAAAAGTATTAATTTTTTGTTGAAGCATAACCAATAATTTTTTATCCATATAAAGAGGGACAGAATTACAAAGAAAATTCAACGTAGGTAGTATTATCAATATTAGGGATCCTGTTGCAGCAGATGATCTTCTAGATGCGATAACAAAGGGGAATATGGTTTAAGAAAGTCGGTGAGCTCATGGCGCTCTAAATTGGGCCAATGGGTCAAGAGATAAGGGTGGGGTTTCTCCCAGGGAGGGTAGGAAGGGACACAATAGGTGAGTTTTGGGCTGCACTAAGGGGGAAACATGTGGGGAAAAAAGTAAAAACATCCTCATACATCTCAGATCTATTTTCACCTGGATAATATTCAGGGGGTTCAGTGAGATGGGAAAAGCTTAGAACAATTGATGTCATGGAATATTAATGGTCTACGCGTGAAAGCTAGAACAAGAAGAGTCTTGCAGTTCCTTAGGGATTCATCAGCCCATATTATATTTGAGAGAGCGTAGCTTATATAATCTATATTAACATGAAATGTTTATGAATTAATGTGTGATAATGCTGCGTAGAAACTGTAATAGTAAAATTTTGCTTAAACGTGCACTTGAAATGTGACCACGGGGAGTGGCCATTAATGTATACGTAGACTAATAATGATGACTAAAATGTTTATGAAATGTTATATTGAATAAATTCTATACTAACCATTAATCATTGTGTTACTGAATCTATGCTGAACTCCTTGTAGGCTTTAAGTTAGTATGAGCCGAAGCTTAGCTGCTTGGCTCTCATATTAAATGTATTTTTCCTATCTTGCAGCGTGCTGACTCGCAAAAGGACATGACTACTTATTTTCTTCAAATTAGAAGCTGAAATATAACCATACTCAATCTGTTCTCATGCATTCTTCATTGCTTGAAGAAATTATTAAAACAAAATGCAACAGTGTAGATTAATAATGTACAAGGTAATTTAACCCGGTGAAGACAATGGAGCTACTGACCAAAAGATGTGCAAAGAATTACAGAAAGATTTAATCATGCCAGACGTGCCTCCTCTAAAGACATCGAACAGGAGAACCAATGAGAGACTTGTAAAATAATATGGGGTGAAAGATTAATAACTTAATGCATTTTCTGATAGGTTAAAGATAGTGGGGTATAACAAATGTCCAATAGAATTTTGGGGGAATGTACAACGAAAAAGGGATAAAACCCCATGACACGGGGAGCCATTTAGGTGGGTTAGGTTATGCTATTGATTTTATCCAGAAACTTTGTCACTTTGTTTGGTGACTTATTGTTTTACCTCCTTGTCTTTAGATTTACACTTCACCTCCTTATGAAGGAAGTGCCCATTCTGCCTTGGAGCTGAGTTCTGACTGATGACGATTTGACTGATGTCCTGAAGACGAAGACTGAACCTGTGTGCTGACCTAAACTTTGGAGGGTAACTATGACAATGCATTTGTGATTTGTCTGTTTGCTTTTCCTTTCTAGGTACCAACTGCTCACTTTGACAGGGACCATAGCTAGATGTTTTCCAAATTGGTGATCTAAATTGTTTTGCATGAAGCCCAACATGCTAATGCTAATTAGTGGTTAGGACAGGTGATCACTAAATTGACGCAAATAGACAAACGACCGAATCTATGCTTTGTTGAACTGACGCGTTATTGACACTCTGCTAAATTGATCTGTGTTTACGCCGTGTTATGCCTTGATGTTTGTGATTCTCGCCCTAATGAAATCTTATCAAAGTTGCCATATCGTGACTATGCTATTATGTTTCTTGGCTTTGAGATTAAGGCATCTGCTTTTAGAATTGTAACCAATAGGGAATAAAGCTCATAAAATTCTACTAAACTGGTGTGGTTATTCATGACTGCAAGGTCATGGTAGTAGCTTTGAATTGATTAATGACTTTGACTAAAATGAAATGTATTGTTGTGATAAATATTGATGATATTATAGACTTATTGATTGACATATTGATTAGTTATCTCGTCCTAAGGTGTCTCTCAACTGGGTCAAGAGATTCATTGACCTGATGTGTAATAAATTATCATAAAGGGACACGTTAACATATTCTTACAGGAAACACACTTAACTAAAGATGAGAGTGTAACTTTGTTTAGAACACAACACTGGATAGGGGATTTCGTAACCACTGAGCACAATTTTAATACAAAGGGATTGGCAATTTTGGTGAAGCGTCAGTTGAATGCGACCCTATCTAAGGCGGTAAAAGACAAATTAGGGAGATGGATTATACTCAGGTTGCAGCTCTGTAGCAAGGCATTTACTTTGGTTGGATATTATGGTCCTAACTGTGACCACCTAGAGCCTCTTACGGAGGCTTTTTCCCACCTTTTGAACTTTTCTGATCCAGTAATTGTGGTGGGGGACTTCAATGTGATTTTAGATAATAGGCTCGACAGATCAGTGAAATCTAGGTCGGTCGGCACTCCAAAGTCCCAGCAATATTTAAAGTTAATGATGAAGGATTTTGGGTTGCGTGACTTGTGGAGGGAGAGAGCAGGGCAAAGGCAGGAATTCTCATTTCATAATCGAAAGTATGGACATGCTTCGCAAATTGATTACTTTCTAGTGGATTATACTATTTGTGATTTGGGGGAGACCATAGCTTATTCACCTACCCATCTATCAGATCATGCAACAGTGATGTTAAGATTACGTTGTGCCCATGGGGTAGGTGGGGTGAGATGGACCTTCGGTCGAGCCCTTTTACTCGAGGAGGAGGTTATTTGTGCTCTCTGTAAGGAGGCTGAGGACTTTTTTAGATTGAATCAAGACTCAGCATCTACTAGGGTAGTGTGGGACACTTTTAAAGAAGTAATGAGGGGTAAAATTGTAAGCCTAGTGAGTGATAGGAATAAGATGTATAGGGAGAAAGTGAAACACTTAGAACAGCAAATTGCGTCATTCACTACCCTCTATGACATGGGTGGAGATGAGTTGTATTTGAGGAACAGAATTTCCCAGCTAAAATTACAGTTGGAATCTGTTTTACAAGTTAGAATCAAGAAGCGATGTGAGGCAAGGGAGCAAAGTCACTTTGAACATGGAGAAAATATGGGAAAGGTTTTGGCTTGGAAGTGTAAAAACGCTCAGACACGTAATATGGTTAAATAACTGGTGGACGTGCAGTCAGGGGCGAGCGTAGCATCCTTCAAGGCTATAGGAGAGACTTTCTACAAATTCTTTTCGAGACTTTATAGCGAGGAGAGGGAGGTGAGTGAAGGGATGATCGATGAATGGTTGGATAGGGATCACCCCTCTCCCCACCTCCTGGAAATTAAACAGAATCATTTGTCCAGACCTATTACGGGGGGGAATTATAGTGGCGTTAAAAGAAAGTAAAAGCGGTAACTCCCCTGGGCCAGATGGAATTACGGTTGAGTTTTATAAGGCATTGGGTGATGTTATAATTCCTGCTCTTTTGCAATGGTTTTTGGAGATCTTTGAAGGGGGAGCTCCCTTACCAGCTTCGTGGCGGGAGGCTATTATTTTGCTGATTTTAAAACCTGGTAAATACCCTTTGAAGTGTGAGTCGTATAGACCAATTTCTTTGTTGAATAGCGACTATAAGTTGTTTGCTAAAATATTGGCAAATAGGTTGAGTGTGATGCTGAGTGATTTGGTTCATTCTGACCAGAGAGGTTTTATTAGGAATAGATTTTTACATGAGCAGACAGTTACCTTAATAGGGGCCATTGATTTAGCTACCACATACCAAGATCCCCTGGCTTTTATAGCTGTGGATGCAATTAAAGTTTTGACAGAGTCGATTGGAAATATTTGTATAGGATTCTGGATCGTAGTAATTTGGGGCAGAAATGTTGTCATGTTATACGATCTATTTACCACGCACCCAAGGCTAGGTTGTTGGTTAACGGTAGGTTAACGGGTGGATTACCAGGGGTACTAGACAGGGTTGTCCCCTTTCACCTGTGTTGTTTAATCTATATATAGAGCCTTTGCCCAGAAGAATTAGGCAGGATTCAAGAATTCTCCCTTTTAGGAGCAAGGGTTGGGTGAAGAAAGTAGCCTTGTTTGCCAACGATCTTCTGATTTATATCTCTGATTTATTGACAACAATGCCTATCCTGTTAGATAATTCTGAGGGGTTCGGGAAGATCTCAGGCTATTGTATCAATACAGACAAAACTGAAATAATGGTCTGGAACCTGAAGAGTGCAAATTGGCATACTACTAACTCCAAGAGGTATTTAGGGTTAACAATTGTCCATGATTTGCAACGAATCTCCCTGGTGAATATTAGGTCTGTTATAACTGAGTGTAGTAAGCTTATGTTGGGTTGGCTGCATCTGCCTCTCACAGTTATCGGGAGGGTCAATTTGGTAAAAATGATAATACAGTGGCAATGTTGTTGAGGAAGCTTCTGGCCACAGTGGGTCCTACGATGAGTTGCAGGACAGTGAGGGAACCAGTGGCCGCAAGGGTGCGGGGAGTACCACAGATGATGGCAGCTCAAATTCATCATCTTCTGAGTCTTTCTCCAGTGGACACTCCTGAGTGGTGGCAGATCCCACAGTATTTGTACCATCTTCATCCCTGTTTGCCAAAACCAGTTCCATCAACAGCCTCCCTGTAGCTCCCCACCCACTTGGCCGGCCGACTCTCCTAAGAGAGGGCCCGTCTCCTTTACTCCAGGCACCTCAGCCCCTGCCTCTGTCCCACCTGCAGCACAGAGTGAAGTGGGTATTGACCTCCTGAGGTCCATCTCTGTGGGTCAGACTGTCATTCTGAATGCCATCCGGGGGAAAGGCAGCCATCTCCAGCAGATTGTGGCCTTCCTGGAAGGCATCAAAGTGCTAAGTCTGGCCTACAGAGATCCTTTCATGCTCTGGCCTCCTTCCACTGTGCAGCCTCGCACTCTCAACCTAATGTCTCCCCCTGCCCCTTCCCCATAACAATACCCTGTTCCCCCCGGTCCGAAGCACACACACATTTCCATTCAAAAACTCATACAGACCCAAGCAGCACATCCACACATAGGTAGAAATACAAGAAAAGAAACAGGCAGCCACCCAAACAAACGGATACTACACCACCTCCACCTCAGACTCTATAATGTGCACTACATCCACTCTGTTGGAAATGGGGTCTTTGGTTGGCAGTCAGGTTACCCCCGTCCAAGCAAGGACCCTCACTCTAGTCAGGATAAGTCACACACAATCCAAATTATCCTGTGCCCACTCTCTGGTAGCTTGGCACTGAACAGTCAGGCTTAACTTATAAGGCAATGTGTAAAGTATTTGTGCAATCAATCATACAATAACACCATATAGCATCACAAAAATATTCCACACATTGTTTAGAAAAATATGTAATATTTATCTGATAAGATGCAGGTCAAAACGATTAAAATGCAATAAGTAGATGTTGAGATATCACTGTAACAGTGATATAAAGTCCCTTAAGTCTTTGCAAAACAAGTAAATGTCTCTTAAAAATAATAAAGGTATCTTGCAAGCACAAAGTGTCTGGTTCGGGTTCAAAATCTCTGCAAGGGTCCGCAGAGGAGGCGATGCATGGAAAACGGGGAGGTGTGCATCGGTTTCAACCCTTCACACACTGACTTGCGTCGTTATTTTCCACACAGGGGAAGGCTTTGTGTCGATTTCCGGTGTGCGGACTTGGTTCCTCTTCGGTTTGCGGGCTTTTTTGGTACCCCGGGGACTGTGTGTGGAATCCTGGGCCTGCAATAAGGCTCCGGGCATGGATGGTTTATCCATAGAATACTATGCAACACATGCAAACCACCTTTTACAGCCCATGCTCACCATGTTCAATGAAGCACACAAAAGGGGGCAATTGCCGGAATCTCAGCATGAGGCCCTCATAGCAGTGCTTCCAAAGGCCGGCTGGGATCCTCTAGACGTGCGCTCCTACTACCCACTCTCCCTGTTAAACACGGACTACAAGGTCTTAGGAAAAATACTGGCAAACAGACTTCTCCCACTCATTCCTCCTCTGATACATAAGGACCAGTCCGGATTTATCCCTGGTTGGAACACCTTCCTGAATATCAGAAGACTTCTTCGTCTTCTCCACAGCACTACTAAGACAAACCAATGTGGTGTAGCCATATCTCTGGATATCGAAAAAGCGTTTGATACCCTAAACTGGGACTTTCTTATCACAACATTAGGCACAATGGGCTTCGGACCTGGATATATAACCTAGATCACTACAATATACTCTAATCCAACGGGTTGGGTCAAGACAGGGCAAATCATTTCAGGCGCATTCTCCATACACCGGGGCACCAGACAGGGCTGCTCGCTATCCCCACTGTTGTTCGCTATAGCTATGGAGCCTCTGGCTGCCAAATTGAGTGCGAATGCACGTCCGTGGGGCATACCTGAACTTGACACTTATCACATCATCTCCCTACATGGAGATGGCGTCCTAATTTACTTACGAGACCACGTCATCTCTATGCCGGGGGTTATGGCCATACTGGACTCCTCCGCTGAAATATCGGGAGATGAAGAACCTCAGACATCACAGATACTCACACTGATGCTATCCCAAAATGACACCAAAATGTGGTATCAAGGCTCTATAATACATTGTGGGTGGTTGCCTGCCTGAAACTAGAGGATGCCTGCGCTGGCTGGGATGAGGTACTTACCACCCCCTTGTCGCAGAAGGCCTGGACAGCAGCGCTTTCCACTGTTAAACGCGTCTCGCGCAACCCCAGGCTTCCCTACACCCGATTCAATTAACTACATCACTCCTACCTGTCCCCATCCCGCATTAAGCGCATGCTCCCCAAGTCGGATCCTGCGTGTCCTCGCTGTACAGTACCAGAAGCTAATTTCGATCGTATGGTATGGGACTTCCCACTGCTATCAGCAGCTTGGCGACACATTACTGAGACTACGGCGGAAATAACCAACCATGCCTTGGTATTAAACCCAGAGTCCTATTTATTGGGTCTGCACCAGTGGGCTAAAGGCGACAAACAGTTCCACAGATTTATTGATTTAGCTTTCATAACATTCAAACGCCTTATAGCAACACATTGGAAGGCACCACACGTTCCAAGTCATGTTAGATGGCTGCAGGGCCTGCTACAGTGGTCCCACGCCAAGGCCCAGACACTGCGCCTCCTGCAGTCCAAGGGTCTGGCGGGAGGTGGCTGCGAAGTGTGGGACGCTTTCACTGTAAATATAGAAGCCGAAAATGACACATAACCCCCTTGATCACCTATGGGCGCTTAAACCGCCTCCTAGTGATATAATGCCATCTGATCGATTGGGTGAAGGGGTCGCCCTAACCGGTGTTCCCTATCGCTCCCTAGTGGGGAGGTCCACCATTACAAAGTACTCACACTGGCATGATGCTGAATGAAGCTCCCCTTAGAAATTGTTACATATTTAGCACTCTCCAATTCCCACCTCCTCCCATCACATGGTCTCCTCATGACTACTGAGGTGAAGTTGATGCACACCCCACCCTTCTATTGGGTGTTGGATCCTGTACATCTGCGACAGCTCCCCGTTTTTGACAACCCTCATGGGGTAATATCTCTTGACAAGTGGCATAGTGACATGTTGTGATTTTCATATAGATATATTTTATTCATTTTGATTTTTTCTTCCGTTTTCCTCTTCCTCTTCTTCTCTGTTAAAAATGGGGTCTTTGGTTGGCAGGCAGGTTACCCCCTGTCAAAGCATGAACCCTCACTCTAGTCAGGGTAAGTGACACACAATCCAAATTATCCTGTGCCCACCCTCTGGTAGCTTGGCACTGTGTAGTCAGGCTTAACTTAGAAGGCAATGTGTAAAGTAATAAATCATACAATACCAAAATATAACACCATAAAAATACACCACACAGTGTTTAGAAAAATAGATAATATTTATGTGGATAAATACAGATCAAAATGATTAAAGATGAAATAAGCAAATGTAGGGATATCACTGAAAGTGATATCAAGTGTCTTAGAGTTAAAATATTACCGTACAAGCAATAAAAAAAAGTGTCTTATGTTCTCCTAGATCAAACAAGTGTCTCTTGCAGGGCAAAGTACCTGGTTTGCATTGAAAAATCCTCGCAAGGGACCGCAGAGGAGGAGATGTGTGGAAAACGATGAGTGTGCATCGGTTTCGCCCCTTCGCACACGGAATTGCGTCGTTATTTTCCATGCGGGGAAGACGTTGCATTGCATCAATTTCCAGCGCGCCGATTTGGATCCTCTTCGGGTTGCAGGGTTTTGAGACGCCCAGGGGACAATGTGTGGAATCCTGGGCTTGCGGAGCGAAGTCACAGGGGCTGCGTTGATTCCTGTAGGCGATGCGTGGAATTTTCTGACGCACGGCAGGTGCTGCGTCGATTCCTCTCAGGAAGTCGGGCGGCGTCATTCTGAGTCAGCTTGCATCGATCCAGTACGGCCGTGGGTCAGAGTTCAGGTCACGTGGCTGGCGCTGCATCGATCTTCTGTTGCGAAGTCGGTGCTACATCGTTCCGGACTTGGCATGCGGTTAATTTTTCACTGTTAGTAGGCTGTGCGTCGTTCTTGGCAGGCGGTGCATCAAATTTTCGCTGCACAGGGATTTCAGCTGCAAGAGAGAAGCCTTTTTCGTCCTGAGACTTCAGGGAACAGGATGCAAGCTCTATCCAAGCCCTTGGAGAGCACGTCTGCAGCAAAGCAAGAAAGCAGCAAGACAGCAGGGCAACAGCAAGGCAGAGTTCCTCTTCAGAAAGCAGTCAGGTGAGTTCTTTAGGCAGCCAGGCAGTTCTACTTGTCAGGGTGCAGGTTCTGGTTTAGGTTTCTTCTCCAGCAAGTGTCTGAGGTGGTAGGGCAGAGGCCCTGTTTTTATGCCCAAATGTGCCTTTGAAGTGGGGGAGATTTCAAAGAGTGGCTTAGAAGTGCACCAGGTCCTCTTTCAGTTCAATCCTGCCTGCCAGGGTCCCAGTAGGGGGTGTGGCAGACCTATGTGTGAGAGCAGGCCCTCCGCCCTCCCAGGCCAGGAAGCCCCATTCAAAATGCAGATGTATGCAAGTGAGGCTGATGTCCTGTGTTTGGGGTGTGTCTGAGTGAATGCACAAGGAGCTATCAACTAAACTCAGCCAGACGTGGATTGTAAGGCACAGAAAGATTTAAGTGCAGAGAAATGCTCACTTTCTAAAAGTGGCATTTCTAAAATAGTAATATTGAATCCAACTTCACCCGTTAACAGGATTTTTGTATTACCCTTCTGGCCATACTAAATATGACCTTCTTACTCCTTTCAGATCAGCAGCTACCACTCAAACAATGTATGAGGGCAGCCCCAATGTTAGCCTATGTAGGGATCAGGCCTCGCAGTAGTATAAAAACGAATGTAGGTGTTTTACACTACCAGGACATGTAAACAACACTTGTACATGTCCTGCCTTTTACCTACACAGCACCCTGCCCTAGGAGTTACCTAGGGCAAACCTTAGAGGTGACTTATATGTAGAAAAAGGGACGTTTTAGGCTTGGCAAGTACTTTGAAATGCCACGTCTAATTGGCAGTGAAACTGCACATACAGGCCTTGCAATGGCAGGCCTGAGACAAGGGTAAGGGGCTACTTAAGTGGGTGGCACAATTAGTGCTGCAGGCCCCCTAGTAGCTTTTAATCTACAGGCCCTGGGCACATATAGTGCACTCTACTAGGGATGTATAAGTAAATTAAATAGCCAATTGGGTGTGATCCAATGTTACCGTTATCAGTGGTAAAGTGTGCGGAGTCTAAAAACCAGCAAAAACAGTATCTCAAAAGTGGAGGAGGCAGGCAAAAACTTAGGGGTGACCACCCTAAGGCTGTCAGGCCTAACATTCTCCATCACTGTATATTGCTCTATTTCAGTATCTGGTTGTGTTAAACCCAATAGAGAGATTAAAAAAAGTGGGTGGCACAACCAGTGCTGCAGGCCCACAAGTAGCATTTAATTCACAGTCCCTGGGTACATGAAATACCATTGTACTAGTGACTTACAAGTACATTAAATCTGCCCATTGGGGATAAGCCAGTATTATCTTGTCTAAAGGAGTGACCGACCACACACACTTTAGCATTGGCTAGCAGCGGTAAACTGCATTGAGTTCTAAGGCCAACAAAAACAAATTCAGCAGAAAGAGGAGAGAAGGCAAAAAGGTTGGGGAATGACCCCGGAAAGAGGGACAAAAGGACAACCTGTGTATTGTCTAATGCTCATGTGAATGGCTTCCTTATATTTAGCTCTACTCTTACATTACACCAGTCAGTGAACTTTAAGTCAACTGTGAATAAATGACCATCCCCAAGACATCAGATTGCCAGAATCCCTCCTTCTTCTCAAGAGTCCACCAGGGCTCAAACACCTACTTCTCCATGTTTCTGATGTCTTTAGTATTATGAAGCACTTACCTCTGCAGTTTCCTGCTTTTATCTGGTGAGCTAATTGCATTTATGCATATCGCTTGAAAAGGGAATGGATTCTTCTTACCTTAAAGTGTAACTATCTTCTCTCA
Source organism: Pleurodeles waltl (assembly GCF_031143425.1). Taxonomy (NCBI): domain Eukaryota; kingdom Metazoa; phylum Chordata; class Amphibia; order Caudata; family Salamandridae; genus Pleurodeles; species Pleurodeles waltl. The sequence goes on from NC_090444.1 coordinate 138,970,726, forward strand.
GTGGCTTGTTTGTCAGTACACTAGTGGTTACTGAGCACAGTAAAACTTCCCTCTATCTAGTGCTCCCTCAAGTGGCGAGAGGCATCTAAGTTGCATGCATGCTCTCGGGCTTCTGTACATCTCTGCTTAAATGATTTGATAACCTGGACTGGAGTATATATTTTTTTAAACTGAAGATCAGCTTTTCATATTGGTATGTGGAAGGAAATTTAGGTAGACAGCAAAATAGCTTGCTGGTCCCAAGACCGAATTCTGTGATCACAAACGTTGCTTGTTTCTAAGTAAAATACTGGCATAATGATGTTCATAGTTCAAGTCACAACTCACAGTGTTAATACCTCTAGGTTTCGTATGGCTGCTGTGTAAAAGAGCTACATACCTGCATATTTCATTTTAGGAGACGTCCCAGCATACACTCAATAAACACTCAATAAAAGGGTTGTCCCCATCTATTGTGCGGTGGTTAATGAAATGTGAGAAATTTTGGTGGAATGAATTGGCACTTCTACGTTCTAAGTTTTCAAAACCATTGTATCAGTGTTCATGTATGTTTGACTCATTCTCTGAGTTGTATAGAATGTTGTAAGACAACAAAGGGCAGTTTTTGTAAAATGAAGTAGGATACAACTGTTGGAGTAAATTTGTAAATATATTTATTTAAGGGCTTATTTACAAAGCCTGTGCGCCACTTGCGCGTCACTTTTTATAACGCACTGCTGGAGCATAGTGCAGGCCCATAACTACAAGGTCACGCAAAGCCACTTTGCTTAGCTTTTCGTAGTCTTGTAGATATGGTGTAAGGCAACACAGCACAAGTCACTGCGTTGCCTTGCACTGCATCAGGGAGGCGTTACATGGGCATTGCCATGGATTTTCCCACACAACACCCTTGGATTTTGACGCATTCCCAAATTTACAAAGCAATGTAAACCAGGTAATGTGTAAAAAACCTTATGCCTCCCAGGGGGATGCAATGAGGAGAAATATATATATTTTGCCTCGTTTTTACTTTTTTTATGTGTGCTGCATTGTGCAGCACACATAAAAAAAGAAAAAAGCCTCCATGGATTGTTTTTGTGCAGGAAGGCATTCCTTCCTGCACAAAAACAGTCCTGTCTGTGATGCATGAATCCTTGCACCATAGTGCAAGGGTGCCTGCGTCAGAGCTAGGCAGCCCATTGTACCCCAGAGCAGGGGGAAAGGCAGAAATGCACCGTATTTTATAGATGCTGTGCATTTCTGCCCTTTCCCTGTGGAGCAGGGTGGCACAGCAAGGTCAATGCGCTGCCCTGTGCCATGGGGCTCCTAAATATGCCCTTCTTTCTCTAAAAGATCTGCTACGAGCTTTATTCAAATCAATGTTTGTGCACTCTGAACACCGACTACTGTTCCTTCTAAAGGAAGTATCCTAACTGGAGAAGGTTTTCTTAATAACGCTCTAGGTGAAGTCATCATTGGTATGATTGCTCCCTTTAAATTGTGGCAATATGTTTGTGGTAAGCAAGCATGCACATTGGATGTTTCTTTTGTGTCTGCCATCTGAGACCACACCCTGGCTTTTGTCAGAACTACATATTTGTGGCCACCAGGGCATGATATTAGATACACAATTTGGTCTGTGTTGCATCTGTTAAATGTTCATTATTTTTCTTGAGTTTCTCTGTCATGCCTGTCCTGTCCCCTTTTCTTAATCACCAACAGAAATGTGCCATCTTTCAATTTATGACGATTGGTGTGGTAATGGAGTGCCTTTAGGTTTTCCTGCATAAGAAAAGCAAGGCTCAAACTACAACATTTCCTGAATTAGTCATATTGTCTCATGCAGTTGAATTGTTGTGACAAAAATTATCTCTGTATATTTCAGAATGAGATATATCAGGACAGACGCTGATTTGCATCGAAGTGGCAGTCACGTTATGAATAGTCTGTTAATTAGGCATAATTAGGCACAATAACGTTGGCATCATGAATACACTAATGGGATTCATTAGCATTATAGCCATTCTTACATCAGGTTTACTAGCATTAGAAACATGGTAACATTAATGTTCCTTTTGTAGATTTATGTTAAATTAGATTTTGGATTGAAAGAGCATGATTCATTAGAATGCATTAATAATTTTACCATAAAAACAGTTGTTGATAAAGTTTTAGTTTTTGCATGCTTCCTACATTTTAAGTGGTTTCAGTGGTAATCATAGTCGTTCACGAAAATACGACTGGAATGGCTGTTGAAAATGTTAGCTTGATTAATAATTGGAAATATCACCAAATTAAATGGCTGTCCGTAGGGCAAATCAATCAAAAGTCAGCATATGTAATTTGAACGGAATCAATAAAATATTGTTCTAATAGTATTCATATATAATTCCAGGATTTAACTGCGTTAATATGTCCATGTTGCTTTAGAATTTTCCATTTGGTACTGCAGATGAGAAAACGATGCACTTATTGAAACAGATTTGTTTAAAAAAAACTACAGTCGACGATGAATTGTGCTATGACGGGTGCTGCATAAGGAAAAATGTAATGTTAGATGGCAAACGTTGAAATCGTAGATTAAGCATGAAATGAACAACTAAGAAAGGACAGAACCCTTCCCTAGCTAGTCCCATCCAACCAATTGTTTAATTATTTCACGTGGTGAAGCTCTAGTATGATTCAGAATGAAAAAAACGGATCCCCTAGCTATACTCAGATCCGCAACACATCCGGATAAACTAGTTCCATAGGCAGAATCAATATATGATCCCTTCGCATATTACCAGAATCAATACGTGATCCCTCGGCACATTCATCGGAAGCCACATGCGGGGTTTCACAAGAACTACCGCAAAATGGCACATAGAACATGCTCCCATGACCCCCACTAATCTTGCCCCCACACATTCAGAGCAGCTTGCCACGCCCTGCAATTGGGAAGCGCTACAACCTCTATTCTAAAAAAAGAAAAAATATCTTTAAACTCATAAGATCAGGTCATGGAATGTGCAACATTTTGGAACCAGTGAGCTCTCCGCGGATATATTTTCTTCAGAAATCGCAACAACTGTGTTTTTTCTACGAGAGAGAGAGTGGTTTTATGACTTTTTACACAAGACCCAAGGAAAACGACTAAACATTAATATCCGAAATAGTCAGTGGGTTAAAAATTAGCAAAAGCAAAATGGATATGCTAGCTCAGTGGTCTAATTGTGACATCAAACCAGTCAGAGCAATGACTTCCAGACTCACTTATCAGAGACGGCTGTGCTACTTACAGAGCAATCTAGCCTGTCCTTAACTTGAGTGGATGGTTACAGGAGGGAACATTTCGGACCATCATTTATTTTAACGCATTAGAGTTTGACCCAGAGCAAGTGAGAGAATAACACAAAAAGGAGACACATGGGGAAAGAGAATAATAAAAAACAGTGACAAAGAAACAAAGCAAGAGACCCTGACAGAGTAAGATAAAGGTGAAGGAACGTTTTGGTAGTGGATTCAAGCTAGCCTGGCTAATGAGTCTTGATACCCTGAAACCGGTCCCAGGATGCTTGTTTCCAGGCCAGGGAGGACCTGGCTTGGCAATTCAGGCTGGACTGTTCCCATGGGGAGAAGGCTCAACACTGATCTGAATATGGCTGGGTCCAAACTTGGGTGACATGGTGAGCAAAATAACAATAGATCAAAGCCAGATCTGTGACTGGGGGTGAGTGTTTGAAAAGTTTCAACACTCCATCCATCATTTTATTTCGTGGTCCTGCTTCCTCATGACCAGTGTGGTCTGATTTCACATTTGTGTTACCGTCCCAGTAGAATCCTCAGATGTGATGGACACTGTCATCCAAGCTACAGAGAGATTCATGGTGGCAGAAGTGTTTTTGTAGTGATGGGTACAAGTTTCTCCATTTCGACTCCTGGCAGGAGCACCTAAAACTCCTATTGATAAGATCCATTCAGCATGCCCCATAGCTGGAGTCTTTGATCTCCCTCAACCAAATGTCTATGTATGTCGGATTGTGTGTGATCTAGATAGAGATGCTAGAAAATCAGGAAGAAGCACACAGAAAACAACATTGCCCTGAACTTCCATGTTGTTTTCATTTCATTTTATTTACACTTTTGGACCACGACGTTTGGTGAACACAATTAAATACACGTTATATCAAGAATAGTAAATTAATTTTGATGATTGACTGAGCATGGGTGTGTATAAAATGGTTAATGTAGCCAAAATAAAATTAGTGGAGGAGTGGTGATGGAAAAGAAATGGGAGCTAAAGATAGGTAGAAGAGTCAACGTTGTAGTTTTATGGAAGTCTAACACGAAAAACTTAAAACACATCTACCCGCTCTGCGCAGAAAGCTCTTCAAGAAGATGGCAAAGTCACAACTGTGCTAGTTGTTTGGGGCTTCAAATGTTTAATAAGTTAAACCTCCTATTTTCACACTCACGTTTCTACCAATACCCTGTACGTTCAGTAACTACTGGTCGCTTTAAACCAGGATGTCTTAACAATGGATTTCGATAATAGCTCAAGAAATAAATTAAAGTGAATTGTTTGGTAAGAAGTAAACGCTGACACTGATTTCATTACGACACATGCCATGCCTGTGTGTGATTCAAAGAACTGGTGTTGCAATGTGACAAGGGAAAGTGACTATCCGGTGATGGGAAGAATGAGACCAAAGCCAAGTCCAAGCTGTCAGCTGCTGTTCTGGAATGTCTAGGGCTGATAACATAGGCGTCAGGACTGAAAACAACGGAGAAATCGAACCCAGCCACTAAAGCCCTGATTTAAATGCAAGATGAAAACTACCTTCTGCTGCAGAAGATGCAGAGATGAGTAAGTGAGCCTAGAAGTAATGGTTTTACTTGACATGCTACCTCCCCGTTTCCACTTTGACTAACCACAATTACACAAACACCAGTCAACATTACCATTTCCATCACGGCCGCTGCAGCGCTGCTCCAATTTAGGAAAGAGTTGAAGACCAACCTCTTAAAGACCACTATATCATAGTAGACTAACCATCCACAACCCAGCTAGCTCTCCAAACACTTGGTGACTTTATGCTTGTCCTTTAATCTTGTAGAACATTCCAATGCCTTTTGGCTAGGCTTGATCTATAGAAATACCCTGCATATATATATATATATAAACCTACATACATGAGCTGTGGCTGGTAACAAAGGTTTGGCACATCAATAAGGGCAGTACTGTGGACTTTAAAACACCTTTCTCACCTCATATCTCTTTCTAGTCCCAACCATTGAGAGGACACCTTCTGACTTGTAGAAGGGTTATTCCAACAGCTTTCTGCCTGAGATCACCCTGAGACCAAGATGCCACCCTCCAGCTCTTTATGTGAAGGATCTTTAGAATGTCATCAATTGAGTATCCTAGACCAAGCTGAGATGGGCACTCATGAAACCCAACCCCGATAACCTACCATTGCCAAGTTATGGTCAGTTAAAGATGTGGTGCTAGCAGGCCCCTCACTAGTCTAGTTAGCACCCCGATTCCTGTAGGTTGCAAGCTATTGGACAAGTCAAGTGGATCATTTGGTGCAAACTGCAAGGGGCGTTTGACATTTCAGCAACTCGCTGAGCCAAAACCCTATAACCGTTTAAATTCCACCTGATTCTCCATTTTGGTAATCAAAATACATGGAATGTGGTGTCATTTATGGTAATATATATTTTAGAAACACAGTATTCTCTGGTGATGTGTATTGTTTTAGTTATACTGAAAATTAGAAACACACATCTTTCACTTCCATGATAAAACAATATTATCTAAAAAACACTTAATCATCACTTAATCATAATCTTCCAGGTTACTATGTATCACAGAAAAACACTTAATAAGAGGCCCTGCAGTAAATCAACTTAACTCCAGGGCCATGCCATTTCTTTTCTTTGTAGCCCTTTATTTGCAGTCATTGCATTACTGGAATATTCTATAACAAATACAGTCCTTAAAATGAATAACACATTAATTCATTTTAATTACTGATCAGCACCAATAACATTTTAAACTCAAGAATGCTCTACATATCAACAGTGGCAGCACATAGGTGAGATTATGTGTGGTAGTTAACATAGGTGAATTAACAGTCAGGTTTGGGTGAAGATATGCGAGTGCATGTTCCTGATTGGTAGAAACAAACTCATATGTATTAGCTAATGGAACAGACAAACATGAGTTGCACATATGTCCACCTGAGGTGTCCATAGTTATATCAGAGGGTATATTTGACCCTTTTTGCCTTTCAAGTAGCACCAGATGTCTTTTAGGTGCAGGTTTGAACTCTAGAAAAGAGTTAACAACCTGAGTGTCAGTTGGAAGAGGCAGGCATTGTTCACCTGACAGATAAATGGCCCAGAGCTTGAAGGCAGCTCACTGTGGATTTGGAATTGTTGGAAGGTTGTGATTAGCAGGTCTGAGTTGCAGTATAGCGTGATAAATTGTCAGAAGTAGTTAGGGCCAAGGCTATCTACTGAATTAAAAAGTAGTTTGAGAAGTCTGCATAAGTCCCTATTCCTGGTTATAAGCCAGCTGGCCTAATGATAGTATGTTGAAGGATAGAGAGTGCTTAGGTAAGCTGAGAAGTGTCTGGGTAGCAATGATGTGAACCTTGTCTAATTTGCTTAAAAGTAATTGGGAGTCCCACTCAGAAAGTTATTGTAGTAATCTGGCATTCCAAAAATTCGTGAGTAGAAGTGTTTGGCAGCGTTGAATTGTACGAAGGAGCAGAGCAGATATTGCATACCTGGAGTAGATAATAATCAGGGCTCTCAGTTTTATGGTAATTATTTTTTTAACAATTCTGTCTGTACTTATCCATATTTATTTTTAGGTCATCTTATTGGTATTTATCCATATTTATTTAGGGGCTCTTTACGAGTTTGACGGCCTGACCGTCGGATCGCCAAACCCACGGGGTGAGGCTGCCGTCATACATGCAGCCTCACCCCACATCTTATTACCATGTTTCCAACAGGCTGACCAGTCAAAACATCATATTACGACATTTCAGCCAGTCAGCCTGGCAGAAACAGTGCCAAGGCATTGGCCTCGGCTCCCTTAAGGGAGCCGAGGCTAATGTCATCACACAACAACACCCTCAAAATATGCACTTTCTGCAGAGACAATGCACATTCCGAGGGTGCTGGCAGGGGGGACCCTTCACTGCCAATGACCCCCTGTGGCCCCCAGCACTGGCTTTCCCCCAGCCTTTCCATGGCAGTGAAACAGACATGGAAAACCTTGCTGAAAGTGGATTCATGCTCATACGGTGACCACAACTCTGACTGCCGCCACCCCATCGGGATCCGTGATTCTAGTGGTGGTGACGGTCCCCTGGAAGTCTGACCGCCAAGGTTGTAATCCGGCAGTCGGACCCCCAGGAGTGTGGTGGTCTGAAATCCATTGCAAGTTTGTCCGTCTTAAGACCGCCAAACTTGTAGTGTTTTGAGAATGAATGGAGTCATAAAAGTGTATATTTCCATATTTATTTAACTGACAAACATGCAATCAAACTTTGATGTCTTTTGCATTTTAGTAAATTGAGCTGCCAAATACTACATCCATATTAGTATTGTTTGCAAATATATGTTAATATATGCCTGTATTCGCCTGTATTTAAGGTAATATCCTGTTTTTTAACTCCCCAAGCTCTGTATCTGCTTAGCAGGTAGCCTGGAATTCATAAAAGACAACAGGGAGAACCTCTCTCAAAAGGACAATTTTTTGTATTTGTCCTCTGTTATATAATATGCCACCCTGTGTTGGATGGCTGTGAAGTGGTCTGACATGCCTGACTGGAAGAGAACTATATAAGCTGAAAGGTACACAAAGAATTGGATGTCATTGGCCTAGAAGTGATATGAGGAAAAAAATCAGAAAACAATGTCACCAAGGGAAAATGGACTAATGCCGAGTGCCAAGTAGAGAGCATTGTGGAATGCCACCGGGAGTTTGATGGGTGCATAGGTCTTTTGGCTCCAAACAACTGAGTTAGAGATGCTAGAAAGGTAGGAAAAGAAGCACTTATGTGACAGTCCAGTATGCCTCATTTCCAATCCCCTTGCACCCCAGAGCATTAATTTTTGTGAAGCTCTGGTGGCTGTGTGCCCTGCTCCATACCTACAAGGCCGTGTTAAGCCACTTTCCGTGGCTTAACGCAGCCATGTAAATATGGGCCTCCCCGACCCAGTTTTCTGCAGCAAAGGGACGGGCAATGGGTGTTGCTGTGGGCGTACCCAATCAACACCCATTGCTTTTTGACACTTCCCCAGATATACAAGGAAATGAAAACCTGAGGCAGTGCAAAAAACTAACACCGGCTTACAGGGGCACAAACTACTCATACAAACTATCAGACAGCTCTTTACTTTTTTATGGGCTGGCTTGACAATGCAGCTGTTGCCAAACAATTACGTGAGAATCACCAAGTGACGGGCTTTACCCCCACCCTTATTTTGAGAGCTAGTGGGCAGACATTATGTTTTTCCACCAAAAAGTGGTTGCCCTCCACGTGGATCATTTTGTTTATTTATACAGCTGCCAGAGCCTGAACTTTCAGGGTCATGTACAAGGCATTGAAATGCTGTTAAAGTGTCTTGAATAGCTAGATCATTTTTGGTGTATGTTTTTCTCTGTCAACAACATGGTGCCTGATTCACAAAGGTAAACTTAGACAAATAGTAAAGTTAGACCTTTGGTCTAAGTTTAGACTTTTGGATTAAACTTAGACTTTTGGTCAAAGTTTACCTTTGTGAATCAGGCCCAATGATGGGAGGAGGGCAGCCATAAGGAATGTATTGCACTCCCAGCACCCTCACTTTCCCCAATCAACTTTAGATTTCAGAGTGCAGATTTCTGAGCAGCATGGGATACTCAGAGCTACAATAAACTACATGGAGGTTTAGGTCCGGCTTGACTCTGCAGGTATTTTGTTACATGGAACTTCAGATTATCATTGTACCATTGTAGCAAGGGATTTGGTGTTGGTGAGCTACCTGTACAATCTCTTGGGATAGAAGATATACTCTACAATAATCCTTGTTAAACCCTCTACGGAGAGATTATATTTTGTTTGCGAACTGTAATTTTGCATCTATTTGTACTTTTTTGACTGTATGCTGGATGGTTGCCTTGTCGAGAGATTACCCTCAGCACTGGAGACTTGAGTTGATTACACGAATCATGAAGGTTAAAGGCATGGTTGTTTATTATGAAAATATATTATAGAGGCAGTAGGCCTGGCATTTTGAATTTGAAAAGCATAAGTCAAAGTTAATATGCATTTAAGGCTGGATTGTAATTATTCAGAAGTAAAGCATGCGAATATGTTTCATTACATGGAATCTAAAAATAATACTTTAGTGAACAAGGGTTTTAGTGTTTTTGCACCCTCTCACATTGATAGAAGCACAGTGAGAATCCTTATTAAGCTCTTTTAGAAAAAAGGTATTTTGCCTTGCTAACTGTATTTTCGTAAACATTTGCAATTTTATGACTGTGCCTGATGGTTGCCTCGTGGAAACCCTTACATTCAGTACAGTAGGCCTGAGCTAGTGATGGTGACAAACCAATGACAACAGCTATAGGGTTGAATGGTGTATGGAGAAATATAATGGCAGATGACATAGCTATAGCTGTTTATTATGAAAAGGTATTATAAAGGCAGCATACCTATCTTATTTATTGTGAAAAACATATGAAACAGCCAACAGGCCCCTAACAGTGGACTGTTGTCACTTTATGGTAAAAGCTATTGAAAGGTATTTGGTTGAATACTGTTAGATCTGTCAGCCTTAGGGTGGTCTTCCCCCACTATGATTTGCCTTTTCCCTCCACTTTTACTGAAATTCAATTTTGTTGGCTGTAGGGATGTGGGCACAATACCACTACTAACCATGCAAAAGGGCTTGTGCTATCTCTCCCTTAGACATGGTAAAATTGGCTTACACCTGATTGGCATATTAAATTTCTTTATAAGTCTGTTGTAGACTGGATACCTATATGCCCATGCCCGTAAATTAAATGTTACTATTAGGCCTGCAACACCTATTGTACCACCTACTTAAGTAGCTCATTAAATAGTGTTCCCGATCTGCCATTGGAGCCTCAATGTAGTTTTAAACTGTCAATTCAACATGGCAATATAACCCTCTTGCCACTCCTTAAACTCCCTTTTTATTTCACATACGTGGCAGGCCCTAGGTAGCCCATATGGCAGAGTGCATTGTGAGTAAAAGACTGGACATGTATATTTCAATTATACCGTGTCCTGGTAGTGAAACACTCCGAAATTTGATTTTCCTCATTGTGAGGCCTACCTTTCTCATAGGATAGCATTGGGTTGGCTTACTACATTTAATACATGCTAACGTTTGATTGGGAACAGGTAAGAAATTCATGTCTGAGTAAGTAAAAATCCTCCTTGATGGTAAAGTCAGATTTTAAGTTACAATTTTGAAAATGCCACTTTTAGAAAGTTGCCATTTTCCTGCCTGTCTATTTGGTACCTGCAGCCAGTCCGAGGTCACATGCCAGGATATAGTTGGCAGTTGGACTTTATTTAGTCCTCCCAGACACCCATCTGTTAGAGGGATTATGTGTGCCTGGATGGGCAATCACCTGGCAGAACAGGGGGAGCAGAGCTGGGCATAGCCCCAACTGGAAATAATAGGCTCTGCTCTACCTCCACACAAAGGACTTGTCACCCCTGCATTGGTCACACATTAAGCCTGGATCCAGGGCAGGGGAGCAAAGAAATTTCAAGCAATTCAAAAGGACTTCTATAGAAACGGCTCCCTACTTCAAAGAAGGAACTAGGTATGAAAATAAAAATGGGACCCTCAGACCCACTTTTCAGTTCACTTTCTGGACCTGTGGGAGGACTCTCAGAGGACTGCCTACTGCTGTGGCTCCTGTACATTCTGCAAGATTGCTTTCCTGCACCTAGAAGGACTGCTTTGCTTCCTGGAGCCTGCCTTGAGCCCTCGGAGGCCTGCGCTATTGCTTGGGCCCTGTTCCACTGCTTCAACCCTGGCCTACCAGAGTCACTCCAATGGCTAGGTTGCTGCCCCCCTGATTAGAGCCTCAATGACAGAAAAGGCTCTAACCATCTTGAACCTGTACTTGAACCTAGCCTGAGTGATTCCTAACCCCCCAAAGAAGTGCCTTCCAGTCCTGGACTTTTGGTGTTGATGCTAAAGGTGCACAGATAGCAAAAATCTCAAACTTGGGACTTTGGCTAAAAACTGCTCTGAGACCTGAGGGAAGACCAGGACCAACCTGCTTGACTATCCATCTAAGATGCATCACCAGTTGGCCTGATTTTGTGGTAGCTCCTGCTACATTCTTCACCACAGCAGTGAATCCTGTTCAGTGGTTATTCTCCTGAGGGATATCCAGCCTTGTGGAACTCTTGTCAGCTACAACCTCCTGCCTCATCCCACCGGAGATTTTCAACTTCCAAAATTAGTCCAAATGTAAGATTCTTCACAGCAGCTTTATCCAGCAGCTCCCCTACAACACTGCCTCCTCTGTAGACACAGGCTGCAGCCTTGCCCTACTGAACTTTACCTGAACTTTACCTTCCCCGCAAATTTTCTTCAAAATTTCTTCTAAGTCCGAAGGTAGGCACCGAACAGGCCCAATTCATTCTTTGTATCGACTCATGCTTCATTGCGGTCGGGCATATTTTTCAATTTTGACCCGGTCTCGTGCAACTAGATGTCCGGGGTTCGCACTTTGATCTTTTAGGCACTAGTTTTTACTGTAACTTTATTAATTCATAACTCCAGTTTTACTGATTGGACTTTTGTCATTTTTATGTCAAATAAATCATTAAAATTAAATGTACTCTAAATTGTTGTGGATTTTTTCTTGTGTTGTACTACTATTTTATTACTGTTTGTGTGCTGCATAACTACTTTTCACATTGCCTCTAGGTTAAACCTGACTGCTTTTGTGTCAATCTACCAGAGGATTAAGCACAGGTTAATTTTGTGACTTTTGGGTTTCAGTTTAATAGGGATTGTCGCTGTTGCTTGGACAGGAGTCAACCCCTACTAGACCAACAATCCAGTTTCTCACATTGGTGTTCAGTAGTGGCATCCAGTACATATGATTGTGCAGTGCCATACAGTGATTGATGAAATACAAAAGCAACATACAAATAATTTGACACTAGGATTGACTTCTTTTAAAATTCTTCTTAGTTTTCTATTGGTTGTTTTCTCACTCTGCTAAATTTAAGTGCCCTACCTCCATTTTCTGAACAATGGAGATGGAGCTGCTCAACCACGACACCCTCAGCAGAGCTGAGCTCGAGAAGCTTTGCAAAGAGAATGGGCTGAAGACAGGCAGGAAGGCTACAAAGCTGGATCCATAGGTAGTTCTCAGATTCTTTCAGAAAGTACAGAAGTAGCAGCCCATCTCAGAGGGGGATGATGATGAGAAGGGAGCACACTTTGAGGATGATCAGGAAGTGGAGGAACCAAACCTGGATCCTGAGCAGCAGGTTAAGCATGACTGCCCAGAATGGGACAGGAAGCAGTGTGTCTGCTTGGGGCCTGTCTCCAAAGTAGCTGGAGGACAGGAAGGTGGAGATTGAGCTCAGACTGCAGCTGGCCAAGACAAAGTGGGGGAGATCAAGGTTGCAGCTGAGAGAACCTTGGTTAGGGATAGACTGGCCATGGAGAAAAGGAGAATGATCCATGAGGTCAGTCTCAAGCAGCTGGACATCAGGGTCAAGCAAGCAGCAGCATTAACCCAGTGTCCACTGGAGAAAAGAGGGCCCACACCCTAAAAGATCTGGGCCCAGTTTTATCAAACTTTCATTCAATGCAGCAAGACACCTTACTGCACTGAGTTGAAGGGAGAAGGCAGGTATGTGCCATATTTAACATCACATGATGCATTCCTGTCCTTTTCTTGTACTGCCATACAATGTGCTGCCTTTCACTAACGCAGGCACCCTTGCGTTGTGGCACAAGGGTGACTGTGTTGTAGGCAGAACTGTTTTTGAGCAAAAAGGGGCATCCAATCTGTGTTGTATGCTCATTGACCTATAGGTGGAGATCACATTGTAATTGAACTGCGTTGATCATGTGTGTGTGTTGAATACAAGTTTTCTACATATACAACCTGTGTGAAGTCTATTTTGGGGGTTCTTCAGCTGGGGTGTTGTGGGATTGTGCTGTGCTGTTATTTTATACATTGCTTCCGGGATAAGCCTGACTGCTCTGTGCCAAGCTACCCAAGGGTGAGCACAGGTTATCTAGTAGGTGTACCTGACCACCCTTCACAGGAGAAGCACGCTCCACCTGGCTGGGCCAATACCTTAGCCAACCAGTCCAAGCTGCCTCCAACACTCAGTATATTTATGAAGACACCATTTACCAAATGTGCACATGCTGGCAAGCTGGGCCAGGCTCCGTTTGTTTGAAACCACCATTGTGTAAGTGTGCACATACCTGTAAGCTATGCCAGGCTCAGTATATACATGCGAGCACCAATGTGCAAGTGTGTACATCCTGACAGGCACCACTTCCTAACATATGTTAGAAGGGGTGCACATTTTCACACTGTACTTACAGTGGGAAAACATCCAGGGCCTTAAGGCCACTCAAAGAACATCAACAAAAACTCAAGGAAGAGGCGACCTCCTAGGTAGAGAAAGCCATGTGTGGGCACTCCCCTACCACGACAGGGGACACACATGTGTACCTGCCCGGCCTTCTGCCTATCACCTGCTCTGCCCTCCAGGAGTGCTCTAGGGGTAGTAGAATGCCTCCTTGGGTTTGGCAAAGGTGGGGGAGATGCTACCCTTACAGCAGGCACACCTGCTCCTCCACCGGCCTGCACTGTCAGGCCCAATACATATTGGTCTGGCTACTCAGGTGGGTGGCACACTCAGAGCAGCGTCCCACTAGTGGCCATGGCCATACCTGCCACGGTTATGTGGTATATCTTTTTACAGGGCACTCCTGGGTATGGCAGCTCAACCAATCATGCAAGCTCCCCTTTTGGGCATGGGTAGGAAGGGCGTGCGTATTTTCCCACTACAGTACTGTGGGAAAGTGCCCAGAGTCCTAAGGCCATACACACAGAGTCAGCAAAAACTGGGAGGAAAAAGCAAAAAGGTTTCAGGAAAATCCCCTCGGAAGGGCCATGTACATCATGGGATATGACATAGGCACCTGGTTTGAGGCCTCTGCAGTTGCTCTAAAGAGGTAGAGTGTCCACGGCGAGGCTTGGGGGCTAGCCTCTGGAGGCATGTTCCCTATAAAATGGAGGGATTCCCTATCTGTCCTGAGGAAAGAGGCAGGTTGAACTAATCCCCTCATGAAGGAAGCTCTGACCTGAAAATATGGGCTCACTCCAGAGAGTTGGGAGGATTTTGTGGATCATTTATGTAAGGCACTGGATTAGTGGCTGAAGGGCAGTGAAGTGAGTGATTACAAGGGGCTGTACAACTTGATTGCTAGAAAATACATGTTCAGTTTTTGTTTTATGAAACTGTGCCAACACCTTTTGGGGATAGTAAAGGATCTGAACCCAGAGAGCTTAATAAGGATTCAGACCGCTTGATCAGCACCAGGCACCACAAGAAGGTATGTGGGGGGACTCCCAAAAGGGTGGTCAGGGTTTCCATCAGAAAAAGGAGGGAGGGAGATTTAAATAGGAGAAAATTATTTCAAGGCTCCAAAAAGGTTGTCAGGGGAAAGCATCACAGTCCCACTTTGAAAAAGGGATGTGTTGACAAGAACACTGGTAAGTTTGTCCCCACCTGCGATGAACATTACCAGTATAGACAAACAAAGGGTGATGCCAAGTGACTCAAGAGGACACAGCCCTCCCAGTGGTTGGCAGACCCCGGAATTGGCCAGTGTAGTGTTTGGAGAGGACATGGCCCCATTTAGTTTGGAGAAGAGCTGAGGTTACCCGCATGCCCCTGGGTGACTGAGAGTTGACGCCCAAAGCCTATTTGCCTTCTAATACTACCAAGTACAGGCACTAGGTCACCATCAATGGGCAGAGGATGGAGGCTCCCGGGGACACAGAGGCCAGCATGACTACTGTCAAGTGCAACTGGTGTCCTCAGAGCAAATGATATCCAACACATTCCACTAGGTTGTAAAAGCAGGCAACTAGGAGAGACACTACCCTCTGGTTGTGATATCCTTTGAATGGTGGGAGGTCTCAGGTTCTCTTATTGTAGCTGTGAGCCCTGCCAGGCCCAGGGACTGTTTGCTAGGAAATGATCTGGAGCACAGTACCTGGAAAGAAGTGGATCTCAGGTTACACCTGGAAATGTTGAGGTTTCCTGAGTGGGTCTGTGTGACTACCAGGTACATGGCTTTCCAGGAGGGGAGTCTGGAAGAATGGGCCAGACAGTTGCCAAAAAAAGGAAGGGCAGGTGGTGTAGCTAACCAGTCCCTGGAACTCCCACATTACAGGTGGCTAGGGTGCCAGAGGATGCCGCCCCAGAGCCTGCCAGGGAGGACATTGCCTTCCTTGGTGACCTATCTGAACTTGATGGATGGCAAGTAGAGGGTTTGCCTACCAGGGAGGAATTTTGTAAGGCACAGAAGGACTTACCAACCCTGAAGGGCACTTTCAACCTACTCTCAATTGATGGAGGGTGCAATCCGCACAGTACTGTGGGATGGAAGCCAGCCTCAAATATCACTTCAGAAACTTACATAGTGCTGGTATAATAGAGGAATTGCTCTCCTTGACCTAAAAAATATGACTGGCTGGCGCAAATTATCACCATTAACCACTGGGTCCATCTTTCGGAGGATGAACCAGTATAGAGGATGGATAGGAGAAATATGTGACCCAGGGGCTACCTTAGAGCCATCTAATGGGGATCACACCCTCAGCCAGCCCTACTGCTATCACACTTTCCCTTTAGCACACTGTGCTCAGAGCATTGGGTTGGAAAGACAAAATTATGCAGGCCACTTCCCTGTGGTATACTACAAAATTGGGCACTCTGCTATGCAAAGGAGTTTTTATAAGTAGAATTTATTAGGCCTGTCTAAAGTGAGTGACCTGTAGAAGCCTGGTGAAATACTTTAATTTGCAGAGCTACACAGAGAATACCAATTGGCGTCCACTGAAACCTACCAATATTTACAAATCTTTCATGCTCTACAAAAGTTAGTACCAAAGGGTGAAGACCTCGGTGAATCCTCCCCACTTAAAGATAGATTGCTAGATGATTATATGCCTAGACAGGAGATTTGGCTCACTTACCACAAACTGTTACACAACTCTCCTGACACCTTAACCTGTTTGTAAGAGATTTGAGAGCTTAATCTTGAAGGCCTGAAGGAGGAAAGCTTTGGCATACCTTAGGGGTGTGGCCATGCACTAAAGATTTTGCCTAGTGGAACTAAAAATCCTCCTCCATTGGCCGAAGCTTCGGACAATTATTGCATTTGCTTTTCAGTTCATTTGCTTCAGACTATATATGTACAACACTGGCTAAATGAGTGTAGCAGAGACTGCACTGTGTCTGAGGAAATGTGGTCATGAAGAAACACTCTTCCACATGCTATGGGGATGCCCGGTATTCCAGTGTTATTGGAAGGGAGCAACTACTTGCCTCAACAGTGTGTGTGGTAACAACTTGGGAATATCAGCAAATTGTTGTCTCCCTAACATTTGGGCTGAAAATGACCTCACTCATATGGACACCCTCTGGCTGACGCTGGGGATGATGGTAGCCAAATGTATTGTAGCTCGTATGTGAAGGGCCAAATCAACACTGCATCTGAACGAATGGAAGAGGGTCATGGATTGGTGTATGCAAGCTGAAATGGTGGTATACGAAAGCAGAGGCTGTGAGACCAAATGGACTAAAATATGGGGGAAATGGAATACATATCGGGGGAACTGTGTGCTCCTATTGCGGGCATTGCTTAAGGTGTTATGTAACAACGATTGCCTGGATTTTCCCACTGTTCTGCAAATACACTAAAGGGGCACAGGGATGACATCAGGAAGAGATGGAACGACCTACGGGGAAGGTATGTTCCATTGCAGCAAGACACTAACTCCCTGTACAGAGGACTGGCGGTGGATCCGCACCTCCTCCCCCACAATTAACAACATGGGAGGAGCAAGTCTTGGCAATCATGCATCCTGAGGGCCGGAGTAGGAGGAGGACTGGACTCTGGTTAGTCAACTCTCTACTACTACTACCCCCCTACCTGCATGACATCACATACCCCCACCCTGACTCCCATCACTCCACTCCATCCCACACACCCCACCATCACATCTCACTCATCCCAATGCCAAGCCCTGCATGTCATACCAATGCATGGACACCACTCACAGTCCTGCATGGACACCTATCACTAAAGCATGCACACTAGAGGGAATCAGCTATCCCACCACAGACCAACGTACACAAGTGAAAACTGCCAGGACAAATACAACCAAAGAGGGCAAGCCACGGATGCACAATATGTCAGACACAGAAACAATAACACAGCATTTACATTCCCACAGGCACTCCAGCCAATGTCACTGGAGAGGAGGTACTAGCAATATCCAGTCCCCCCACAGAAGAGGCCCACAGTGATGACAGCAACTCTGGACTTCAGGATCTGGAGGACCAACCTGGCCCACCAGGGACCTCTGGACAGTCGGTTACCCAGGCAGAGTCACACACCACCACAGAGCCTCCCCCATCAGGAAACACCACCACAGCACCCACCCAGCGTACCCATACCTCTGTCCCCAGGACACGCCAATCAGCTGTGTGTCCACCTCTACAGGGACCCCAGGGCACCCCTCATACCCAAGACAATCAGGGACCTGGGGTCAGTGTCAGTGGGCACACGGTTCAGGTGACAGAGGCAAAAGACAACAGGGAAACTGGGAGGACTGTTGTGTACTAGGGGAGGACAGGCCCAGGGAACCGACTATGGAGGAGGCACTTGCAGAGATCTTAGGAGCATATCAACATTCTCAGGACACAATGAGCCAGATCCTGGACAATGTGCAGGAGAACAGGTGGCTGCAGGAGGGACAGTACCAGAGGATTAGGGAGGACTTGCAGGCCATTAACACTACCCTGGTCTCCATAATAGCGGTGCTGGCAGACATGGCCAATATTATGAGGGAGGCAGTCTCACAACACTGGGTCCCTGCCACTAGCCAGACATCTGAACTGCCTTCCACCTCCGCTGCCACTAGTGGACAGGAGGCCCGCCACAGGACCAACAGGCCACCAGCACCCCTCCCCCTGCAGAAGGAGAACCACCCAGCAAACGTTCCCTGCGATCCAGACTGAAGCCAGAGACTATTGCCAAGACCCGTGCCAGGAAATGAGACTCTCCTAATTGTAACCCTTGTATCCCACACAGTCACCCTGTCCACCTTGAACTGCCATTGTTCCCCTTCCTATGTCCCCTGGGACAATGCATCTGTGCTACAAATAGACTGGAACAATACCGTGGACTTTCCTCCACTATCACCCCAGCCAATTGCACTTGCCCCTCTTTTTCTTAGCACTTCAATAAACACCCTTGGAAAAAATAGACGTATGGAGTAAGTCAAATTTGTAAATTATGTATTCATTTAACCAGGTTCAAACAATGCAATTCAACTGTACAGTAAATGAGCATATGTTAATGGCCTGTAGCTGGCTGCAGTGTTCAGACCAGGAACTATTGTGAGGCACCAACGTCTGTATGAATTGCCAAAGGGTACAGTAAGTGGGCATAGAGGTGGGAAATAACAGCATGTCAGTGCCACTGATATTAAAAATAATTACATTGAAATGTGAAGTAACAGTGTCTTACCTGTGTGTCATTGGAAGTACTGTCTGATGACTGCTGCTCTGTTTTCCTTATCCTCATCCTCTGCCTCCTCATCCTCACGGTCCACAGGGTCCACTGCTGCCACACAGGCATCTCCAGCCTCCTCCTCCTGCAGAAAAGGCACATGACGTCTCAGGGAAAGGTTGTGCAGCATGCAGCATGCCACTATTATTTGGCAGACCTTCTTGGGTGAGTAGCACAGGGATCCACCTGTTAGATGGAGGCACCTGAACCTGGCTTTCAGGAGGCCAAAGGTCTGTTCTATAATCCTTCTGGTTCGCTTATGTGCCTCATTGTAACGTTCTTCTGCCCTTGTCCTGGCATTCCTCACAGGGGTCAGCAGCCAAGATAGGTTGGGGTAACCAGTCACCTGCAAATATTGAGGGACAACATTTAGCCACACACTATCCCATATGGCCCTCACCATACCCATACACTAATATGTTCTGGGTTGGGAACTGGCCTCACCTATCAGCCACACTGTGTGCCTGTGTAGTTGGCCCATTACATTTGGAATGCTGCTATTCCTCAGGACAAAGGCATCATGCACCGAACCAGGATACTTAGCATTGACGTGGGAGATGTACTGGACTGCCCAGCACACCATCTGTACATTCATAGAGTGGAAACTCTTACGATTTCTGTACACCTGTTCATTTTGATGGGCGGGACGAATGCAATATGTGTTTCATCAATGGCCCCTATTATGTTGGGGATATGTCCCATTGCATAGAACTCGGCCTTCACTGTGGCCAAATCTTCCACCTGGACAAATACAATGTAGCTGCACATATGTTTTATCAGGGCTGACAACACTCTTGTCAGCACAATTGAGAACATTGGCTGTGACATTCCTGCTGCCAAGCCCACTGTCACTTGGAAAGAACCAGGTGCCAGGAAATGGAGCACTGATAGAACTTGCACAAGAGGGGGGATCCCAGTCGGGTGACGGATAGCAGATTTCAGGTCAGGCTCCAATTGGGCACACAGCTCTGTGATTGTGGCCCTATCCAGTCTATAGGTGAGGATAATGTGCCTGTCCTCCAATGTTGCCAAGTCCACGATGGGCCTGTACACGGGGGTACGTCTCCATCTCCTATTCATCTGCAGCGGTAGCAATCTATGGGGCAAAAGAGTGAGGAGCCGGTCACAAACTGAACAACTGTGCTACAACAGAACATTGCATGCTGTTAATTTGTAATGGGTCAGTGTGAATTGTCCAGTATGTTCAAATTTAAACAGTGATGCAGCAATTATCCAGGGCTTGCCCCCCACCCCTGAAATGGCATCCGCTTGTCCTGTGTGGAGGTGCAGGTGGAAGTGAGGTAATTACACTGATGTTGTGCGCCATTGCGTGGAGGCGGTCGGGAACCTCCATGCTACTCCTCATTGGGTAACATTGGGCCCTATGGGTTACAGTGGGCAATGGTGATCTACGCCAGCAGTGACGGAATGCACCGCCGCGGATGTCACAGCCATTTTCTATCTGATTCCTCACTTGCTACCTGACCTTCAACAGGAGAGGAGCTACACTGCATGTGCTGATGTGACCTGTGTCTGGAACCTACCATGGCCCGTGTTACTGGGGAAAGGGCCCCTACCTTCACTTCGGCGGAGTTGGAGAGACTGGTGGATGGGGTCCTACCCCAGTACAGACTGATGTATGGGCCTCCAGACCAACATGTGAATACACTGTGGGCACGATGCATGTGTCATGAATGCATGGGGTAGTGTGTGTGAAGGCCTCGTGTAAGGAGGGTGGGTGGATGTCCTCTGGGTGGCATATTGGTTGTGTGCTGGGCCAAGTATGTGCAAATGGTGATGTGAATGGGTACGGTGGGCCATAAGTGTAACAGGCAGGACTGTCTGACTAATACAATTTTCCTGTCTGTATTGCCTCTGCAGGTCAGCGCCCATCAAAACAAGGGTATATGGCGTGCCATCGACAAGAACATGTGGACCCTGGGGGTATACGGCAGGCAGAGCACCCACTGTCAGAAACAGTGGGAGGACCTGAGACGCTGGGCACGGAAGACAGTGGAGGCCCAGCTGAGGATGGTCTCCTAACGAGGAAGGGGTGCCCGTCGAACCCTGACCCCCTGATGGCCCGCATACTGGCGGTGGCCTATCCAGAGCTGGATGGGCGCTTGAGGGCATCACAGCAGCCCATCCATGGTGGGGAGGTAGCCGGGTGGTGGATGTGTGTCAGTGGGTGCCCCTAGGCCAGGCCTGACATTGCAGCGTAGGTCCCCTGGTGGCTAGGGTTTTGAAGGGATACTCCTGCTACCTAGCTTGTAGGCATCCACTGCTGGTCAGGGCTGCGTGGGTCCCAGGTGTGCTGGATTTGCCGGTGTGTGCCCCTCCCCATGCCTTGGTGACTAGGAATATCACTGGTAGGGCAATGCATAGTGTAAAGAAATGCCTCCTTGGCATGGTTACCCCCTGACTTTTTGCCTTTGCTGATGCCAAGTTATGATTTGAAAGTGTGCTGAGGCCTGCTAACCAGGCCCCAGCACCAGTGTTCTTTCCCTAAAACTGTACCTTTGTTTCCACAATTGGCACACCCTGGCATCCAGGTTAGTCCCTTGTAACTGGTACCCCTGGTACCAAGGGCCCTGATGCCAGGGAAAGTCTCTAAGGGCTGCAGCATGTCTTATGCCACCCTGGGGACCCCTCACTCAGCACAGACACACTGCTTGCCAGCTTGTGTGTGCTGGTGGGGAGAAAATGACTAAGTCAACATGGCACTCCCCTCAGGGTGCCATGCCAACCTCACACTGCCTATGGCATAGATAAGTCACCCCTCTAGAAGGCCTTACAGCCCTAAGGCAGAGTGCACTATACCATAGGTGAGGGCATAGGTGCATGAGCACTATGCCCCTACAGTGTCTAAGCAAAACCTTAGACATTGTAAGTGCAGGGTAGCCATAAGAGTATATGGTCTGGGAGTCTGTCAAACACACACTCCACTCCACAGCACAATAATGGCTACACTGAAAACTGGGAAGTTTGGTATCAAACTTCTCAGCACAATAAATGCACACTGATGCCAGTGTACATTTATTGTGAAATACACCCCAGAGGGCATCTTAGAGGTGCCCCCTGAAAACATACCTGACTTCCAGTGTGGGCTGACTAGTTTTACCAGCCTGCCACACACCAGACATGTTGCTGGCCACATGGGGAGAGTGCCTTTGTCACTCTGTGGCTAGTAACAAAGCCTGCACTGGGTGGAGGTGCTTCCCACCTCCCCCTGCAGGAACTGTAACACCTGGCGGTGAGCCTCAAAGGCTCACCCCCTTTGTTACAGCACCACAGGGCACTCCAGCTAGTGGAGATGCCCGCCCCCTCCGGCCACGGCCCCACTTTTGGCGGCAAGGCCGGAGGAGATAATGGGAAAAACAAGGAGGAGTCACTGGCCAGTCAGGACAACTCCTAAGGTGTCCTGAGCTGAGGTGACTCTGACTTTTAGAAATCCTCCATCTTGCAGATGGAGGATTCCCCCAATAGGATTAGGGATGTGCCCCCCTCCCCTCAGGGAGGAGGCACAAAGGGGGTGTAGCCACCCTCAGGGCTGGTAGCCATTGGCTACTAACCCCCCAGGCCTAAACCCACCCCTAAATTGAGTATTTAGGGGCTCCCAGAACCCAGCAAGATAGATTCCTGCAACCTAAGACGAAGAAGGACTGCTGACCTGAAGCCCTGCAGAGAAGACGGAGACACCAACTGCTTTGGCCCCAGCCCTACCGGCCTGTCTCCCCACTTCGAGAAAAACTGCAACAGCGACGTGCTCCACAGGGTCCAGCGACCTCTGAAGCCTCAGAGGACTACCCTGCATCTAAAAGGACCAAGAACTCCCGAGGACAGCGGCTCTACTCCAAAGAAGAAACAACTTTGCAACATAGAAACAAACTTTAAAGGACTGCACGTTTCCCGCCGGAAGCGTGAGACTATCCACTCTGCACCAGACGCCCCCGGCTCGACCTGCGGAGAAACAACACTACAGGGAGGACTCACCGGTGACTGCGAGCCCGTGAGTAGCCAGAGTTGACCCCCCTGACCTCCCACAGCGACGCCTGCAGAGGGAATCTAGAGGCTCCCCCTGACCGCGACTGCCTGCTTCTAAGAACCCGACGCCTGGTAAAGACACTGCACCAGCAGCCCCCAGGACCTGAAGGATCTGACCTCCAGTGCAGAAGCGACCCCCAGGTGGCCCTCTCCCTTGCCCAGGTGGTGGCTACCCCGAGGAGCCCCCCCCTGGCCTGCCTGCTTCATGAAGAGACCCCTGGGTCTCCCATGGAAACCCAACGCCTGTTTGCACTCTGTACCCGGCCGCCCCCATGCCGCTGAGGGTGTACTTTTTGTGCTGACTTGTGTTCCCCCCGGTGCCCTACAAAACCCCCCTGGTCTGCCCTCCGAAGACACAGGTACCTACCTACCTGCTGGCAGACTGGAACCGGGGCACCCCCTTCTCCATTGAAGCCTATGTGTTTTGGGCACCACTTTGACCTCTGCACCTGACCGGCCCTGAGCTGCTGGTGTGGTAACTTTGGGGTTGCCCTGAACCCCCAACGGTGGGCTACCCTGGACCCAACTTTGAACCCTGTAGGTGGTTTACTTACCTGCAAAACTAACAAACACTTACTTCCCCCAGGAACTGTTGAAATTTGCACTGTGTCTAGTTTTGAAATAGCTTATTGCCATTTTTGCCAAAACTGTACATTCTATTTTGCTGATTCAAAGTTCCTATGATACCTAAGTGAAGTACCTTTCATTTGAAGTATTTGAAGTATTGATTGTAAATCTTGAACCTGTGGTTCTTAAAATAAACTAAGAAAATATATTTTTCTACACAAAAACCTATTGGCCTGGAATTGTCTTTGAGTGTGTGTTCCTCATTTATTGCCTGTGTGTGTACAACAAATGCTTAACACTACCCTCTGATAAGCCTACTGCTCAACCACACTACCACAAAATAGAGCATTAGAATTATCTCTTTTTGCCACTATCTTACCTCTAAGGGGAACCCTTGGACTCTGTGCATGCTATTTCTTACTTTGAAATAGTACATACAGAGCCAACTTACTACACATAGGGGGTGATTCTGACCCCGGCGGTCACGGACCGCCGGGGCCAGGGTCGGCGGGAGCACCGCCAACAGGCTGGCGGTGCCCCGCAGGGCATTCTGACCGCGGCGGTTCGGCCGTGGTCAGAAAGGGAAAACCGGCGGTCTCCCGCCGGTTTTCCGCTGCCCTATTGAATCCTCCATGGCGGCGCAGCTTGCTGCGCCGCCATGGGGATTCTGACACCCCATACCGCCATCCTGTTTCTGGCGGTTCGCCCGCCAGGAACAGGATGACGGTATGGGGTGTCGCGGGGCCCCTGGGGGCCCCTGCAGTGCCCGTGGGGGCCCCTGCAGTGCCCATGCCAATGGCATGGGCACTGCAGGGGCCCCCGTAAGAGGGCCCCAAAAAGAATTTCAGTGTCTGCTTTGCAGACACTGAAATTTGCGACGGGTGCAACTGCACCCGTCGCACCTTCCCACTCCGCCGGCTCAGTCCTCGTGGGAAGGGTTTTTTGCACTGGGCTGGCGGGCGGCCTTTTGGCAGTCGCCCGCCAGCCCAGTGCAAAAGCCAAAATACCCTCAGCGGTCTTTCGACTGCGGAGCGGTATTTTGGAGGGGGGAAGTCTGGCGGGCAGCCTCTGCCGCCCGCCAGACTTAGAATGACCCCCATAGTGTGTAAGCCTGTGTCCTGTGTGTGAGGGTGCTATGTACGCCAACTGTGGTGTTGGTGCAGCCATTGACCAAGTGTATCCCTTGTCTCTTCCCCCCCTTCTTGTTTTGTCACCATGTCCTTATGTGCATTAGCATCATCTGGCAGAGGAGCAGAGGCCCCGGCGACGGAGGGAGCTGCATCCCACAGGATCCAGGAGGCAGAGTCCACCGACGCTGAGGGTACCAGTATGACGGAGGGCAAGGGGAGCACTACAGTGGAGACTAGAGGGGACAGTTCAGACACAGATACCTCCTCTGATGGAAGCTCCCTGGTGGTGGCGGACACCTCTGTGACCACCCCAGCTAGAGGTACAGCAGCCACCCCCATACCAGCACTGCCCTCCCAGCAGCCCCTCATCAAGTTACCCAGGAGGGTGAGCATCTCCTTCACCCTGGGCAGTCAGACCCTGCCCCAGTGAGCCCTGCTGCCCTGAGTGAGGAGGCTATTGACCTCCTGAGATCCATCTCTGTAGGGCAGTCAACCAATGTGAATGCCATCCAGGGGCTGGCAGCCCAGATGCAACAGACTAATGCATTCCTGGAGGGCATTCACAATGCCTTGGCGGCCCAACAGAGATCAATCTAGGCTCTGGGCTCCTCTCTGATGGCAGACATTGTCCCTGTTTCCACCCTCCCCCCTCCAACTTCCTCTTCCCAATCCCATTTCCCTCAACCCCAAACTATCCCAAGCACACAGGCAGACGAGCATGCACACAAGTCAACACACAAGAGTATCACAGGCAAACACAAGCACCACACTTCATCCCACAGGCACAAACACCATTCAGATGCAGACATACCAACATCCACTGCCTCCACTGTGTCCCCCTACTCCTCCTTCTCCAACTCCCTCCCAGTTGTGTCTACACTCACACCTGCATGCACTACATCCACATCCACTACAGCCATCACCAGCACACCTATCAGAACACACACCTCACTGGCAGTCTCCACCCCAACAGCCATGCACACATCCCCTGTGTCCTCTCCCACTGTGTCTGTTCTCCCCCCAGGTACACATACGCAAGCACTCAGACACCCAACAGCCATCCACCTCACAACAGCATTCAGCCCATGCACCTGTACCCAAAATCAGCAGACAGACACCTCCTACAACCACTCCCTCTTCCTCCACTCCCAAACCTTCTCCCTCTTCCCGCCCCTGTGTCCCTAAAAAACTTTTCCTATTCACCATTGACCTCCTCCCTACTTCTCCCCCCATCCTGCATGTCTGGCCAGGGTGGCAAAAACCCAGCCAAGCACCTCAGCCACCAAATCCACGGGCCCAGTCCTCACCATATCCACTCGTGATGGGAAAGGATCCAGGGCACATGTCCTGCGGGTTAAGGAGGCTGCACCAGTCAGCCTCATGGAAAAGGAGCCTGCCCCAGCTGCTGCCAGGAAGACTAAGGAGCCTGCCCCAGCTGCCAGGAAGAGCAAGGAGCCAGCACCATCAGGCAGAAAGGGCAAGGGGCCTGGGGCAAGAACTGTGACGGGCCCCCCACCACCAACCATAGTTGTGCAGCCATCAGAGGATGCAGGGGATGGGCAGGATCCTCCCCCCACCAGCAGCACCGCCACCTCCAGTGGGCAGCCATCTGAGGCTGCAGGGGATGGGCAGGAGCCTCCCCCACCAGCAGCACCACCACCTCCAGTGGGCAGCCCTCACTGCCAGAAGACAATATGTAATCCTGCCTCCATGGGCTGCTGTGCGGTCTGCCCCCTGCAAATCCAGTGGCACCCACCTGAGAGGCTGTGACCTTGCACTCCCCAGGACAGCCACCTACCCAAGCCTCCCCAGGATCAAGAGCATAGGGCACAATGCCCCCTTCAGAACAAGAGGCTAAGACACCCACCTACCCCAGCCTACCCAGGATCAAGTGCACAGGGCACAATGCCCCCTCCAGAACCAGTGAGTAAGACAACCACTCAAGAGACTGTGGCCTTGCACTCCCCAGACCAAGCACCAGGCATGTTGCCCCCTCTAGAGCATGTGGGCAAATCACCTACTTGAGAGACTGGGGCCTTGCACTCCCCAGGACCAAGCACAGGGCATGTTGCCCCCTCCAGAGCATGTGGGCAAATCACCCACTTGAGAGCCTGTGGCCTTGCTCTCCCCAGGACCAAGCACAGGGCATGTTGTCCCTTCCAGAACAAGTGGTGTTGTTCCATCTGCCGGTGAAGTGCCCCCCGTCTCCCATCCCACTGAGGTACCTGCCTATTTCCCAACTGAAACACCTGAAGTGTTCTCTCCGTGTTGATGCAGGTGACAAGTGGGGCCTTGGACTTTGCCCTGTGGCCATATGGCCCACACGAACTGAGAACTGGGCAGTGTCCCTTGTTCTGTACATTTGTAAATATCTGTTACATTGGCTAAATTATTATTTATACTATGTTGATCTTATTACACTCACTTTAGTAAATTTGTTTTGTCCTTGCATTATTCAGCCGATTTAAGAGGACTAACTTGTTTTCTTGTGCATCTGGTTGTGAGTATGGGGTGTGTATGTCAGGTGTGTGTGTTGCTTGTTACTGTCGTTTTCCTCCCCACTCCCTTGTGTGCTAGGTGGCTGTACTCACTGTCGTCGTCTTCGCCGGCATTGGTGTTCGTGGTGGAGCAGCACGTAGAAGACCATGGTGAATACATGCAGCTCGGTCTCCATGGTGGCGTGGTTCTTCCTTGTGTCTCCAATGGTGAGTACTTTCACTTCTGTGCAGTGTTTCCTCCAGGCTTTTGATGTTGTTGTTACCGCCCCGGAAAAGGTGGCGGATTGGCATGTCATAATATGGTGGGCAGAACATTGACTTCCGCCTGGCTGTAAGCGGCTACCGCCATGGTGTCTGTTGTTTCCGCCCTGGTGGTCAGTGTGTAAAGTGGCTGTCTATCAGAGATCTATCCGCCATGGTCATAATTTGGTGGTAATTACCGCCAGCCTGTTGGCGGTATTACCACCACTTTTACACCACCGCCAGGGTTGTAATGAGGGCCTATGAGTGGCTGAGAGCACCATTCTGTGGTGACCGATGAAGGAGAGGAAGAGGAGAGTGAACCTCTCCCTGATCTCCTGTCATCCAAAGAGAAAGATTGGTCAGTGGAAGGTGTCAACCTCTTTTGTACCCTAGCCCCACAACAGCAGAGGGACTGTTGCCAGCCAATAGAACAATTTTCTTCCTAATTTTCCCTCACTGCTGGGCTTGCATGTTTATTTACCCATGATATTGATACTGGGGACAGCCTGCCTGTCAAAAACAAAATATACAGTCTGTCCAATAAAGTGAGGTCCAGAATCAAAGAGGAGTTCTCCACGATGCTGTAATTGGGAGTGATAGAGAACTCTTGTAGTCCTTGGTGCAGAACAGTATTGTTGACACCCAAGGCTGTTCCACCAGTGCCACCCCAGAACTAAAGGTTTGCATGGACAACATGGGCTCACCTCAGTCACCAAAACTGATGCTCCCCCCATCCTCAGAGCTGATAAACTCATAGATCAGTTAGGGGCTTCCAAGTTTCTGAGTACCTTTGAGCTGACTTCTGATTACTGGCAAATTGCCCTAACTGAGGAGACTAAAGAGAGGTCAGAATTCTCTCCACCCAGAAAGCCACTTTCAATGTAAAGTGATGCACTTTGGATTAAAGAAGGTCCCTGCCACCTTCCAGAGGTTGATGAACCAGGTCTGAGCTGGGATGGAGGCCTTCAGTGCTGTTTATCTGGATGACATAACAATCTTCAGTAGTTTGCGAGAAAGACAATCTGTTTCACCTGCAGGAAGTGTTTCAGTCCTTGAACAGGTAGGCTTGACTATGAAGGTCACTAAGGCCCGTATTTATACTTTTTTAGCGCCGCATTTGCGCCGCTTTTTGACGCAAAAGCGGCGCAAACTCACAAAATAAAATTGTATTTTGTGAGTTTGCACTGCTTTTGCGTTAAAACATGACGCAAATGCGGCGCTAAAAAAGTATAAATACGGGCCTAAGTTCCAGAGAGGGCTAGGTTCTGTGATGTACATGGGACATCATGTGGGCGGGGGTAATGGGCAGTACCTCCAGTCCAAAATAGATCCTATCCTGCCTTAGGAGCCCCCTAAACCAAGACAGAGGTCCAGACTTTTCTGGACTTCACTGGTTACTTCAGGTTTGTCAAGAGATATGGCACCATGGTTTCCCCTTAAATGAGATGACTTCCAAGAAGCAGCCCAAGAAGGTTATCTGGACAGAGGCCAGTCAGAAAGCTTTTGACACCCACAAATAAGACATGTACATAGCCCCTGTGTTCAAGGCTCCTGACGATTCCCAGGAATTCATTGTGCAAACAGATGTCTCAGAGCATGGCATAGGGGCAGTCTTATCACAGCAAAATGAGAAGGGCCTAGGACAACATTTAACTTCTCTATGAGTCTTCTTCCCAGGGAACAGAGGTGAAGTGCTCTTGAAAGGGAAGGCTTTGCTGTGGTCTAGGCACTGAAAAAGCTGAGACTATACCTATTTGGGACTCAGTTCTGGAATCAAACAAACACAGGTTCCTCAGCTGGTTCATGCAGAGTAGGGGTGAGAATACAAAACTTTTGAGGTGGTCCATCTCCCTAGGGAATGGACTTTACAGTAGAGTACTGTCCTGGGTCAGAACACCCCAATGCTGATGGTGTTTCCAGGTTCCTCTGCCTCACTGATGAGACCTCCCAGGAAGTTGGGTAGTTCTCCCCACTTTCAGCTGGTGGAGCAAATGTTAGACCTGTCGGCCTCAGGGTGATCTTCTCCCAAACATTTTTCCTTTCCCCTCCAGATTTGCTGAAAATCACTTTTTTTTAGCATTAGTGCCCTGTATATTTTACCATTGCTAACTAGTGCTAACATGTTTGTGCTCTCTCCCTTATGGGCTGTGGGTCACATAAAAGAAAACTATTGGTGGAGCCTGCTGTCAGATGGAGAGAGATGCCTTTCAGAGGCTCTAGAATGCACATAGTTGGTGCCTTCAGAAAGGACACCCAGACAGGGAGAGAGGAACTCCAGGAGATCATTAGACACTGCTTATCCAAGAGCCTTTATGCTCCCTTTTAGCTTCCAACAAAACTCAAGGTTGTACACGAGGACAGATCCTTCTTTAAAATGTAGTACTGATCAGCTAAGAACATCATTCCAGAGACTCTGGGGCACCAGTCACTTGATATTTGATCTTTTGGTTATTAGGATGTGTCTCACTCACTTGATGATGTGTCTCAGCTAAGGCAAGATTCCCAGAGCTTGTAAGTATTTGTAGTCTCTTCTCTTCCCATCTCTCAATTCCACTTTCTTTGTTTCGGTGGTTATCACCTATGGATTGTCATTGTCTGGTTGTTTATGATATAGCTCTGAGGCACACGTGAGTGGTGTTTTGCATGTGTTGAAGCACCCCAAAAAATGTTGTGATAAAAAAAACAGTCCCTAAATAGTTGGATCTGTCCTATTGTCATGAACACAAAATAATGCTTTGTAAAGGAATCTTTTGAAAGGCCTAGCACTCCTTTTGTAGCAATGGCTGCATAAAGACAATATAATGACTGTGTTTTAGAAGAATTGTCTTAATTTATGCCACAATAGCATGATTTGCCTAGCTGTTGTCATTGCAAAATAATTTAGGGGAGGGGAGGAATTTAGGGGAGGATATCTCTTGTCATTATAGATGTGCACGTTGGAAAATACTGTTCTATGAGTGAAAGAAGGCTGTTTTGGAGGCAGGGACATAGCAGGCAGTGGCGGTTATTAACATATTAAAATGGTGGGACGCAAAACAAACACTTTATATATACAGAAATTGTTTTGCTTACCTTACACTGCCTGCTTACACTGCCTGCAACACATCCATGATGTTCTGCAGCACACCCTTGATGTTGCTTGCTGCAGATTCCAGCCTGAACACCAGGTCTCACAGCCAACTCTTTTATAAAATCAAGACACTGCTCTCATGCTGTTAAGCAGCATGAGTGAAGCATCTGGATTGGCCAGAGCAGGCTGTCTTAGCACTCCTAAAAGCACTAGAGGCAGGTGGAGAGATAGTATTTTGCTTTGCTAAATTTTATTTTGTATATGTTTGTATGTTTAGAACTGTATGTTTAATGGTTGCCATATGGAAAGCTTACACTCAACACAATGGGTTTGAGTTGGTAATGGTGACAAGCCAATGATACAGGCTTTATGCATGATTGTTATGCTAAAGCCAGTAGGCCTAATCTATCACTTGTTAAAAGTATATGTTAAAGCCAAAAGGCAATTAAGGGTGGATTGTTAATACTCTGTATTAAAGCCTACAGATAGCTTTTGGTTACGTGGAACCTTCTAGAATATTTTAGTAGGCAAGGGGGATGGTGTTGGTTTCACCCTCTGACAACCCACAAGAATAGAAGCATTGCACTGTGAGATTCTTTGTTAAACCCTATTGGGAGAGATTGTATTTAGCTTTGCCAACTGTAATTTTGCATACATTTGCAATTATTTGACTTTATGTCTAATGATTGCCTTGTGGGAAAACGTACGCTCAGTACAATTGTTTATGGTGACCAGCCAATGTTACTAGCTATAGGCTTGATTGGTGTCCAGGGAAATGTTATGCCATAGGTCTGGTATGTTTATTATGAAATGTTATTACAAAGGCAGTAGGTCTACCTTATTTATTGTGAAAAGCACATGTCAGATTGACAGATTGTTATCACATTACGTTACAGGCTGTGAATAGGTATTTGGTTATATGTAGTCTCACAGACTACTATTGAAAACAAGGGTTTTGGTGTTGCTTACCCACTCTGACAAACACTGTGAGTAGAATTTCACTTTAATGA
This sequence comes from Pleurodeles waltl, assembly GCF_031143425.1. Classification (NCBI taxonomy): domain Eukaryota; kingdom Metazoa; phylum Chordata; class Amphibia; order Caudata; family Salamandridae; genus Pleurodeles; species Pleurodeles waltl. The sequence continues at coordinate 139,002,161 of NC_090444.1, forward strand.
TTCTTGTCATGCCATATTGAGAGGAGAGTTGCATTCTATATTGTTTTGCCAACTGTAATTTTGTACTTATTAGTGGTTTTATAAATGTATGCTAGAAGGTTACTAGCCATTGACATGGCCATTGGCTTTGGCAAGAGCCCTTGTTGATTCACTCAGAGAAGTTATGTCAGATTCTTTAGGTGTGATCTCTTTATAATGAAAAGTTACAACAAAGCATGTAGGCCTTAATTATTGTGAAAAGCATTGTGTTAAAGGCAGTATACTTTGATGGGTGGGTTTTTCTTGCTCTGTGCTAAAGACTGTAAACAGAATTTTGTTACAAGTAATTTTGCAGATTAATATAGTTGGCCAGGGTATTGGTGAAGGTGACCGTCCTGGAGAAACAATGAGAATAGATAATTTGCACCATGGGAATCCTTATTAGGCTCCATTAATTAGGATTTTATATTCTGTTGACAGCTGTATTTTGTACATATTTATAATTTTAATAATATGGTAAACCTGATGATTGCTTGGTGGGAAGGCTTATGAATCAACTAGGAAGGTTTAAGCGGGTTCTGACAAGACAATGATAAAGAGCATATACCTGAATGTTTATAGTGAAAAGTTATGAGGAACACAGGAGGCCTCCTATATTGATTGTGAAAAGAGGTCAATAGGTATTTATGGGTAGATTGGCATTTCTTTGTATTAAAGCCTACAGATAGGTATTTTGTTACGTGAAATATCACAGATTACATTTGAAGGGAATGATTTTGGTGTTGGCTACCGCCTTTGACAAATTCTGGAGGTAAACGATTTGCACTGTAATAATACTTGCTGAATCATTTCCTACCTGTCTGCCAGAACAAGTTTTTTTTTTTAATTAAAATAATTTAATTATACATGCGTCTCCATACATATCTATTTATATATACATATATATCTATATCCATATCTATAAATATATGTATATATATATATATATATATATATATATATATATATATACATATATATATATATTTATAATAATTAAATAATACATGCTTCCCCATACATTATCTATCTATCTATCTATCTATCTATCTATCTATCTATCTATCTATCTATCTATCTATCTATCTATCCACACACACACACATGTAAGGACTTTGGATAAGCATTATTATGCCATTTGTCTGCCTGAGTGACATTTACACTTTGCTTCCATCCTTGACAGTGAACTGCATAGGGTAATGGATCAATCCACATCAGTCACTGGCTTGCTTTCCCTGTTTCAGCTCACATGACTACATCCACCTGAAAATGAGTGCACTTCAGTGTCAAGGCTGGTTGTCCAGTCCTTTAGGCTTGAATTATTCTCCTTTTACACTTATTTTGTTTGCTTCTCGTCTTTTCATTCTAATATTTCATAAGAGGATACTACAGCTCTTCAGAAAGTGCTAATGGGTTGCTTGCTTGCCACCGTTTCATCTTCAGTGCTCCACATTGCACTTGACCGCTTCCTCTAAACTAGGAGATCAACATGGAATGCTGTTGTCCATAGTGTATCATTGCTTTACCATTTCAAGGTAGCCAAAACTTTGGTTCTAAATGCGGTACTCATGCATGAACTTTAAAACAACAATAGACTATTTACATTATCTTTAAAAGATGGACACCTGCCTCTATGCTTAGTTTTGTTACATGCCTGCCGTGTTTACATGGCAGTATGCTCTCTTTTTCCTACTTATTATTTTAATTTATCTTGCATATGTTGTTGAGATTGTGTGTTTAGCTGCAGATGTGTCAGAGGGTGAATGCAGGAATGAGTCAGTGAATTGCTGAATGAGTGGAAGGATGAGTGATAGAGTACATGTATGATGCCCTATTGAGTATCTAAACTCATCAATGACACAAAAGGCACTTTTATTCATAAGCCAGACCTAATGGCATTGGCAATGCTTGTTTTGGCTGTTTGTGGGCCTGTGTTTGGCCTGTTTTGGTACTGTTAAGTTCCTTGATATTAAAAGAAACATTGCCTGCAGCAAGCTCAAATCCAAGCAATCTTCCATACCTTGCACAACTACTATACAGCTTGTCTTTACAAGTTTGAAACTTCTTCAGTTTGCAAACATGGGCTCCTGCTTTTTTAGCTATCTGATTCACTAATAAGGGCCACATTTATTTCGGTACTAGGCCTATTTTCTGTCCCAGACCGACCTTGGATACACTCTGACATGTGTTTGTTTTCTATTACCCAGCATCTGCTGTCTCACATTTCTTAAGAGGTTTCCTCCAGATTTTTCTTCTTAAAATGTCATAGAAGCTTTAGAAACCACACATTTGGTAAAATATATAAATATTTCAACCTTTGCAGAGCTTCTTTTGTGCACAATGTTTATGATTAAGACGCAATGATTCAGTCTTAATAAGTTCACCAAGAGTGACTCACATGTTTTTGGACAGAATGAGCTCACAAAACTGCCTTTATTTATCAATGTAAAGCTTGTTACTAACACAGTTGGAGCAAAGCACAGCTGGGGACGCATATGTCCACTTTCTACAAGAATGTGTTTTCTGTCGCTTCTTTTTTAAAATTCGCATTGGATATTTAGCTACCATCTGTCTGAAAATGTGTCAAACATTTGTAATGCAGGTATTTTACACAAAACACTGTTTGAGAATTCATCTAGGCATAGGAAGATCACATCTTTGTTAGCTCTGAAGTTATCCAAGACCATTTTGTTTTTGTTAAGTTATTTGTATTTGTAAAGCACAGTATCACTCATGAGGGTATCCTGGCACTGAGCAGGTGTGTATACTTACCCCTACATTTGGAAGGTTGGTTAATTGAAAAGCCAGGTCTTCAGCTTCTTTCAGAATTCAAGAAGAGAGGAGGAGGTATTGATGTGGAGTGGGCTGTTATTCCATGACTTATGAGCAATTTGAGAAAATGCTTGTCCTTCTGATATGGTTCTGTGTATGCATGGGATGTGTGCCAGTAGGAGCCCTGCAGAGCTATGGTGTCTGAGTCATTGCTAGAAAGAGAAGCAATGGTTTAGGCAGGTGAGCCCTGAGTTGGGTAATACCTTGAATGTGTGTGTGAGGAATTTGGATTGAGTGTGTTTGTGTATTGGGAGCCAGTGTAGCTATCTGAAGTGTGGTATTAGGGGAGTTATGTGTGGGAGGTTGAAGATAAGTCTTGCTGCTAAGCTCTGGATGGCTACAGTTTTCCAGTGATTCGCTGGTTGATCTCAGCATAGCGGGTGTTCCCATAGTCCACCTTGCTGGTGACTAGAGCATGCATGATTAAGTTCTGGGTGTGGGTCCAAGTTTGGCTTGCCTCCAGCAGCAATCCCATGGAGAAGTATTCTTTCCGAACATCACTACTTCTTTCTTGCCAGTGTTGAGCTTGAGATAGTTGGTGTTAGAACTGTCAGCCTTAGGGTTGTCTTCACCCAAACATTTTGTCTGGATTTTTGCTTGTTTGGCCTTAGGACTCTGTGCACTTTACCACCTCTAACCAGTGCTATATTGCATGTGTTCACTCCCCTAAACATAGTTTGACTGGCATATACCTGATTGGCATATTTAATTTAAATGTAAGTCCTTTGTAGAGTGGTATGCCAGATACCCAGGACCTGTAAATTAAATACTACCAGTGGGCCTGCAGCATGGATTGTGCTACCAACTTAGGTGGCACCTTAAAACTCCTTCGAGGCCTGCCAGTGCAGCCTGAAGGCAGTGCCCCACTGCTATGTCGACTTGGTATTTAGAACTCCTTGCCAGGCCTTAAACTCCTCTTTTCTACATATAGGTTACCCGTAAGGTAGGCCCTAAGTAGCACATATGGAAGGGTGTTGTGTAATTAAAACGTAGGGCATGTACTTTTTAGTTTTGCATGTCCTAGTAGTGAAAAACTCCTAAATTAGGGTAACATTGGGGAGTCCTTATTAAAATTAATAGGTTGTAATTCCTAAACCAGAGGTGGTGATATGTCATTCTTGGTACCTATAAACTTGCAATGATAAACCCTAATTAATGGTAAAGTCAGAGTTATCATGACAAGTTCGAAAATGCCACTTTTCCTACCCTTAGCCCTCTGTGCCTGTAACCTGCCTTAGGTCACATGACTGGGAGTAACTGACAGTTGGACCTTGTGTTGTGAATTCACCCAAACAGTCACACAATAAGTGATTAGCAGAGCCTGAATGGGCCACTAACTGACTTGAAGGGGGCGGAGCTAAGCACAGGCCCACTTGCAACGGAATAGGCTGGACTCTGCCACCACACAATAGGCTTAATAACCCTGCATTGTCAGTGCAGCCAGCTAGGAGCCAGGGCAGGGGAGGCAGGAAATTCCTGGAACTTCAGCTAAGCTAACCTTTCTGGAAACTTCTCCCAGCTTCTAGGAGCTGGGCACCAGGGTATAAAAAGAACACTCTCAAATGTGTTCCTCAGTTCACTACTAGACCTGTGGGATGATTCTCAGAGGATTGCCTGTTGCTGTGCCCTGCTGTGCACTCCTCCAGACTGCTGCTGTACCTGGAAGGACTGCTTTGATTCCTGGAGCCTGCTTGGGACCTTCAGAGACCAGCCCTGCTGCAGTGCCCTGCTTCACCACCTACACCCAGGACTCCAGAAGTAACTCCAATGGCTAGTTTAACTGGTCTACTGTTTTGAACCACTTGGACATAACAGGCTCCCACTATCTTAATCTTGTACCTAGGCCCAGTCTGCATGAGTCTTACATTCCCAATAAGTCTCCCTCTACTCCTGGACTCTTGCTTTTGGCGCTAAAGGTGCCCAGGTGGCCATTTTCTAAAAGTGAGGGCTTGCTATTTTGAACCTTAAATTTTCTAAGAATTATAACTCTTGTTCTACTAATTGGATTTTGATGGTGTTGGTGTCAAATAATTTATTAAAATGTTCTCTATTTTTCTACATTGATTTGGGATTTTTATTGTGTTGTGTTTTCACTGTGTTGCTGTTTGTGTACTGTATAACACACTGCCTCTGAATTTTGCCTGACTGCTTTTTGTGCCTAGCTACCCAGGGTTGAGCACTGGTTAATTTAGTGATTTTATATGGTTCACCCTGCAAGGGATTGTGACTGTTCTTTGACCAGGGTTCACACCCCAGTCACCCAGCAACCCAATTTTTCACAGTTGGCTTTCATCCATTTAGCGTCTTCAGACATGCAGATGGTGAATTGCATGACCGAAGTTGTGTCAGGGGTCTTACCTGAGAGGAAGGGTATGAATTGCTTGTCATCTGGATAGGAGAGGATGTTTAAGTCATGTGCCTGGATGACACTGGCCAAAGTGATCATGTATGCATTAAAGATGGCGGGCTCCAAACAAATCTTTTGAAAAGTCCTTTTATACATACAAATAGAGGAATTTTCAGTCAGCCCTCTTCATACATTGGTCTGGCATAGGAGCAGCCTTAGCTTTTTTTTTAACCAATTTCATGTTTTAAAAACAACTATCATAAAAAATACATACAAATAGATAAATACGGTGACCTAAAAAAGTAAAACACAGAAATTACCTGCAGACCCCTGAAGAAAACTTCTAGCCTGTCATTGACATTTTGTTTTTTGTTTTATAAAAACAAACTCCTCCTTTTAGAGTTTGTGTTTGTAAAACAAAAAATCTTTGCTTGCTCTGCAGGTACATTGAGCATGGCATCCGTACAGCAAAGCTAAAGTGCATGCAGAAGAGCCACCTAGGTGGCAGCTCCTCTGAAGACACTGAGGTCACAACCAGATAGGCAAATGTCTCTAAATATGGTGGACTATAGTCTGCTAGGTCTATGGAGTACATTCCTCCAGGGCATTGGCAGAGTACGTCCCTGTGGGGCTCTGGTGGAACACAGTATAGCCTGCCAGTGTTTAAATAAGGCCCGCAGTCTCTGAACCAATTAAAAATTTAGAGCTACTGTATGGCATGCGTGATGACAAACCATCTGGTTTTAGATTCAGTAGAGACACGAAGAAGGCCCATCTTGATAAGTGACAAACCAAGGATCAGCATTAGAGTTCATGGACTTGTTCTGGAGACTGAAAGAGACATCAGGAATGTAAGATAAATCCATCTATTGGTTTAGCTATTTTTTAATACAAGGGAATGTAAGCTTCAACCTCTAAGCTACCTAGCACCTCCATCAGAAACAGTAAATGGAATACTCATTTCATGATTCACATATGTACAGTGTAACCTCTACTATGGGAATCCACTTCATTACAGGATATTACCTGCGGGTATGGTTCAAGCATACATTTTAAGAAACCCATCTGCTCTGTTACATCTTGGGCATCCCAGCTTATGACAATGCAGTACTTAATAACTATATTGCAGTATTAAAATGGATGGATTAATTCTTACTTTCCTTGAAATCTGGGAACACAAAGCTCTTGTCAATTATATCTCATGCTTGTGCTGCAACATCCAATGCTTGGGTGCTCAGCCCTTCTTTTCTAAGTGCACCTTTGTGACCTGTTTTAGTATCATCCATCCTTGCTGCAGTTCTCATTAGCAGCACAGCACTCCAGGCAATTTTCTGCCTCCAGCAGTTTGACCACACAGCATAAGTAATACAGCGTGGTGCAAGAGAGAACTTTGAGAACAAAGAGATTGCAGAAACCTATGAAAATACACAGGCCCACTTTACAACATTGGTGGTAAATCCCGCTTACCGCCGTGCAGAAGACCGCCAACACACCGCCGCGGCCACAGAAATCCGCTACAGCTATTACGACCCACAGCTCAGAATCCGCCAAAAAACTAGACACCCACACAAGTCCTCCACACCAAAGGTCAGTGATAAACTGGTGATAACCAAACCTCTACCGTCACGCCAACAGGAATACGCCCACACTATCACGACCCATTAATCCACGTAGCGGTCTTTCAACTGCGGTATTCCATTGGCGGTACACACCGCCGCGCTCAAAATACACACACATTTACAAAACACTACCACATTGGACAATTCCAAATACACACACCTGATGCACATACACACACCACTCCCACACACCCAATACAATATAAAACACCCACCCACATTACCCACAAACCCTTACAACCCCAAATTTGGCAGAAGCAGAGAGACAGGAAAGCAAAGACCACACCAGCATACAGAGGCACACAACACCATCACTCACACAACATCCACGCACAAAACACTACACACCCCTAAACATCACTCCACACATCACAACACACACCACCTCACACATCACCCACACCACCCCATGGCACCGCAAAGACACAGCAGGTTTTCTGAGGAGGAGCTCAGGGTCATGGTGGAGGAAATCACCTGGGTAGAGCCACAGCTATTCGGATCACAGGTGCAGCACACCTCCATAGCTAGGAAGAGGGAGCTATGGCGCAGAATCGTGGACAGGGTCAACGCAATGGGACAGCACCCAAGAACACGGGATGACATCAGGAAGAGGTGGAACGACCTACGGGGGAAGGTGCGTTCCGTGGTCTCAAGACACCACATTGCGGTTCAGAGGACTGGCGGCGGACCTCCACCTCCCACCCCACAACTAACAACATGGGAGGAACAGGTCTTGGCTATAATGCATCCTGAGGGCCTCGCAGGAGTATCTGGAGGAATGGACTCTGGTAAATCAAATCTTAAGTACTTCATCCCCCACCCTCCCTGCATGCTATCACATACCCCCACCCTCGCCCTCACCCCCATCACTCCAACTCCTCACATATGTCCCACTATCACAAACCACACATCCCAACACCAAGCCCTGCATGCAAAAACAAAGCATGGACACCCATCACCAATGCATCTCCACTACACATACCCACACAGACCCCAAAACAATTATCACATAAGGTCCTACACAAGAATGTAAGCACTGGGGTACAAGGTCACCCACCCATTGCACACCATGGCACACACAGATGCAATAATCATGCCTTTACACCCCTGCAGGACCCCTACCCAACATCACCGGATAGGAGGTTTCAGACATGTCCACTCCACCCACAGAAGAGGCCCACAGTGATGACAGCAGCTCTGTCCAACTGGATCTAGATGATCAGCCCGGCCCATCTGGGACCTCAGAACATTCGGTTCCCCTCACACAGTCACAGGCCACCACAGAGCCTCCCCCCTCAGGAAACACCAGCACAGCACCCACCCAGCGGGCCCATACCTCTGTCCCCAGGACACGTCAAGCAGCAATGTGTCTACCACTACAGGGAACCCAGGCTAAACCACCACCCCAAGAACAACAGGGACCTGGGGGCAGTGGGCACACGGTTCAGGGGACAGAGGCCCAGGAAAAACGGGGAATTGGGAGGTCTGCTGAGCGACAGGGGGAGGACAGGCCCAGGGAACCCACTCTCCACGAGTCCCTCTCCAACATCATGGGAGCGTACCATCATTCCCAGGAGACGATGGCAACGGTACTGGCCAAGTTTCAGGAGACCCAGCGACTGCAGGAGGAACAGTATTTGGGGTTCAGGGAGGAACTCAAATCCATCAATATCACCCGGGGCACCATCGTAGGGGTGCTGAAGGACCTCGTGAACACCAGGAGGGACACTGTGGCACAACAAGGGGCCCCTGACACTAGCCTGGATGATGAACTGCTCACCATCTCCGCCGGCGCTAGTGGACAGGAGGCACCGCCACAGGACCACGACACCAGCACCCCACCCCCTGCAGATGGAGAACCACCCCGCAAGCGGTCCCTGAGATCCAGGACAAAGACAGAGAACAATGCCAAGACCCCCACCAAGAAATGAGACCACCCTGAATGTCATCCTTCTGTCCCACTTTGTCACCCTGTCCATCCTTAAACTGCCCTAGCTCCACTTCCTATGCCCCTTTGGACAATGCACCTGTGAGACCAATAGACTGGACTCTGCCATGGACATTCCTCCACCATCACCCCTGACCATTTTCCAACCCCCTCCACTATTTAGCACTTAAATAAACACCCTTGAACCTCAAACCAATCTAGAGTCAGTCTGTGCTTTCACAAATGTGTATTTGCAATAACTGTGGGAAACAGCAATGTCCATACGATTGCCAATATACCGATGTCGTCGCAAAGCCAATTTGTGCAGTATAGAGCAGGCCACGATGATCTGGCACACCTTCTTTGGTGAGTAGTAAAGAAAACCACCTGTCATGTGGAGGGACCGGAACCTGGTCTTCAGGAGGCCGAAGGTCCTCTCTATAACCCTCCTAGTTCGCCCATGTGCCTCATTGTAGTGTTCCTCTGCCCTTGTTCTGGGATTCCTCACTGAGGTCAGTAGCCATGACAGGTTGGGGTAGCCAGAGTCACCTGCAAATGTCGAGGGACAACTGTTAGACGCACACTAACCCTTAGAGATAACCCCAGACCCAGACAACTATTCACACTGTATAGGGTCCTTGTCCTCACCTAATAGCCATACACGGTGCCTCTGGAGTTGCCCCATCACATAAGGGATGCTGCTATTCCTCAGAATGTAAGTGTCATGCATTGAGCCAGGAAACTTGGCGTTCACATGGGAGATGTACTGGTCAGCCAAACACACCATCTGCACATTCATAGAATGGTAGCTCTTCCAGTTTCTGTACACCTGTTCACTCCTGCGGGGGGGTACCAAAGCCACATGTGTCCCATCAATGGCACCTATGATGTTGGGGATATGTCCCAGGGCATAGAAGTCACCTTTCACTGCAGGCAAATCCTCCACCTGAGGGAAAACGATGTAGCTACGCATGTGTTTCAGCAGGGCAGACAACACGTTTGAGAACATAGGCTGGGACATCCCTGATGCTATGGCCACTGCTGTTTGAAAAGACCGACTTGCCAGGAAATGGAGTACTGACAGGACCTGCACGAGAGGGGGGATTCCTTTGGGATGGCAGATAGCTGACATCAGGTCTAGCTCCAACTGGGCACACAGTTCCTGGATTGTGGCACGATCAAGTCTGTAGGTGACTATTACATGTCGCTCTTCCATTGTCGAAAGGTCCAACAGCGGTGTGTACACCGGAGGATGCCGCCATCTCCTCACCTGCCCCAGCGGGCGTGCTTTATTGATGAGAACAGCGATCAGAGGGTCAGCCAACACTGAGGTACCAAAAAACAACTTTATTGCACACAATTGTCAATCCGCTATGTGCCTGTCTTAGTGTGTATGCAAGGCTTAGATATGAGTGACACATTTAAAATTAATGCCATGTGGCCCCCTGAAATGGCGGCTGCCTGACCTGTAAGGTGGGACAAGGGGATATGAGGTAACTGCACTGGCGTTGTACACCGTCGCGGTAGGCGGTCGAAGACTGCGGCGCAATCCTGTATTGGTTAACATTGGACCCTATGGGTCCCAGGAGCCAATGACGATGTACGCTGGCGGTGACAGTACGCACCGCCGCGAACATGACCGCCATTTTCTCTCTGTTCACTCACTTGATACCTGATCTTCGACAGGAGAGGACCTACACTGCAAGTGCTGCTGTGGCCTCAGTCTGGAAGCAACAATGGCTCAAGTGTCTAGTGAAAGGGCCCCTGCCTTCACATCGGAGGAGTTGGAGAAACTCGTGGATGGGGTCCTCCCCCAGTACACGCTACTCTACGGTCCTCCAGACAAACAGGTGGGTACACTGTGAGCATGCTGTATGGGCAATGCCTGTTTGGAGTGGTGTGGATGGGAGATGGGGGGGCGGATGAAGCGTCCATGATACGACCGTGATTGTATGTGCGTCAGGGAAAGGGTGGGAACGTGGGACAATGACTGTGACGGTCCGGACGGTTAAAGATTTTCCTTTTCCCCTGTACTATCCCTGTAGGTCAGCGCCCACCAGAAGAAGTACATTTGGCGTGCCATCGCCAAGGACGTCCGGACCCTGGGGGTCCACCACAGACGGAGCACCCACTGCCGGAAAAGATGGGAGGACATTCGCCGCTGGAGCAATAAGATGGCGGAGGCCCAACGTGGGAGGGGTGCCTGTCGCACCATGACCCCCCTGATGTTCCTGATTCTGGCGGTGGCGTATCCGGAGTTGGATGGGCGCTTGAGGGCATCACAACAGCCACAAGGGGGTGAGTACTGTCACATTCATCTGACTCTGCGTGCATTGGAGGTGTCTGGGTGGGGGAGGTGGACAGTGGGTTCCCCTAGGCTAGGGCGAGCTTTGTAGGCAAGGACCCTTTGTCAGGCAGGCTATGTGGCACCCCAACCCCACCAGTAGTAAGAGCCATCTACACATAGTCAGGCTCATGTGACTTCCATGTGTGCAGCAATCGGGCATAGGCCATGTACCCCATGTCCCTGTGATAAATTAGGGAACTCTAAGTGCATGGCGTAGTGCAGAGGGCTGCTGTGTCTGTAGTGTCTGCCAACAGTGGTCTCCCTGTTCTTGTGTGCATTAGCATCATCAGGAGCTGTTCCACAGGAGCAGGAGGGAGGTGCATCCCACTTGGCCCTGGAGGGTGAGACAATGGAGTCAGAATTCACCAGTGGGACGGAGGGCAGGGGAGCTCCACGGCGGGGACTGGAGCAGAGACCAGCAACACGACTCCTCCTCTGATGGGAGCTCTTTTGCGGTGGCAGGCCCCTCTGTGCCCCCCCATCTACAGGTACTGCCGCCATCCCCCCTACCAGCACCGCCATCCCAGCAGCCCCTCAGCGTGTACCCCGTGGCCGCTCACCCAGGAGGGTGGGCATCTCCTTCGCTCCAGGCACCTCAGGCCCTGCCCCAGTCAGGCTTGCTGCCCTCAGTGAGGAGGTCATTGACCTCCTCAGATCCCTCACTGTTGGGCAGTCTAAAATTCTGAATGCCATCCAGGGTGTAGAGAGGCAGTTGCAACAGACAAATGCATACCTGGAGGGCATTCATTCTGGCCAGGCAGCCCAACAATGAGCATTTCAGACTCCGGCCTCAGCACTGATGGCAGCCATTGTCCCTGTGTCCAGCCTCCCTCCTCCAACTTCCTCCTCCCAGACCCAATCCCCAGTACCTCAGCCTATCCCAAGCACACCATCAGACCAGCTTGCACACACCTCAACACACAAGGGTAGCTCTGGCAAACATAAGCACCACACATCCCACAGGCACTCACACAAGCATCATACCCATGCACACATACCAACATCCACTGCTTCCACTGTATCCCCCTCCTCCACATCTCCCTCCTCCCTCCCTGTCACGTCTCTACTCACACCTGCATGCACTACATCTTCAGCCACTACCTCCATCACCAGCACGCCCATCACCACACACCGCTCACATGCAGTCACCACCCCCACTACCATTCACACATCCCCTGTGTCCTCTCCCAGTGTGTCGGTGAGCCCTACTCCCAAAGTACACAAACGCAGTCACACACCCACCCAACAGCCATCCACCTCATGACAGCCTCCAGCCCATGCACCTTCACCCAAAGTCAGCAAACGGACACCTCCTACAACCACTACCTCTTCCTCCACTCCCGAACCCCCTTCATCTACCCGTCCCAGTGTGTCTAAGAAACTTTTACTGTCAAACCTTGACCTCTTCCCTTCACCTCCCCCACCCCTTCCGTCCCCTAGGGCCCACCTTTCCAGGTCCCAACCCAGCACCTCAGCCACCACATCACCGGGCACAGTGGTGCCAGCAGTAACCGGCTTCTGGAGTGCGCCAAGCAGCAGGGCTGCCAGTGTCCCAAGGAGCGAGTCCAAGGAGTTTCCCCCACCTCCAAAACAGAAGAAGTTGCCCACATCCCGGAGGGAGAAGGCCAAAACACCTGCCACCAAGGGCTCAGCCAAGACAACAGTTGGGAGTGGCAAGACAGCTGCGCCACCATCCAAGGTGGGGAAGGGCCTGAAAAAGAAAGGCAAGTCACCGCCAACCAGCACAGTGGACAAGACTGCCACCGGCACCGCCACATGCACCGCCGCCACGGCCACTGCCACCAGCACCCAAGATACTGAGCCCTTCATCAGCACCGCAGACACTGTGCAGGCACCGCCACCAGCACCGCCGCTCATGACACCGCCACCAGCAACGAGGTCAGTGAGCCCCCCATCAGCACCGCCGCTCATGACACCGCCGCCAGCACCGAGGTCAGTGAGCCCCCCGCCAGCACCGCTGCCCAATGACCGCTACAAACAAGCCGCTATTGAGCCCGCCGCCAGCGGCCATGTCACATCCTGAGCCTGTGGCACCACCGCAGACATGGCTGCCATCCCCAGTGGTCATTTGTATGAGGCTGGTGGTAAGTTCCAGGGGCCTGGGCAGCTTCCATGTTGCACCACCGTCAGTGAAGTATCACATCCACTACCTCAATCCTTGGCAGGATGAAGCACTCTGGGCACAAAGCCCCCTCCAGAACCAGTGGAGAAAGGCATCCACTACCGCAGTCCTTGGCAGGATGAAGCACTCTGGGCACAAAGCCCCCTCCAGAACCAGTGGAGAAAGGCATCCACTACCTCAGTCCTAGGCAGGATGAAGCACTCTGGGCACAAAGCCCCCTCCAGAACCAGTGGAGAAAGGCATCCACTACCTCAGTCCTTGGCAGGATGAAGCACTCTGGGCACTAAGCCCCCTCCAGAACGAGTGGAGAAAGACATCCACTACCTCAGTCCTTGGCAGGATGAAGCACTCTGGGAACAAAGCCCCCTCCAGAACCAGTGTAGAAAGGCATCCGCTACCTCTGTCCTTGGCAGGATGAAGCACCCTGGGCTCAAAGCCCCCTCCAGAACCAGTGGAGACTGTTATCCACTTGAGAGACTGTGGCTTTGTACTCCCCAGGATAAAGCAGTGGGCAAACCACCCACTGAAAAGACTTGAGAGACTGTGGCTTTGCACTCCCCATGATAAAGCAGTGGGCAAACCACCCACTGAGAAGACTTGAGAGACTGTGGCTTTGCACTCCCCAGGATGCAGCAGTGGGCAACCCACCCACTGGAGAGACTTGAGAGACTGTGGCTTTGCACTCCCCAAGATGCAGCAGTGGGCAACCCACCCACTGGAGAGACTTGAGAGACTGTGGCTTTGCACTCCCAGGAAAAAGCAGTGGGCAAACCACCCACTGAAAAGACTTGAGAGACTGTGGCTTTGCACACCCCAGGATGCAGCAGTGGGCAACCCACCCACTGGAGAGACTTGAGAGACTGTGGCTTTGCACTCCCCAGGATGCAGCAGTGGGCAACCCACCCACTGGAGAGACTTGAGAGACTGTGGCTTTGCACTCCCTAGGATAAAGCAGTGGGCAACCCACCCACTGGAGAGACTTGAGAGACTGTGGCTTTGCACTCTCCAGGATACATCAATGGGTATGGAGCCCCCTCGTGGAGCTGACATTGTGCACTCATCCGGCTGAGGTGCCCCCCCTTCCCGTCCCCCTGAGGTGCCTGTTTTATTTCGATCAGATGCCCCTGCAGTGTTCTCTCCGTTTGGATAGGGTATCTTGTGTGGGCCTCCCCCATGCATTTTGGGCCCAGTGGTCCACGGACTATATAGGTGCAGTACCTGGACTTGAATTCTTGGCAAATATATTTGTTAATAGTGTATATACATTTTTCAGTAATGGATTTTTCTTGATTACATTCATTCAAATAATTTCCTTTTGTCCTTGCGTTCTACCACGGGAGGTGGGGGGGGGTATTTAACATTTCAGCATGTATTTGTGTGTGTGTTGTTGTGGGTGGGGGTGGGGGTGTTGCGTGTTGCGTGTGTGTGTGTCACTCTCTTTTCCCTCCCCCCTCCCCTGTGTCGTAGGTGCAGTACGCACTGTGGTCGTTGCCGCCGTCGGTCGTGCTCCTAGTAGAGTAGCAGGAAGACAATCGCAGGGAGGATTTGAAGTTCCGGCTCCATGGCGTCCTGGTTCCTCGTGGGTTGTGTAGAGGTGAGAGTTTTCCCTTCCAAGTCCTGTTTCCGCTGTGTTTTTGTTCGTGTTGAATCCGCCCCGGAAAAGGTGGCGGATTGGCCTGTCATAATAGTGTGGGCGGTACATTGTCTCCCGCCTGTCAGTTGGCGGTGACTGCCATGCTGTTTGTTTGTACCGCAATGGCGGTCGGAGTGTTAAAGTGGCTGTCTGTGTTGGCGGTTTCCACCACGGTCTTGATTCAATTTTCTTGTTCCGCCAGCCTGTTGGCGGTCTTACCGCCGCTTTACCACCGACCACCAGAGTTGTAATGAGGGCCACAATGTCTAGCAGCCTTTGTGCAAAAGTGGCTACTATGGGGAAACCTATTGTAGATAGTATGGGATGTGACAAACATTATAGCACTGTGAGTTAGTGCTTGAGAAGTGTTGATGTGTACCCTGCCTTGTAAGTAATCTCCTGCAGGGAACATTTTAGTACTGGATAGAGCTTACATTTTAGCCCTGTTCCTCGTGTCATTGAAGTCAGCAGACTGAGACAAGGTTAAACTCATAAACGTGAAAGAGATAAAAAGTAATGTACTGCATTGACACACTTTAGAAATGTGCCATTTGCTTCTATTGCACAGTTCGACATATGTGCTTTTCTAATTTATTCAAATGCTAGAAGGTTAGGGTTGATGTTAGAATGTAATTTAGCATCTATACTAATAGCCAACACCAAAACAAATTTAGATTTCATGTGTTTTATGAAAGATGAATTACTTTGAAAATACCTGCAGGTGAGAAAAATGCAGTTCTCTGTTAAACCCTAATGTAATGAAATAACAAAGATTTTTCCAATTTGATTAAATGGTTTAGTAATACTGGTGAAATATTATTAATGATGAATTTATAAGTTTACATAGATTGTGTGTTTTATTAACAAGTACTTTTTGAATGCATTTTATATTTTCTTGTGTTAGCGTGGCCGAGGCCAACAGAGGTTGCATTTTGCAGTTGTATAACATGCTAAATTGTTTGTTTTCTTAACATGAGGCTTTCTTTCAGATTTAGTTCCCATGAGAAGCAAAGTCCCTTTTGATGATCGAACTTTGCTCAGTTGTAGAGAAAATGTGTAGCAGCTCTCGTCTTGTCTTGATCTGAGACAGGCACTCTCCCGATGCTTGCTGGCCAGATGCTTTGCTGACAAAGATTCCCTGAGTGCTGTATCCCATGAAGAGATTTCTTCCTCTCTGCCATTTGCCCTTGTCCCTTGAAATGTCTTGTTAGGTTAGAATTTCCACCATACTAATGCTTATTTAAATTTTTCTGTATTTAGTGTCCCATGGCCCAAGTTATTTTATTTTTCCAAATAATTGTTGTCCTTTTTGTATTTTTGAATTTTGCTCACATCTGTTACTCGCCACATATGTATGTCCCTAATTTGGTTAGCTATAGGGTTGACATGTGACCAGCCAATGATTATTGACTCGATTGCATTTGAACTGACTAAATGATTGTGAAATCTGATCACCGCATGATTTCTGTGTCTCATATATTTCTATTGACTTCATGTATCATTCTTCTTGAATGTTCAGTTTTATTGATTTTAGTGCACCTAAACTTATTTTGTCACCTTGGCCAACTGTTGGTGATTATGTGTCTTTATAACTTGATTTTACGCATAGTCTACATGACTTTGAGACTGTGTTTGTAATAAAGCTTTGAGCTATATTCCTGATTGGAGTTTTCCTTCCATGGCCACATTGGTCATGGTGTCTAAATTATTGGGGTGGTGTTGAAGTAATTGTTTATATTTCACCACACATCTTACTGGATCAAAAGCTATGTAGACCTCTATGTGCATTTGATTCCAGCGAAGGATGAAAAATGCCTCCACTGTTTTGGTAGCAGAGTAACAGTTTTGTCCCATAAGAGGAGGAACAATAGTTTTGTTTAGTATAGGGAGTTAGGACCCCATGTCATTGCCCAGTCCAAAATTTGCCCACCCTGTAAATCATCCCATGGTCCATTCTAGAGATTGATGAAGTTCCTGCGTTGTGACTACAAGTGATGTGTTGCATTGCATGAGTATAAATTGGGATTTGCACGTGCAATGCTTTTTGCTTGAAAATTGTGGTGAAGTGTGATGTTGTGAAGTGTTTTGCTGAGTCGTCATACTTAAAGTGACTGTGGCGCTTTGTGCTAAAAAATGTTTGCAGTTGTTGTTGTTGTTGAGGCCTAAGATGGCGCATAAGTGTAGAAGACACTGGGTTAGTTTATTGTCTGCAGTGAAGTACCAATCATGAAATGCCATTGATATTGCCTATAGGTTTCCTTGGGTGAGAATAAGTTGTGGTTGGTATATAGTGAATTCTGAGTGTACATGGAGGATCTCTTTCAACCGGAGTGAGATTTGCTGGTCAAGTTTCACTCATTGTTTAGTTGTGAAAGCCACAATCAGAAATGTTGCCCGTATATCTTTCAAAGTGATTGAGTTCCTACCTGTGGTTTGCAGAAAGGTTGTCGGTTTTTGCTCGCAATATTTGCATTAGGTTTGAGTGAAAGACTATGTGGGAGACAGTTGCGAAGTGATTGGATCTTCTGAGAGAAGTGATTGTGACATCTGTGCCGGTCTGTGCCGGTCTGATGGTGTAAAGCCGGCCTGCTAATGGTAGACAGTACCGTGTTGCTGTTAGTTGAGAACAGCTTGCGAAAAGGATTGTGGTATTGAATTTACTTCCTCATTTGATCATGAATCATTGTAGTGAATTGAATCTGTGCAAAAATGAAACATTTTCAAAGCTTTAAGAAGTGCGTTAAAAGGAGGGGTGTTTATTCCAGAAAGAGAGGGTAAAAATGTTAACACCCGAGGGAACACCAGCTTAAGAAATCTCAGAAACAAGAGGAGTTTCAACATGCTTATGGGCTAAACAACGTGTAAAATAACTGAGATTGAGGGTCCATTCACTTTTCCTTGTTATGGAGCATTTAATCTGAAGATTTTAGACAATTTAAGGAGAGCAATGTGTGAATCAAAGCCACCTCCAAGACTCGCACAATTTGAAGCCCTTGTTATCTGGGAACTTGTTGCAGGACAGAAAGAAATGTCAAAATCTGAGAGTAGGATGCAGAAAGCAGTTAAGACATTAGCAGAAGCTAGATGGGATGCAGAAAAGAAAAGGTGGAGAGCAGAGATACTAGATGGAGTGAGAATGTTCCCAGCCATCACAGAGGAAGGTGGTGGGAGTACAAAACCTAACACTTAAGAAACAGACAGCAAACGCAGAACAGACAGCAGGGTAAAAAGAAGGTTACATATGAAAGTGATTTCGAAGATGAGTTCATAAATCAGCTTCTGATGAATCTTCCCCCACTGTATCATTCAGTTGAGGAAGCAGTACAGAACACAGAAAAATTGCCTTTTCTTATGTACAAAGGCAATTAAGGAATAGCAAATTGCGACTTCTACCTTGTAGAAATTGCAATGAGAAAAGGGCTACATTTTGTAACTTTCAGAAAGAGTTCTAAAACTCTTTTCCTGTGCTAGATATATACTTAATCCAACATTGTCAAGTTGATGTATTTATTATAGCATTTCATTTGGTACTAAATGTAATATATTTAGCTTATCTCTGTCAAAAATAAGCCTTTATTATTTTAAAATAAAGTCTCCCTATGTTAGCCTATGGAGCCCATTGACTACAATGGGGAAAATAATTTGGCTGTTTTCCCCTCACCAAGATTTATATAACATATGTTATAAAATCCCAGCTTATATTTACACTGCACCAAACCCTTGGGGCACCCACGAAGACCTTAGGGGTGACATATGCAAAAATAAGTGGTTTGAGGCTTTGGAAGTACTTTTACTTCCAGAGTCGAATTTGGGGTTAATTTTAACTTAAAAGCAGCCAGCACGGCAGGCCTGCCTTTACAATGACACTGGACACCACAGCAGTGCACCTATGGGTGCACTAACTATGCTGGGGTCCCTAAACCTACATTGCCTACCATATCCTAGGAACTTATAGGTAAGTTTTCAGAGCCAATTATAATTAGGCCTAACTTGCATGTACCATATTAAATGGAGCACTGGCCCTGGGACTGGTTAGCAATGCTCAGAGCACAGTCAGAGTTAGAAAACACCAGCATCAGCTAAAAATGGGGGAAAAAAAGTAAGGGGCCTTCTACAATCAGCCAAGTTTTCCCACAATAAGCTATTTACTGACTTTGCAGGAGCTATGTTATTAATGGACGCATAAATGGTTGCTGTGAGATCAATGGATTTGCAAAATCGTCTTGTGTTAGACATCTTTCTCACAAAGGAGGGCGAAGTCTCTAAGACATTACGGCCCGTATTTAGGCCCGTATTTATACTCCGTTTGCGCCGAATTAGCGTCGTTTTTTTCGACGCAAATTCGGCGCAAAACTCACGCCATATTTATACTTTGGCGTTAGACGCGTCTAGCGCCAAAGTATGGGCAAAGAGCGTCATTTTTTAGCGTGAACGCCTTCCTTGCGTTAATGAGATGCAAGGAAGGCGTTCCCGTCTAAAAAAATTACGGCGACGCAAATGCGTCGTATTTATACTCCCGGGCAAAAATCACACCCGGGAGGTGGCGGGTCAAAAAACCCCGCATTTGCGCCACTTTTTAACGCCTGGGTCAGGGTAGGCGTTAAGGGGCCTGTGGGCTCAAAATGAGCCCACAGGTGCCCTCCCCTTCCCCCAGGGACCCCCCCTGCCACCCCTGCCCACCCCAGGAGGACACCCAAGGATGGAGGGACCCACCCCAGGGACATTCAGGTAAGTTCACGTAAGTATAATTTTTTATATTTTTCAATTTTTTTTGGGTGGCATAGGGGGGCCTTATTTGTGCCCCCCTACATGCCACTATGCCCAATGGCCATGCCCAGGGGACATAAGTCCCCTGGGCATGGCCATTGGGCAAGGGGGCATGACTCCTGTCTTTACTAAGACAGGAGTCATTTCAATGGAGTCTGGGCGTCGAAAAAATGGCGCAAATCGGGTTAAGACGATTTTTTAGCGTCAACCCGACTTGCGCCATTTTAAGACGCCCTAGCGCCATTTTCCCCCTACGCCGCCGCTGCCTGGTCTACGTGTTTTTTTTCCACGCACACCAGGCAGCGCCGGTCTGCTTGCGCCGGCTAACGCCATTCCATAAATACGGCGCCCGCATGGCGCTTCGGAATGGCGTTAGACGGCGCTAAATTTTTTGACGCTAAACTGCGTTAGCGCAGTTTAGCGTCAAAAAGTATAAATATGGGCCCACATGTGCAACATTGTTGTACATACATACTGGATAACAGTAAGGACATAAGAAAGTGCATTGCAAACATGACTGACTTGAAAAGAGACCTAAAAAATCTGACAGCATCCGGTGCATGGGATGCTATTGGAAGTATTTTTTCAGCCACTGGAAAATCGTTTGGAGACATGGGAACAGGGAGTGTCTTGAGACCCCTATTGATTGTGGTTTTGTGTATTATAGGTACAATTGGATTTTAGGAACTACTGAAAGAGGAAAGAGGAAAAAGCAAAGACTAGGCAGATAAAAGAGGAGATATAAATGGAGAAAAGGAGAAGGATTTACTATTGTAATCTCAAGAAAATTGAGAATTACAGCAGACATTATCAAGATAAGACATCAAAATTCTAAATGAGACGTTGGCCTTTTTGTGATGGCGTATTCCGCCATCAGAGGAGGGACTGATAGAGCATAAGTTTTTGTTCTGTTCCTCGTGTCACTGAAGTTAGCAGACTGTGACAATTGTAGGCTCATAAACGTAAAAGAGAGCAAAACTAACATAGAAAGCTGCACTGACGCATTAATTTGCCATTTACTTGTATTTCATAGTTCAACGTATGTGCCTTTCTAATTTTATTACATGCCAGAAGGTTAAAGTTGATGTTAAAATGTAATTTAGCTTCTGAACTAATACAATGCAGAAACAAATGTACATTGCTTGTGCTTTATGAAAGATTAATGACACTGAAAATAATTGCAAGTGATAAAAATGCAGTTCTCTATTATACCTAATGTAATGAAATAGCAAAGCGTTTTTCAAATTAATCAAATGTTTTGCTTATACTGATAAAATCTTATTAATGATAAATGTATAAGTTTGCATAGTAAGTGTGTTTTATTAACAAGTACTTTTTAAATGCATTTTATATTTTCTTGTGTTAGCATAACTGAGGCCTACAGAGCTTGCATTTTGAAGTCATATAAGGTGCTAAATTGTTTTTTTCATAAAATGAAGCCTTTGTTCAGATTTCAATCCCATTAGAAGCAAAGTCCAATGTGTAAAAATTCTATTGTCTAACTGTAGGAGATCTGTATTCAGTTGTCCTTGAAACAAATGTAATGCAGGAACATGGTCTGAACTTGCATATAAATTGCTACAACCCATTGGAGTCACATGGAAGAGGAGATGTTATCATGACAGACCTGGGAGAATGATGGACGGTTACAATCTGAAGCTAAGCAAGTGAGCCTAATTAGATGATGCCCCATTTTTGTAACATTAACTTATCATGGTAACCAATGGGAACATTTCATGGGGATGGATATATCATTTGATGATTGAACTTTATTCAGATGCAGAGAAGATGCGGAGCAGCTCTCGTCTTGTCTTGATCTGAGACAGAAACTTTCCTGATGCTTGCTGACGAGATGCTTTACTGTCAAAGATTCACTGAATGCAGTCTCCCTTTGAGAGGTATCTTCCTTTCTGCCATTTTCCATTGTCCCTTGAAATGCCATTACGTTAGAATTTCTACCATGCTGATGCTCATTTAAATTTGTTTTAGTTAGTTTCCAAATTATTTTTTTCCTTTTGTATTTTTGTATTTTGCCCGCATGTGTTACTCACCACGCATGTATGCTCCTATTTTGGTTAGCCACAGGTTTGACATGTGCCAAGCCAATGATTATTGACTTGATTGAATTTGAATTGACTAAGTTATTGTGAAATTTGATCACCACATGATTTCTGTGTCCCAGACATTTCTAATGACTTTCAATATCTCATCATCATCAAACAGTCTTTATTCGGTTTTCAACAAGCCATAAAAGTATCAAGTAATAGCACATTAATAATAAATATATATAAGAAAAATTATAAATAAATTGGGAAGATAATAAGACACATCCTTAATTCATTCAAGGACAGATATATAAAACTTGATAAATTTACATCAGTGCAAAATCGAGTTCAATTACAGTATTTTCTAGAGAGTGAGGAGTTTACCGGAAATTCCGGATTTTCAAATAAAATTAGTTCAGTACGCCCATAGACTTCCTTACAGAGAGTACTGTACATGAAAAAAGTTTGCTAAAATTCCGCACATTTCAATAGAAGATAAAATCTGTAAGCTGAAATATGCGTCGCGGCACTGACGCAAATTAGTCGATCTTAAAAAAGGCAATAAAAAACGTTTTCTTGGTATATCATAAAATTTACAAAAGAGGACCACATGCATTGTAGATTGGGGAGCTTTCGCATCACATGGACATACTCTTAAAACTGTACTCCAATCACACATAATCGGAAAGGTTACTAGCCGATGGAAAATATTTAAGCGGAATCTTGTAAGAACAAATCGATGTTGAGGATTTACCACACTTACTAAGTAGGGCTGGACTGCATCCGTCGACAGAATTAGTTGGTTAGACATTGCTGTAGATTTTTTTGATTCCACTTCCCATCTCTGTTCATCCAAGTGCTTCAAAGTCAGAGCCCTCAAATCTCTCCTAGTTATTTTTTCCAATGATTGTGGGTTTTGGTAATATGCTTCGCAGCCCATATTTTTAAAAAAAGGTCATAATATATCTTAGCCAAGGAACTCTAAGCGAGTGTGTTAGATTCATGCAGTCAGATAGTATGGCCTGGTTTAATCCGGTATACTCAGAGGTCCATACTTTATGCCATAATAATAGAGGTTGTATCTTAATTAGATGAATTACAAAGTGGACCCCTAGTTCCGAGTGGCTAATATATGATGACGTACTATTTGGTGCCATTAGCAGGTATCTCAGGAAGTCATTTTCCACCAACTGAATCGCATGGCAGTTCGTATACCCCCAGATACATGCTCCATAAGTAGCCACCGGGATGCATTTGGCTTTGTAGATTTTTACCATGTTTGACGGGGAGATCCCCCCTAGTTTTTTGGAAAAAATCTTCAAGGCCGCCGTTGTTTTAATAATCTGATCTTTTTTTGTTTTCACGCAGTGTGCCCAGGTGGCCTGTTTGTCAAACATTATGCCCAAATATGAGAAGGTGGGAGCTATCTTCACCTTGTCCTCGTGAATAGTGATTTTGTAGCACTTGCTCAGTTTCCTGCCACAGTTCATTATAAACGTTTTTGAACGGTTGACTGTGAGGCCCAGGGCTGTCATGTAATTTATACAAGTGGTTAGGAGTTTCTGGAGGGCTAGCGGTGTCCTGGCCATGAGTACTGCATCGTCTGCGTAAAGGAGTGCAGGAACGGGGCGGTTGCCTATTTGTGGAAGGTCTTTACATTTGTTTATCAATTCACTTTCTAGGTTGTTTATGTATAATGAAAATAGAAGTGGTGCGAGAACACAGCCTTGACGCACCCCTCTGTATATGCCAAAAGACTTAGTGCATTCCCCTCTCATCCCGTACCTTACACTTGCTCTGCACCCAGTATACAGATCTCTTATGAAATGGACTATTGTTGGTTCGACCCCCATGCTTATTAGAATGTCCCATAGCTTTTCATGCAAAACACAGTCAAATGCTGAGGACAAATCAATAAAGGCCAGGTGCAAATTACCCTCTCTGGTCTTCGTATATTTCCCCACTAGGATAGTTAAGTTCAGGGCCTGTTCCACTGTTCCTAGTCCTGTGCGGAAGCCATACTGCACTGGGGATAGAATGTTATTTTCTTCCGCCCATGTTTGAAGTCTATTTAGAATTATTCTCCCCGCTAATTTGGCTGATGTATCGAGGAGAGAAATTGGTCTATAACAGGCTGGGTTAAGGCGATCCCCCTTTTTGTATATGGGTATGATGATAGAATGGCGCCATGTTGGTGGTGGGCCTTGTGTGCAAATAGCCCTCAGTACCTTCGTCAATAAAGGGCCCCATAAGTCGGTGTTAGCTTTATATAGGTCAATTGGAACACCATCGGGCCCTGGCGCTTTCCCGGCTTTGCTTGTGTTTATAGCTTCTACTACCTCCTCTAAGGAAAACTGAGGTGATACTGCTAGGTGTCGATCTTCCTCAGGATCTGGGACTTTTAGAAGGTCCAGAGGAACTCTGTCATTGGGTTGACAGTATATCTTAGAAAAGTACGTGATCCAGTCCTCTTCCGAATACTGTGTATTCTCTATGGTTGTCACATGATCCCATTGAATGTTGGGATATATTTTGTTTGATACTACTTCTCTGATTGGCTGCTGGAAATAATTATAGCATAGAAAGAGAAGCATAATCCTCTCCTCCGTGTCCTTTCTTCACGCGAAAGCTCGAACAATTTTTACTGTCTGCTGCTGGTGTTAAAGGTGCATGTTTCACTCTGCATGTCAGAATGATTTAATGAAACAGAAAAGGAAGTTATTTGAGAACTCACTTAAAATGTGTCCTAATTTTTCTTTCTACAACACCAACCATAATTGCTCTGATAAAGTGAACCCCTCATTTTGTTCCTTTCTCAAGTAAATGTTTTACGTTTTACCAGTTTGATACAATCAAGATGGCTTCAAGTGTGCCACATTTTTGTCATAAATAAGTTGGTGCTCTAGTTGTTTTTCGAACACCCTGGGAGGCTGAAGTAGAACAAAGGAAAATCAAGTGACAGGCTGGTCCTGTTGGAAGAATATGTTTTTCTGAGAATGGCAGACTTTATTCTCAGATGGCTGAGAAAGACAGTGTACTCTCATTTTAGCTTCTTGAGCACCTTCATAACATATATATGGGAAAATCATGAGAAAACTGTTTTCTCTTAAACATGATTCATGAAATCCTAGCAGGAGGCTTTTTCCCAGGGTAAATTTGCCTTAGAACACACCACAATTCCTATAATTAGTATGGTACCATCAACAAATGTTTTATAGTGTAACTACAGTTTGTTATCACCCTTTATACGTTCTCTTTTTTGTGACCCTCAAAACCTGGCCTTCAATACAATACATTTCAACGGAGTTCATGTCCCAGAGTCCTGCAACGCCTGCTACAACATGTGTATATATATATATATATATATATATATATATATATATATATAAAAATAAATATATTCTCTGAAAAAAGAAAGGTTACATGGACATTTAAGTTAGGCTCACATTTCACACATACAAAACCATAGAAATTCAGCAGTTGTAGTATAAACCCAAGCTAACTATAAGTTGTGCCCCATTAATGCACTGCTTATGACCTCACATGTTATATCACACATGATATAGTCAGTGACATCACTGCTGACATCTAAAATTACATCACTGATGACATCATCCAGTTGGTGAAAGTGGTTGTATGGATCTGTAAGTGGGTGTGTGAATGGATCTACAGGTGAGTGAGTGAGTCATTTGCTGTATGGGAGAGTGAGTAGATGTGTAAGTAGTTGTATGGGTGAGCACGTGCTATGCGAGTGGCTGCATTGGTTGAGTGAGTGGGTGTGTGAGTAACTGTATGAGTGACTATGTGGGTGTGTGAGTGCTTATATAAGTGAGTAACTAGGTGTGTTAGTGACTGTATCGGTGAGTGAGTTTGTGAGTTAGTGACTGTAGAGGTGAGTGAGTGGGTGTATGAGTGGCTGTATGTATAATTGAGTGGCTGTTTCAGTCACTATATGAGAGACTGAGTAGATGTGTGAGTAGCTGTTTCAGTGAGTGAATGGATTTGTGAGTGGAGGATTTGGTGAGTGGGTGTGTGAGTCCCTGTACAGGTGAGTGAGTGAGTTAGTGGTTGCAAAGGTGAGTGAATGGTTGGGTAAGTGACTGTATTGATGAGTGAGTGGCTGTGTCAGTGACTGTGTGGCTGAGTGTGTGGAAGTGTGAGTGGATTTATGTGTGAGGGTGTGTAAGTGGCTGTGTGTCTATTAGTGGATATGTGAGTGGTTGCATGGGTGTATGACTGGATGTGTGAGTGGCTGTATGGGTCTGTGAGTGGGTGTGTGAGTAGCTTATGAGTGTGGGAATAGCTGACTTAGTACTGTATGGGTGGGTGAGTGTCTGTGTCAGTTGTTGTGTGAGTGAGTCAGTGGGTCTGTGTTAGTAGTTTTATTGGCCTGTGAATGAGTATGTGAGTAGCTCTGTGAATGTACAAGAGTTTGAATGAGGGTATGAGTGGGTGTGTGAGCGATTTTGTGGACAATGTCATCAGTGATGTAATTTAAGCTGTCATCAGTGATGTCACTGATCATGAGTGATGCAATATGTGAGGTCATATGCAGTGCATTACGGAGCCACACATTATAGTTAGCTCAGGTAACAATAACTGCTGAATTTCTATGGTTTTGTACAAACGAAATGAGAGCTCAACTATAACGTCCTTGTAGCATTTGTTTTATAGCAAGCAACACTTAGGCCCTCATTCGGACCTCCGCCCGCCAAAGTCCCGCCGTCAAAATACCGTACCGCGGTCGCAAGACCGCGGCGGGTATTTTGACTTTTCCCCTGGGCTGGCGGGCGGCCGCCGAAAGGCCGCCCGCCAGCCCAGGGGAAAACGACCTTCCCACCATGAAGCCGGCTCGTAATCGAGCCGGCGGAGTGGGAAGGTGCGACGGGTGCTACTGCACCCGTCGCGTATTTCACTGTCTGCTATGCAGACAGTGAAATACTAGCGGGGCCCTCTTACGGGGGCCCCTGCAGTGCCCATGCCATTGGCATGGGCACTGCAGGGGCCCCCAGGGGCCCCGCGACACCCCCTACCGCCATCCTGTTCCTGGCGGGCGAACCGCCAGGAACAGGATGGCGGTAGGGGGTGTCAGAATCCCCCATGGCGGCGTAGCGAGCTGCGCCGCCATGGGGGATTCAAATGGGCAACGGAAAACCGGCGGGAGACCGCCGGTTTTCCATTTCTGACCGCGGCCAAAGCGCCGCGGTCAGAATGCCCAAGGGAGCACCGCCGGCCTGTCGGCGGTGCTCCCGCCCCCGTTGGCCCTGGCGGTGCAACACCGCCAGGGTCATAATGAGGGCCTTAGTGTACTGTGCACCCACTATGTCTTCAAGGCCCATAAACATCATCAACATGTTTCATATATGACAAATCAGACACCTTTAAACCATTAAACCTGAAGACATCCCAGGAACATGATGCAAAGCAGCACGCTTCAAGACCTCTCCTGGTATATGAAGTGCTGATGAATAATGCAATGGGGCAGCCCAGGAAAGCAATTTGGGCCTTTAAAGTGTACAGGAGGTGCAATATAACAAAAAATTCAAAATCTTATATTTTAACAAAAATATACGCAGGAATGTTTTCTTTTATACGCTTTAAAACATCCATACCCTTCACATTAAAATGCATCTTTTTCACTCTATGTAATCAATTTCTATCCCAAAATAACTGCATGAAAACTGTATATGAATGGCAAGACACTGTATTATCCATGTGCCTGACCACAAACAAGCGTATTTAGCATTACAATGTTACTAACAGTGGGAATAATCCCACTAAATCAAGTCAGAGTCAATGTTTCTCTGGAATCAGAACCAAACAACATTCAAAAGAATACAATTAATGGAACATGAGGAAATGCAAGAAGACAAGCGCATCCTCGAGCATCAACACAAGCGCATCCTGGAGATTCTCAACAAGGGAATCTCGATGATGAAGGAGAAAGCAACACAGTGCACAGAGATACCTGGTGAGAAATAAAGAAGAAAAAAATATATGCTTTTTCAGAGCTCTTTGCATTATTCAAAACGCAGAACATCAACAATCAATACAAGTCCAATGAATAATAAGTGAGGTGAGAAGCTGCTTGGAGCCCAATCAATGACACAGTGGGGCAAAGTGTATAATACACGTATTATCACCTGTGAACACTGCCTGTAAATAAAAGTACAAACAACACAGTTTAGTGCCAAATCTCGACAGTGTTGGAATCCCATCTCAATTAAGGGATCATATATTTAGTTTACTTATAAAACCCTAGCATATGGCACTACATGTACCCAGGTCCTGTGGATTAAATGGTGCAAGTGGGTCTGCCACCCCCTTAGGTAGCTCTTTTAAACATGTCTGAGACCTGCCTTTGAAGGCTGTAATGCAGTTTACAGCTGTCATTGCGATCTGGTGAAATAAACCTTTTGTCCAGCCTAAACCTTCCTTTTTAATATGTATAAGTCACCCCTAAAGGTAGACTCTAAAATACTCATAGGTCAGGGTGCACTGTGCAAACATGTGTTTTTAAGTTTTACATGTCCTAAATTAGTTTTTAATTACTGTAAGCTCTATCTCTCCCATTGGATAGCATTGGGTTATCCTATTACATTTAATAAGTGTTCTGTTACGCAGATTTATAGAGTGTACTATCACTCGGGAAGATATTCTGGCGCTCAGCAGGTGTGAGTTTAGGCACACCTAGGGCCCAGGGGGACTACTCAAGAAGCCAGCTACTCAGCTTCTTGCAGTATTCAAGAAATGAGAAGGAGGCTCTGTTATGTAGCTGCAGGTCGACAGTGCTTTAGGAACAATGTAGAAGGCTTGACTGCCAGATCTGGTTTTCTATGAATGTAGGATCTGTCAAAGTAGGAGTCTGGACGAGCAGAGGCATCTGGAAGATTTGTGAAAGCAGATGCCATTGCTGAGGTATGCTGGGCAAGAGTTAAGTTGCGCCTTGAAAGTATGGGTAAAGAGTTTGAATTGTGCACTAGTTATATAACTCATGGCCCCACTATGCACAGTTTTATCAATGCTGTAAGTGTTGCAGTGATGTTAGCAGTGATGTCATAGAATATGTATTGAGTAATGTAATATGTGAGGTTATGAGCAGTGTACTTTAGGGCACAAGGTGAGAGAACTATAACTGGTAAATTTCACTGTTTTAAGTGACATTTTCACCTAACAATAATGTCTCTTTCACCTTTGTTTTTTTTCAGTGACTTTCTAAGATATTTTAATGTAAAGTAAGAAATCGTTTCTTTTTTTAACTATAGTGCCACTTTATCCTTTGTTTTTGCAGTGCATTCCAATGTTCTCTAATGTAAAGTAACATTTTATTATCATATATAAAGCCAACCCCTTGCTGAGCATAACCCTGCATCCAACCCCTCACAGGCAGGCAACCTCACGCTGCACACAGGCTTTGGCTATGCACAGCATGGGGTTGGCTGCAAGGCCTGGCCTTTGTCCGGGCCCTGTGTCCAAGCCCCTATGGATAGCCAACCGCTCACCACAAACTTCCTTCTTCCACGTGCAGCCTAATGTTGGTCTCACAGGTACAGGCTGCACTCAGGCAGATTTACTGACTTTTTCAGACAACACCAAAATATATACATTGAGGCTATTGGCTTTATCAAGGGGTGAGCATGTCAATATATATAAAGCAGATGTATATCTTCTCTCTTAAAATCACCAATATATTTAATTTAATGTATATTTCAGTAATTCACACAATGCAATGTTTAATAACAGTATTATCAAATGCTTAATCATTTTTTTATAAAATAAGTTTGTGAATGTTTCTTTTAGCATAGTTTTTATTATTGTATTTTGTGGGGTGAAATGTTAAAAGAAAGATTCAGAAACATATTGTTTTTTTATTTGAATTAAACCAACATGTCTGAGGTTTGTTTCCCTTTCTTTCAGCCCACAAAAGGCAATCACAAAAACAACTACAACGGGGCCTTGCACTCCAGCTGAAGAGCATAGAGCTCGGGCTAGAAGTGCTTTAAAAGCATAATAGGTTCTCTTCAGGTAATGGATTTAATGACCCGGGAAACATTGTTTTTTTTCAGACTGTCAGTGGGGAGCTGCTGCTCTCTCTGCAGCTCCACACAACATGAAAAAAAGGTTTGTTAGTGCCCCTCCCTATTCTAGGGGCACCACCAAGCTCAGAAAAATAGGGTATTATGATATCTTTCGATCAACAGTTAATAATAAATGAGTGTCTCTTGCCACTTATTATATATATGGTATCCCAGTGCCCACCCGGGACATCCTTTTTATAAATATTTGGGGAGAAGGACATGCATTCCTCCTCCCTGACCCTTTGCATGCCCTGGGAACCCCATTCTCTGGGGCCTTTCTTAAGGGGAGATAATGCATTATGGGAGTTGGAGTTTGGTTATTGAAGTCACATGACTGTGTATTTAAAAAGCACTGGCTCACTCACACCTGCTCTTACTTACCTGTGAACCAGGCATGCTGTTGCCGAAACGCGTCAGGATTTTTTGTCTTGCTGCTCAGAATTGCTATTAAATGCTTGGATTTGAACATGGACTGGTGCCTGGGCTTTTCGTGTTTGGGATATATATATATATATATATATATATATATGCAGATAGATAGATGTATACAGTCACAAATGCCATTTATTATTTTTTTTCTGCTGAACTCCTTAAGGGACGGGTGCTCCCTTACATGCAAGTGGCTTGCACGTGTTAATATCCAAACAAAAAGGCTCCACCAGGAAACCAAAAGGAGCACTCTCCGGATTTCAAGTTATCCAGCATGATACGTTTCAGTTCGAGTGCCTTTCTCAACTGCTGGTTTCCAAACGAGAGGCATTTACATATTGCTCTTTAAGTAGATTTCATTAACATGGTGGTAGTTATCAAAGTAGGACTGTATTTTTACCAAACACAGCCCATCTGTCAGTGCCACCATTGTTCCGATTTTTCTTAAGTAGTTGTTTTGATCCTCCAACATTTTAAACTCATCACGCATATTTTAATTTGCTGCGCTTTTAATGTTCATCTCTATTATTTACACCAAACACATAAGTAAATGTGACAAGTTTAAAAACATCCTCAAATCCTCTCTCCAGATTGGCTAAGAGCCCATCACCATTTGCTGGTGGGTGTCATTAGTCTCTTCACCGTAGAGAGGGTGGGGGGCCTGAGATGGGTTGTGACCGGAAGTGGCCATGGGGTATGCGACGGAGGGGAGGGGGTAAAGTAATATCCCTTAAAAGTAGGCGACCGCCGGATGGCCCCCTCTTTGTCCTTCGGGAGAAGCCTTGCAGGGGTGAGGCTGGTTGGAAGGGCGGCTGACCTGCTGGTGGCCCTGCACTTCTAGCCCTACCTCGGGCACCCAGGAGATTATATTATGTTATGTGGGGTGTGAGCAAGAGTCACAGGATGCCCCAGCAGGGACCAATGCGCTATGCAGTCTCTGGAGCTGTCAGAAATGTTTGATGTGTCACTTTATCTCAAATGGTCTTTCTGCACTATGCTGCCCCCAAGTGGGGATGTAAATAGGATACGTGCAATTCCATGTCATTTTTGCTGTGTATTTCACTATATTTTATGTTCTGTAATGTTATTGATGGCAGTGGTTGTTATACCACCTTGTTTCATGTTAAGTAAATTTGCTACAGCCTAACCCAAGAAGCAGAGTCTGTTGCCTTTGTGGGGGGAGAGAGGATTGCGCAGTTGGTAAGGGTGGTTGACCCCACCCTGATTCCATGAGTGAGCGCACTATGCAAATTTCCCCCTCACTGCGAAATACCTGGAAGCATCAGTCAAAGTGACTTACGTCAATCCATGTAGTCATGTCCTCATTAGTTTAGCAAGTATTTGCAAGACTTTCCGGGCTGCGGCATTTCAGGCAGTACCAATTGAATCCAGTCACAAATGCTACTTATTATTTTTACTGCCGAACACCTTATGGGATGGGTGCTTCCTTACGTGCGAGTGGCTTGTATGTGTTAATATCCAAACAAATAAAAATACCCGACCCTTAAACCTGGTGTGCTGGTTTCTTTCTCCGGACTAGGAGGAACTGCTCTATGTATATATTTGTTGAAAAAACACATTCCTCGCACTTCAGGAGCCCCAGACCCTGACAGGGTGGCCTTGGCAATGCGGGGACAGAGGACCCCATAAATGTAGCAGAACACTCTCTTCCTTCCACCTGACTCCAGGTGATACCAGGCATTTTATTCAGCATACCCACATTGCAGCAGCTTGCTGTTAATCTTTAATTCTTCAATCCTGACACACTTCTGCTCTAAATGAGCCTTGATCACAGGTAGGCAATCCCTCAGACTTTCAAATGACCATGTGTTTTTATAGGCGGGTCACCAACTACCTTGCTGTTATGTAGTCTTCAGGTGATATAATCACCAAGATGTAACAGGGGCTGGACCTGTGCACCGGTGCCTGTGTTTAAAGTGCGGGTGTGGTGAGTTACTGCTACGCAATGCAACCTTGGACATATATGTACATATAAATAAAGAGTAAATAGAACAATCTATCATATATAATTTTCACTGAAATAAACAATGGTTAAAGTGACATTATAGTTAGGTGTGGTACTAAGATGGTGGCTTGCATTGCAAAAGCCCCAGATATTCACTGAAACAAACAGAGGTTAAAGTGTTGAAATAAGACAAAAATGAATGTTAAAAAATAAAACAACACTGAATTTCACAAGTTAGAGTTCACTGGGCTAACTATAAATTGTGTCCCCCTTCACTCATCCTTGTGCAAAAGCCCATTTCACTTTCTGGGCCCTTTGTGTTTTAATTTTAACATTTCATGAGCTATGTAATATGGGAGGTCATAATCGGAGCATGGCTGAGGCACAAGTCTTTCTGTAAGTCTCTCTCTCTCTTACCCTCTCTCTCATTCTACAGTCTGTTTTCCAAATGTGAATAAGCCCTGCTTCCTTCACCTGCAGATCATCTGAAAATGTTAATGAAACAGGAAGTCTAAGAGTGATGTGTAGTAGCTGAAATCACAATCCAGACTTGTGACTTTCACAGGACAAATTCTGGGATTCCGAGAAGCTTCTGAATCTCCTTTAGAGACTGCACTTTGAAGTGGCCACTGAGTTTTGTAGATTGTTTTGCTTAAACTATTCACTCACGTGCAAGTTAACCATGCCCAGAGATTTGGAAGGTCAAGCTCAGGAAATGTACACATTGTCATTTATTTATTTTGGGAAAATTTTCAAATCAGCTCTCAGGTAACAGTAGACTACCCTAAATATACCATTGAGCTATATATGTCTTACACCTCAGCATTGCATTCTTCAAAGACAACATCAAATTGAGTGTTACAGAAGCCTGAGTAAGGAGTACTGTTTCTAACACTGCCTCCATTAATTGATAAAGATGAGAGAAGAAGATCATACAAGACTATTCCGCTGACTGTAACACCTAAAAGTATAATTGTAGTGAAAGCCTGTTAATACTGAACCTAAATAAAAAATATCTTACTTCTCTCACTAACAGCTCATGCCTAGCAATGACAAATTAAGTCACCTTCATTCACGTGAAAAAAACTATCTACGAAGAATGCCTAATTTGCATGCAATCTGAATAATAAATATTTTCATTCATTTTTTATATCTTTTTGAAATGTTTCTCTTATTTGGGGGAGAGTACCTACATAATACGATAGTAGCCCTGAAAAATGGCATTGCCTGTGCAGATCCAAGTTCATACATATAAAGTCATATATATATATATATATATATATACTTATGGATAAATCAAGAAAACAACTCATTATTTTGTCATGAGTTACATAAAAACATACAATTAGCCTGTCTATAATAACGCCTCAAAGCAGAGATCCCACACCTGATAGAATCACATAGAGGTAGCCAGACAACAGGGAAGCAAGCCTTTCCTTGAGCTGAAGCCACAGCTCACGCAATTTTCATCTATTTGGATGTGGCTTTATGACAGTAAGGGGCATATTTATACTCTGCTTGCGCCGGATTTGCGTCATTTTTTTTACACAAATTTGGTGCAAAACTAACACGTAGGGCCAGATGTACAAAAATTCTGGATTGCAACTCGCAAATTGCGAGTCGGAATCCAGAATGTAGGATGGTGTCCCTGACACCATCTGTGAGTCACAAGGGGGTCGCAAAGGCCCACCTCATTAATATTAATGAGGTGGGTCACAATTTGCGACCCCCTTGCGAGTGGCGGCACTCACAGGGATGGTGGCCTGCTGGAGACAGCAGACCACCATGTCTGTGACTGCTTTTAAATAAAGCAGTGGTTTTTTTTTGTAATGCAGCCCGTTTTCCTTAAAGGACAACGAGATGCATTACAAAATGAAAAAATGAAACGTTTCAGTTTCATTTTTTCAGAGCATTTGTGGGAGGAACATTCCCCTCTATGAACCAGACCCACAAATGCCTGAAGAGGAGGAAGAGGAGGATTCTGTTCATGAACATGAGGGTGACCATCCAAACACTGCAGCAGGATTGCGTTAGAGACAACACTTTGTACAGAACTTCTTCTAACTATAGTCACCATCATCACTTTGTTAGCATATGTCATTAAACACCTACTTTCATCACTCAATCATGCTCTGGGTAATTATTCATGCATCACATGATCCCTAGGAATCATAATCAGAGTTTAGCCTCATGGAGCATTGCAGAAATACAGATTAGGATACTGAAAAAGCGACATCACATTTGATGGGTATGAATGTACACCCAACATCACACACAGTGTAAATGACATATGTCCTGTCTATTTCACATGTGAAGGTCAATATCAGAGGACCACAGCTATGACACACATCCATGTTGCCAACATCGTCCATTGCAGCACATGAAACACAACTAAGACACTATCAACCATAAGGTAAAAAAGTGTTTCATACATGAGGCAGTGGATGTGCTATTTCATTGGTAACAGGAATGTCTGGCCAGACCCTTGACAGCAGTAAGAGTGACATCAGCTACCTTTAAAAGGAGCATGTGTGACAAGGAGTCCATCTAAGCTTAAAATGGATAGCACGAGTGCCCCTGGTATGACAAGCATTGCTCACAAGACATGCCCTGCGCAGTCCATCCCAGGTAATAAGTACTGCCACTGCCATGTTTTAAGTCTCTCCCCACCCTTCTCTAGGGGGCCCTGCAATTGGACTATCTGTACCCTGATAACCTTCATCTACACACACCTAGACTCCCATTCTGACTTCTGTGTGCTTCCCTCTTCAGTATGGCATGCCATAGTCATAGTTCATCAGTCTGCATGGACTTCAGGTCCGATAATGCACTGCCTGGTAGTCGGTAGGACCTGTAATCAGCTGTCCATTGCTTCCCATGTGAAAGGTCCAGTTGGCCCTCTGAACTTGATTCTCAACTCCAGGACTTGAGAGAGACTAAAGCTGCATACACCTGTGAGCACTTCCATAAAGACCAGCCATTTGAACCTGCCCTTGCTGCTGCCTAGAACTGCTTAGAAGCTGCCATTTTCTGAATCTCCTTGTTGTTCATTGCGTACAAATCACTTGTGTAACAGAGCCCTTGGGGGATTGTGTAACGTTGCAGACCACAGCACAAATACAGTTTTTAGTTCCCACAGTGTTGTTCCAGCTTTTCCTAGTCAGAGTCTGCTCACTGTGTATTTGCCTTGTTCATGTTTGTTGCTGACAGAGTCTGCATCCTGTTAGCCTGACTGGTTCCTGTCTTTACGTTAACCATAGAGGGTCCCTGTGGCTTCATTTGTCTCATAGATGCTTTCCATGCCCTCTCTTTCGTAATGGGGTATTGTGTCTGGTAGGTCTACGATGAATCCTCAAATGTATAGTATAGTTTAATCAGTTTCCTTATAGTAGTCTGTTCTGGGACATGTAATCACATAGCCTAATCTAGCCCCCATCCATTGTCTGATTTTGCATGTATTCCTTAGTGTCAAAAAGTGACAGTGAGCCAGGGCTGTATGCATGGATTCGGTACGGTGCCTCCAGCACAACAAACAAGGGTTGCCAATGTGTATGTAAGAACAAAAAATGCTTTTACCCTGACGGTGCACACACAGATTCACTTCTGCCGCCACCTTTTGATGGGGCGTGCGTGATGACTAGCTGTGACATTAATCAGCACGGAGGCACTGATGTTCCCTGTTGCAGTGGGAATTTTAGAGGCCACCCTGTGTACAAATGTTGTGATGAAACCTGCCTGATTCCTATTACTGATGCAAAATGCTTTTAAGCACACCAAGGTTGCCCTGTCGTCTGCCTTATTAAAGGTGTGCAGTGCTATAGCTGGACTATCCCCAGGTGTGTCGTTAGTTCACTTTGGCTTTAGGTCAAATCTGCTTTAAAGGATAGTCTGTTAATTCAAGGGTTGGATCCACAGACTCATGACTAGACCTGCACATAACTGTGACAACATGGAGGCCAATACTGACACAGGGTACACATGGACACACACTTGAACTGGACACCTTTGTTCAATGAACCACTGGAAATATGTGAACACATGTAGCATGGTCTGCTGGTCCTCCACACCCACAGGAGAAAATTAGGTCATTTACATGACTCAAACTGTGGTGTACCATAACTTTTTGGATTGGAGTTGGGACTCTGTGTCACAAACACTGTACCTACCAAGCATGTTCAAATGCCTGACTCATGGGTAGCATACACACAAGTGACCATGAAGTGGTATCCAACATTCCAGTACATGTAATGGCTTACCTTTGTAACATTGCCATTATCAACCGTCCTCTATCTATCCTGTGTATAGTTTGCCATGGGAGATGGTTTGTCCCCAAAGTCAGGGAAGTTCACACAGCATAAGATGCTACGAGTATGACAAACATATATCCTGACTGATGTACCTCGATGAATGGCATCTGATGGCTATCCACAATTCCAACACATGCATACAAGCACATTATGCAAAACACGTCTTGTGACATTCACACAGAGGCACAACAATTGAAATAGCCAATTCCCGGACATAAACACACAGGCCATGTGTACATTTAAAGTTGCGTAGCCTTGCTATCCTCTATTGATGCACCACCTGCTTAAACTAGGGAATACAAATTTTAATTCCAAATGTTTGGGTTGCTGTTGTGTCAGTTAAGAGTGCTAATCCGGCACAACAACATGAGTATTATGGTCCTCGGTAGTGTGGTCTGCCACATGTGCCCAAACACTGGAACACACACAGCAGGCCCTAACAGCCTATCTTTGTACTGTATAGTTATAGCTTTCATGCACGTAAAAAATGAAAAAAATGACACAAACACTGTTAAAGACATATTTTTATGCAAACGTGTCAAAAATGACACATAAGCGTCAAAAAATGCCGCATAGGTGTAAAAAAATGACTCTCGCAGCCATTATACATTAATTGGTCCCTAGCTTTAATTCCAACATTGCAACCCATGAAATTGGTTATCCATGAAAAATATATTGATCTTTGAATGAGGGGTAATTTTTAAGCATATGCGTCAATAAATATTGACGCAAAGCCCGAAAGCATCATAAAATGACACGCATCATAATAAAAACACACCACATTTGAGACAGGAAGTGATGTAGTAGGATATCCTGTTTACAGAAATGGTACAGTGGGTGTACTTTCACTTTCACTTTGCAGTCTGTGATTCTTCTAGACTGTGTGGCTGTGTTGGGAGTTGTGTCTGTCCAAATTGTGCTTTTGTCTCCTGTGTGCCATTCCAATTGTCATCTGTTGTTTTTGTAATTGTCTCAGTAATTCAAAGTGAGTGTGTTTTTGTCATTTTTTGTGCCTAATTTTGTCTTTATACTGTTGGGAGTGTGTAGTGGGTATTGTTAGTTGGGTATTGTTGGGCTGTTTGTGGGTACTTTAAGTTTCATTTTCCTACCTCCTTTCCCTATGTTTCCCTCTTTTCCCTTTCCTATCCCTATTATTTTCTGTGATGTTAGGCAGGCCACGTCTGGGGAGAACGGGGGAGGAGGAGCTGGGGGCTTTCATTTTGCTGGTGTGCAACTTCTTCAACCTGATGTTCGAGGCTAGGGGCAGGGTGATACAGGGGTATCACACCGAGGCTCAGAGGCTCAGGTGGTCCAAGGTGCTGTTCCACCTGAATAGGGTATTCAACAGCCAGCGCAAAGATCACCAACGCAAAAATCGCTGGGCTGACCATGTGGCCAGAGAGCAAGACCTGCTGGACCACCAGGGTGTGGTGATTGGTGGTCCTGTTGGTGAGTACAAATCAGACTAATGTGTACAGTAAAATGCTCTGTAGTGACAGTAGAAGATTTGGTGACATGCTGCATGCAAGGTTTGTGGACATGTGGAATGCAAGTTGAACATACAGTGGCCCTGATTTATACAATATTTGCTAAGCATTACCGTCATTTGTTGACGCAAAAGCTGCACGAACTTACAAAACACAACTTGATCTTGTAAATTAGTGCTGCTTTGACATCAATAGATGATGGTAATGCGGCACAAACAAATGTTTTATTCATGGTCTGTGAGTGTACCAGGAATGAGATGTATTTCACATGCTAAAGCAAGGAATGAATGTAGTCCCCAATTATTTGGAATACATGTCTGAACTGTATTCATGGCCATACGTACAAAGATCTTGCTAACCTCTGGTAATATCTTAGGCTGATATTTTGACTTGGTTTGTGCAGCATTTAAATTAATCGAGGATGCCAAAGTAATGCACACTGGATAATATCTAAATGTTTGGTGCTACTTTCCATAGCTGTAGCGTAAAAACAGGAAGCAAATGCTACACATAAAACAAAAAAATTCTGCCCCATGTTCATTGTTCCTGTGCGTTTTAATTTGCCTTGGGCACAATTGCTGGTACAGCGCTGAAGCATTTGCCATCTGTGTCACTTTATAGCCAAGCAATTTTCATAATTTATTGGGTCATCATGGGATCCCTGAACTTTGTGAATGTATGGTCACATATTATTTATTTGCATGATGTTATGCAAGGGAGCCCTGACTGCTTCCATCATACATTTAAAGTGACAAAATAGTTTGCTAGTTTACGTTTGGTACACCCCTGCTAATCTAGTGCAGCATATGTACAACAGTTAACTTCTCAGTATGAAGGCTATCACAGACATGGGTGTATGCTAAGATCAGCAGACCAGCATTCCTGTGACTGCTGCCATTGCCAAGGTGCATACAAATTGAGACCTACCTCATCAAGATTGCCAGAGTAGGACATTTGCTAAACCATGTTTCACTTAGGGGACAGTGGCAGTTCGTTGTATAACCACAGATCACCCAACATGGCATATGTAAGATGATGAATGTGGCTAACTGTGATCTACAATACCTGATATTGGTACACAGGGCACTGAATAACACATTTCAGGTGCAATGAGTACACCTGTGCCCATGCATTCTGTCACGGATGGTCAAATTAGACACTGTCAGCATATATTTCTTTGTTTTCATGATTTAGATAAATGTCCAAGCCATGTTTAGCGTAACATTGTCATCAAGTAACACACAGGATCCCTGCCATCATGGTGTCATGCGGGCATATACGACTGTGGGTACACTGGCAATGTGGCATATGTAACCTACAGACAACACAGGCCCACATATAATGGACCATAGAAAGCACAATAATTCCTGAACTAAACCCAACCCCTATGAGCATCACACAGTAACTGATTGTCCCTTGATGCACAAGCCACAATACCTGAGTGACTGGTATTGTAGTGCACCAGGAATGTGGCTTTGCATGTCTCTCATAACAACAAATGAAGAAATGGAGTACCCTATAGAAAGAATTCTGCCCAAAATTGAGTAATCATGTTTGTCACCACATGATTGTTAGTGCATGTGTGCATAAGTATGTCTATCAATCACTGGAGTGACAGGGTCAATACATGTTTGCAGTGGTATGTCTTTTGGGGTGTCTACATGCCTGAGGTGCTGCTCTATCATCTAAAATGTCACACAAAGTGATTTTTTGTTCCAAGTTCTGTACACTGAGCAGACATTGAGCACATTTCACCCTTCCATGTGTTACAGGTGGACCAGCCCCCTACACAATTGGAGAAGTGTCTCAATTTGCGGACCCAGACATATCCAGCATGTGTTGATATGTTAGTTCTGTGTTGTGTTTGCAGTTGTTGTGTGATTGACTCCTGTGTGTTGGACTCATTGCAGGGTATGATGTGCTGGCACATGATCTGATATGTGACTTGCCTGATGTTTGACATTTTGTTCCACGTTTGAGTTGGATAATCAGTGGCGGAGAGTCATATTTTGGGATTCTAGTGCTGCGCTATAGGCATGGGCAGGTGAACAGGGTGATATTTGTTGCTACATTTATGCCATTGATAAATTAGGAGGTGGCCATGTTCATGATTTAGTCAGAAAGTCATACCCTGATTCACACAGACCAGTGATGCCGAAGTGTTACCCACAGACTTGAGCCTCCCTGTTAACTAATGAACATGTAGGACAGGTTGTTTGACTTCCTAGCAGCATCTGCCTCCACATATTGTGCTACGTTTATGTGGGACCTGAGTAGAATGTCATAGGTGTGCATGCAGGCCCAGATGGCTGCTTGCATCTATGTGCTTGTTTTTGGAAAGGTATTAGTGAGATCAAATTATGTTGACAATTGTCCGCAATTAGGAACATAAATGTGGATGTGATTGTCCAATGTTTGAGTTAATCCTATTTGGCAGTCCTCCTTACCTGTGGTGGACTGACTAAACCCATGGACAGCTGTCCTTGATGTTTGAAGGTATGAGTTGCATGTCCATCACCCCCTGAGGCACAGGGTTAGGGTTATGAAATATGTGTACCTAGGTGTGAGGATCCCAGCGTAGAAGACAGACATGTAATTCCAACATTAATTTGTTCCAACCTAGGATACCCCCTCATGGTTAGCAACTGCATACCGTCCAGGCAATTCCATTTACAAATCACAGATCTTGTGGGCCTTGATTGTCATCCATAAGATATTAATTAGTTGGCAAATCACATGTGCAGGACTTGCAGTATTTGTTATGTGACTAATGGCAGAACAATGATGTACATATCATTTAAGTAGGTACACAGCTTTTTGAGCATTGCTGGGTTGTTAGATAGGAGATGTGTAGGCTGCGTTGGCATGTCATTCCCAGGGACATACTACGATCTGTACTGTGATTTGGACTGTTTAAGCTTTTTTTGAGGAAGTGTTAGAATATCATCAGTAGATATATCACACAATAATGTCACTAATGTTTGGCTTGCTCTATTTTTACAGCTGCCAACATGAATGCCCATCATATCAGGGAATTCCAAAGGCGGGCGATGCGTTACCACCACATACTGGATGTGAAGTCTGGGTTCCAAAATACGGCACAGTGTTATCGACATGAGAGAGCCACAGGGGTCTGGAGGGCATTTGCCCAAGGGGGGCCATCCTTGCCCACAACAGCCACCACCACCAGCACAACCACTCCGACCACAGTCGCACAAAGGATGACAGCCACTGTTGCAGGTCCCTCTACCACATCAGCTCCAGGCCCAAAGACAGCAGCTCCTGCACCTCCCCCTCCAAGCATGGCACCGGCACCAGCACTACCATCCACTAGTGGCACACAGACAACCCCTGCTGCAGTGATAGACAATGCAGAATTCCAACAAATGAGACCTGACATCCAACGGATGTTCCGCAGTATGGACAGGCTGTAGCAGGAGGTGTCCCACAATAGCAGGAGACTGCGTGGAATAAAGAAGATCCTGCGGAGGGCAAACTTGTGACTTTGTGACCCTCAGCCATGATTCCCTCCCCTCCTGCCTCTTTCCTGGTTCTTAAATTTAGTGGGCTTAGGGGGCTTAGAGTTAGGTTAGAATAGGCTGTTAGTTTAGTTAGTATAAGTGGGTTGGGGGTGGAGGGGGTTATATTATTACATGTGTTATTTTTGTGGGTGGGTGTGTGGGGGATGATGTTGGGGTTTATGTTTATAAAAAATAAAAAGAATACAAAAAAAATATAAAAATAAATACCCCAAAAAATTATATTTGTTTAGGATAAGATAGTATGTGTTTAGGTTAGTATATGTTGTCCTACATGTGTCCCGTCATATAAGGGGGGTGGGGAGATTGATGTTTAGAGTGTTTAGTTAAATGTGATAGGTAAGTTCAGCTTAGGGTAGTTAAGGCCAGTTGTGGGTAATGTGTAGTTAGGATAGGTTAGGTTAGTTAAGGTGTTTCTCCTAGTTTTGTTATCCTTTTTTTACTGTTAAATAAATATTTAGGTACTCCTTTACAGTATTTGTCATATGCTTGGGGATCACGACCTTGGCATGGGTGAACAGTGTCAATTTAGTATTTGTATTTGTGTACCATCCTGCATCCGAATCCCATTATTAACATGGTTATTCACCATTCCTAATGTGCAGTCACATTGGCAGCTACACCACAGCTACTTCTCAATGCCTCTGCCATCCATTGCACCCACCACTCAAGGTAACTATGGTTTCCAATGTGTTGTGAAGTTTGGATGTGTGTTTTAAATCTGTCATCGTTTGAGACCTGATTTGGAGTCTTGACCACTGTGGTACGTCTGCCTGCAGCCTGATGTTCATGTGAACCCTGAAAAGGTGAATGATGTTTTAATCTTATGTAGTATTGTATACATAAATCACACCTATCATTTCTTACATTGTACTCCCAGGTGACATAAATGTCCATACACTCATACACATCCATTCCTGCTGTATGGTGTGTGTGATGAAAGTTTATAGTCAGATGTGACATACATAAAGATTGTCTTGAAGGGAATTTTGAACACATTGATTTTCAGCTTAAACATCCCTTGAAGCGGACTTTTTCAGTCCAACACAGCATTATACTGTTAGTTCTCAATTTACTTCAGAAATAAGCCTCAGGAAGCGCAGATGATGACACAATCCAGACCCCAGTGCATAGTAATCAGCCCACAATCTTTCAAGGCAGTTGTATTGACATTCTATGGCCATTGACATGTACATCACTAATCTCCTACACAGTTGAAGTGTTACATTACACAGAGACAAAGTGGTTGTGTAAGTGCTATTTTTTTGAAAGTGCTGTAGTGCAATATTTACATAGTTCAGGATTTGAGTCCATTAGTGTGACGCATTCTATTGTGATGCTACACAAGTGCAATGGGACATGTCATTGGACATGCTGGGGTGAAGTGTCATACAGTGCAGAGGAACATGAATTGCCAATGAGGTCTTGAGAGACAATCACAGAGCATAGTTCCAAGGTAAACAGTGTGCTGGAGAACAGTGCATGTGAGCATCTGTTGCAAAACTGGCATGTTAACAAGCACAGGACCTAGGATATCAGTGCCCATGTGGCATGGACTTGAGCTACCGGGTACTTTTACGGGTGAAGGTGATCTGTTCCACGTCTTCATCTTCTGATGTGTGTGTCTTCTCCTCTGCCCTTGGTGGTGGTGGGATTGAAGGGGCCACACACACTTCAGTGTTTGAAGACGTGGAGTCAGAAATCCCGTTTGCTGCCAACTGTGGGGCTATTAAGGGCATAACTGCAGCAAGGAGGAGCTGCTGGTTCTTAAGTATAGGAGCTACATCACTGTGGTATGCAGCCAGGTAGGCCCTGAGGGGGTCATGATTGCATTCGTGCACGCAGTAAAAGGTTTGGGGTGCGAGGTGTTGTGGCAACTCCCTTACTGCAGTGGTGAATTC
Organism: Pleurodeles waltl; assembly: GCF_031143425.1. Classification (NCBI taxonomy): domain Eukaryota; kingdom Metazoa; phylum Chordata; class Amphibia; order Caudata; family Salamandridae; genus Pleurodeles; species Pleurodeles waltl. The sequence goes on from NC_090444.1 coordinate 139,045,546, forward strand.
CTTTACACTTTGTTGTAGTCCTTGCAGGATGGATGTTAGCGCTTGCATGGCTGCTCCCTGTTCTGCAGATGACATCATGCACGAACGCATCCCCTCAAGGCTGGCTGCCATATTTTGCATCCCCACCCTCACATCCTTGGCCAGCTCCCGCTGTACTCCAACTACAGTCCTCTCAAAGGTGGTACCAGTGTCCTCAGAGTCCTCAGCTGGGTTGGGGCTGGCAGGTCGTACAATTGGGGTTGTGGGTGGGTCCTCTGTGATGGCTGCTACTTCTGTGCTCCTCCTTGCCACTGAAGTTGGGGTCTTGAGAGTTCCAAGGACATCTTGGAGGGTCTGCTGGCTAATGTTTGTCAGCTGGTCATCCATGTCATCAGGGAAGTCCAGGACTGGCATATCCCCAGAGAGCCTTCGTCCTCTGCAATGAGATATTGTACAATTAGCGTGTCTGTGTTGTGGCATTTGTAATGTGAGTTCCAATTCTCCCAGGCCTATGCCCAACCTGCATGTCATATGTGGTGTGGGCAGTTTGGGGAAATGTCTGCATCACATCCTCTAGGTGTAGGTTCTGCCCAAATTGTATGTTGCCACCTTATTGTACAACTCAACCCTCCGTCTACTTCCGTTATCATGGTGTGGCCTTGCACTGGCTGTGGGTGTTCTGATGGCACTTGCACCACACATAACAATCTGGAACTGACCCAGTCTCTAATATTTCACATCCACCGATATGTTGCTGAGACCTAGCATATACTATGCATAGCATTGGTATGGCACGATACGGGTGTCAGCATTGTTAATGTGCACTAATGATGTTGGGGAATCTGTGCTACATTGGATTGCACTGATGGTCCTAGCAGTGTTCCATTTCCTCTTATGACTGTGTGGGTGTGTTTCACTAGCTAGAAACATATGTCCTCCCCCTCAATGCTGTTGTCTTAGCACTATGACACTTGATATGTTGCATGGTGGCATTGCAGCTATTGTAACACAGACACAGGGTAGACCCTGACATGTGCAGCATGGGTATGACATTACTGCTGTGTACCTCATACTGTTAATTACAATACCTAATGTTTGTAGCGCCTATAGAAATTAGCATTTGACAGGATTTGCACATTTTTATTAATTACAGGGGATTGATAACGTTGTCATCCTGAACCGTCTATTTTGGGTGTGTTTGATCCATGGGCACGTAACTGCCATTGGCTACTTGACCTGCACACATAGCAGAGCTGGTAGTGGCAACTGTTGTCAATTGTAAATACCACTTTCGGATATGGCCCGAGACTGGAAATTGAGCCCTAGTTCCTGTAGCGCCACTACCAGCTGTCGTGTGACAGCAGGCCAGTTTTACGTTGTACCCTACCCTCCTGGACTGGCTTTTCCTTTCCAACATCCTTGGCATGGCAGAGTACCCCCATGCAAACGTTGTTGGTGTAGTGTTGTGCTGTGCCCCAGGTTTCCCCTGCACAGCCCATGCACCCGTGCCGTGCCCCTTTGCCCTTTCCACTACCTGATTATCATGGCTGACATGCATTGTGTAGTAGGTATGTCCTCCCCCCTGCTTGCAGTTACCAATTAGGAATTTTTGTTCCCCATGCCATTTACCCTGCATCTGTGTTGTATCCTGGTAGTCTGCACTGTCCTGTCTTTGAATCCCTGTGACGAGCTCCTCAGGGATGACAGCTGCCACCATCTCCTCCATGTGGTCCAGGGCCTCCTGAGGTGCTGGACTCCCACAGCCAGTCCGCAGTGCTGCCTTCCTGTTCCTTGCCATCTCTTCCTTGGTCCTGCGCTTGCAGTCATGCCGTACTTCTGCCACACTGTTGATCTTATTGACAATTTGTTGCCAACTTGCCTCTCTCCTACCAATTGGCAATTTAGAGGTGACAAAAAGTTGATGCTGGTGTTCCGTCACCTCTTTCACCAGTATTTCATGCTCCTCTGCACTGAACCAACACTTCCCTTTCTTCTTCTCCCTCTCCTGGGTCTTGTGTGAGTCCTCCTGGCTGGTTCCTGGTTGGTTGTCATCTTCCTGGGGTCTCTCATGGATTCTGGAATCCATTTTGGGGCTCCTGTGAACATTTTGCTGTGTTTGTGCCGCTTTTTGAAGCTATTGCCACAATAAAAGGCGCGTATCCGGTTTGCAATGTTGTAAACCGGATTAAAGTAATTTTCGCCGCGTTAACATCATTTTTCTTTATGACGAGGTGCATTGGTTTGAGTCAATAAAAATGATTCTAACCAGTGGTTTGCGCCGCCCAGCGTCAAAGTATAAATTTGACCCCTGGGTGGCACAAAGAAATGGCGTCAGCCGGCGTTAAACATTTTGATGCAAAACTGCGTCGGCGCAGTTTGGCGTCAACAAGTATAAATATGGCCCTAAATTCCAACCCAAAGGCAAGTATAAACTTCTGCCAACAGGCCTTAGGATCAGGAGGTTCCTTTTGGTGATTCCAAGAAAACGATGCCTTGAAGCAGTATGTTATTAGAATGGCCCAGCATCATCGTTTTAGGTTCCCAGCAAATAGCTACATCCATCAGATCATTTAACTTACTAAAAAACACTCACCAGAATAAATACAAAGGACAGGGGGCAAAGACATGCGTGGTGTCGGCATCTGAGCCCTGACGGTGGAATCAATTGGAGGACGGCCGGCAACCCATTTTAAACAAAGGAGAAGGCTTATAATACATATTGTATACTATATTAATTGAGTGGGTTTGCAAACAAGATGTATTGAGAGATTTCTGAGCCAGCAGATTGGAGTGCCTAATGTCTTCCATAGAGACTTGGACGACCAGTTTGTTGGAGTACTTGCCAGTTGGTCAAAGTAATGTATGTGCGCCAATAGCCCAAAAGAATCCGAAAAAGATGTCTACATCACCACGTTTAAGCCCCTTTCAGATATAGAACAAAAATAAATTCTGGTCTATAGAGAGGGTGTGAACTGGCAGATGACAAAGATACTCAGAAAGCTGGAGATAGTGAAAAAAAGCCTGCTTAGGCAGTCGGAAGGATCTCTGTAATTCCTCAAAAGAAAGAAGGGTGCTTTCACAAAAAAAGCTGACCAAGCCCCTGTACACCAGCCGACTGCCAGAACAGAATATAGCCATGTTGGGTAATCCATGGAAGGTTAGGTTTGGCTCCAAAGACCCTGCAACATTTAAGTCTAAAAGAGTGCAAATATGTGACCAAGCTTTCTCAAAGACAGCAAGAGTCTTAAATCTAGTGTTTGTAAAGTACATGGGGGCATATTTATACTTGTTTTGCGCCAAATTTGCGTAATTTGTTTTTACGCAAATTCAGAGTAAAACTAACTCCATATTTATACTTTGGCGCTAGACCCGTCTAGCGGCAAATTTATGGAGTTAAAGTCATTTTGTGGACGTGGAAACCTACTTTGCATCAATGAGATGCAAAGTAAGTGTCCCCGTGCAAAAAATGACTCTATGGCCTTAGCGCCATCTTTATCAGCCGTGCTAAATTCACACACGGGAGGGAGGAGGGATCAAACAATGGTGCAAAGCTTGCTTTGCACCATTTTTTAATGCCTGGGTCAGGGCAGGCGCTAGGAGACCTGTGGGCTTACTTCCATGGTGGAACACCATGGAATAAGCCCACAGGTGCCCTCCTCAGGCCCCAGAGACACCCCCACCCACACCAGAGGGACAGCGGAGGATGGGGGACCCCCATGCCAGGTAAGTACTGGTAAGTACAGGTAAGAATTTTTTTTTTAAGTGCCATTGGGGGCCTTGAAATGGGTCCCCATACATGGCACTGGGTGCAGTGGCCATGTCCAGGGGACCCTAGTTCCCAGTGCAGGACATTGGTGTGGTGGGCATGACTCCCGTCTTTTCTAAGACAGGAGTAATGTGGTATGGATGGTTTTGCATCAGAAGATGACTCTAGGCAGGTTAGAGTCATTTTTTTTTACTCTAACCTGCCTAACATCATTTTTTGGTGCAAAACCCCCTTCCGCCAGCCCCACCCAACTAAAATCTTTTTTTTTTACGCTAGCCTACCCTTTGCACCGGCTTGCACCATTCCATAAATTCTGGTGCACAGAAATGGTACAAGCTGGTGCTAAACATTTTGGTGCATGTGAGAAAACAGGGCTGATTGCAGAGGCCCCCTAACTTTTTGTCCCCATTTTCCACTTTTTGCTGGTGTTTTCCTGACTCTGATGGTGCCCTGGGTACTGCTAACCAGTCCCAGGGCCTGTGCTCTGTGTAAAATCAATATGCAAATTAGGCTCATTATAATTGGCTAAGTTAACCTGCCTATAAGTCCCTAGTATATGGTAGGGCATGTAGGTTTAGGGACCACAGCATAGGTGGTGCACACCTAGGTGCACTGCTGAGGTGCCCAGTGTCATTTTAAAGGCAGGCCTGCCTTGCTGGCTGCTTTTAAATTAAAGTTATATGCAAATTCGACTTTGGAATTAAAAGTAGTTCCAAAGTCTTAAAATACCTTATTTTTACATATAAGTCACCCCTAAGGTGTGCCCTATGTGCCCCTAGGGCTGGGTGCCATGTAACTATAAGCAGGGACTTTATAAAAATAGATTTATAAACCCTGGTGAGTTAAAAACAGCCAAAATCGTTTTTCCCTCATTGAAGTAAATGGCCTTCATAGGCTAGAATGGGGAGACTTTATTTTAAATTTTAAAGTCTCCTTAAATGTTGCATACCAAGAATTTGGTATCACATTAATTGTTGTAATAAATCCCACAACTTCCAGTTGTTGGATTTAATATAACTTGTTCAGGTAAAAAGTTTTAGACTTTACCTAAAAAGTTGCCAATTTCAGCCCTGCATTGCTTTTGCTGCTGTGCTCTGATTGGCCAGCCTGCAGCAGCTTAGCCAAGCTGCCTTGATGAGGTGTGAAGTGGCCTGGCTTCACACAAAGGAATGTGCTTGTGGGAGAGAATCTCCCCTCAGCAGATGGTGAGGTAGGAAGGGGGAGGGCTGCCAAACTGGTCTTCAAAGGCAGAGAAAGACATTTGGAGCAACCAGCAACACCCCCACATCCTGCAACCCCAGACAACTAGGTGCCCCCTTGATTAGATTAGGAGAGGGCAGGAGAGGGGTGTGTTTATGATTTTTAGCCACACCAGTGGGTGGGCTCAGCCAGATGTAACCTCCAAAAATCAGATTCAGCCATGTTGGATTTTTAGAGAATGTTGCCTTCTGGGATGGATTTTTGCCACACTTCCCAGGAAGTGGTCATCACAGGGGGACGACCCTGTACCTGATTGGAGAACCAGGACCCCCCTGCTTTTCACCCAGGAGCAAGGATAAAACTGGCAGACCTGCACCCACACCTCAGATCCCCACCAGAATTCAACAAGAAAAGAACTAAAGGAGAAGAAGGACTGCCCTGCTGGACCCCTGGCCTGCACCTGGAACCTGCACTCAGAAGGACTGCACCAGCTGCACACTTGGGCTTCACCACAAGAAGGACTTTGCCTGGCTTCAACTGGTTCAAGGAGGGACTCCCTGTTTGCTACAGGTGAAAAATTGCTAACCAGAGTCCCCTGCACCAACTCCTGAAGAAAGCGACCAGCTGACCACTGCCCAGTGGCCAAAAAGGAGTTTGCGCCAGGTGCATCCTGGGAGTTGTAGTCCGCACCCCCTAAGGACCATCTCAGAACTTCTGGACCCTTGGGGTGAGCTGTGGACCCCAAAAGAACCTTAAAAGAACATCTGGGTGAAGCCCCAGAAGTTTGGAGAAGATTTGAGAATTTTTGTAAAAAAGCTCCATAGAGGGACCGACCCGCCGCGGAAATTGTAGCTGGCTTGCCTCAACCGCGACCCGGCCTGATTTGCTGGTTCGTCCCAGTAAAGAAAAATCTCAGAAAAAGAGACTAAGGCGGTGATTCTAACCGCGGCGGGCGGCGGTCGCCGCCCGCCATGCGGTTACCGCCAATTGACCGCACCGCAGTCACAAGACCGCGGCGGCCATTCTGGCTTTCCCGCTGTGCTGGCGGGCGACCGCCAAAAGGCCGCCCGCCAGCACAGCGGGAAAGACCCAGCAACGATGAAGCCGGCTCCGAATGGAGCCGGCGGAGTTGCTGGAGTGCGACGGGTGCAGTAGCACCCGTCGCGAATTTCAGTGTCTGCTAGGCAGACACTGAAATTCTTTTTGGGGCCCTCTTACGGGGGCCCCTGCAGTGCCCATGCCATTGGCATGGGCACTGCAGGGGCCCCCAGGGGCCCGCGGCACCCCCTACCGCCATCCTGTTCCTGGCGGGAGACCCGCCAGGAACAGGATGGCGGTAGGGGGTGTCAGAATCCCCATGGCGGCGGAGCGGAGGATTCTCAAGGGCAGCGGAAAGTCGGCGGTACACCGCCGACTTGCCGTTTCTGGCCGCGGCTGAACCGCCGCGGTCAGAATGCCCAGCGGTGCACCGCCAGCCTGTTGGCGGTGCTACCGCGGTTATTCGCCCTGGCGGTTTTTACCGCCAGGGTTAGAATGACCACCTAAGTCCGAAGGTGAAAAGTTGACCGGGACCTCCCAGCCATCGTATCCGAGAAGGGCTCCATGGACGTCGGATCAAGATCCAGGTTTACCCCGGTCGAAGGATTTTCACCTCGAAAAAATGACTAAGTCCGAAGGTAAAAATCTCCACCGAGGAATCCAGCATCGCGTATCCGGGGAAGGGCTCCAGGAGGTCGGATAGGACTGGCAGGTTCGTCCCGCTGAAGAAAATCTTCAAAATAAAGTCTAAGTCAGAAGGTAACTTTTTAACCGAGGCCTCCCGCGACCTGTAGCCGAGCAGGGCTCCATCGCGGTCGGCCTGAAAGTTTGACTTTGCCCCGGTCGAGGTGCAACCAGATGACCCAATTGGCGCTTTTTGTTTCTAAGCGCTAGATAAATAATAATTCTTTAAAAATTCATATCTCCGGTTCCCTTTATCCGATTTTATTCGTTTTGGTGTCATTTTAAAGATAAAAATATAAACTATTTTTATAAATTGGTTTTGGATTTTTAAACTGTTTCCTGTGTTTTATTTAATTACTGTTTTGTGATATTTGAATGCTTTACACACTGTCTCCTAAGTTAAGCCTTGACGCTCGTTGCCAAGCTACCAAGGGTTGAGCTGGGGTTAATTTACTGAGACCTAACTGGACCTAAGTGGAGGTTAGTGGCTTGTTGCTAGGTGTAGGTACCTACCTGCCCTTACCAATAACCCATTTTCCAACAGTGCAAAACTGCGTCAGTGCAGTTTTGCACCAAAAAGTATAAATCAGTGCCTTGGTGTCAATAGTCCAGTGCAATGGCTGATGAACATTGTGATGATTGATGTAATGTGAGTAGAGACCAGCCAACTGCCAATTAGCTAAACCCAATACAGCCAAGAGGTGCGAACTAAAAGAAGAGATCAAATGGAGACAGAATGATGGGAGTTCCATACTTATTATCATCAATTATAAACACTCATTCATAAAGGGCAAACATTCACCTCAACAGGTATCGTGGGGATAACATGTTGCCTGTAACACATGGAACTGAGCAGAAACCCTGGTAACTTGTTTAGCCCTAGTTACCCACCACCTTAGCAAGGTGCCAGTTATTTAAAACCTCCTAAAGCTATATACCTATCTGTCAAACATGGAGCTAACCAAAAGTTAACCCCAGGCTCTCCTACTACTTAGTAAAACGCCAGGTTTTGAAATTCCTCCTGCAATTGTACAAATTGCCATCCTTTCTAAGGAATTGCAGAAGATTAATCCATAGTTGGGAAGCCTTCAACTGAAAGGGCCTGTCACCAGATCTCCCTTTCTTAAAACTTGGTACACAAACCAGATTTGCAGATGGCGACTATAGCTGCCTCTGTGGCTTATTGTGGCAAAATATCTTCTTCAAAAGAGAAAGACGAAACCAGTTTAAAGCTTTAAATATTATGCACATTGTTATAAAAACAATTATTTATTTCACTGGTTACCAGTGTAGTTCTCTTAAGGCCCTTGGTGCTGAATCATACCTGGATTTGTTGGGTGCAAGCTTTGCTGCCATTCTCTGGACCCTGTCAAGTCTTTTAAGTAGATAGTCAGGGATACCCATCATGAGTGCATTGGAATAATCTATTCTACTGTGCACTGCACATTGCATCACTAGCTTCCGTGCTAGTTGAGGCACTAAGGCAGTATTTTTTCTTAAATTTCTCAGCAGGCCATAGGATGTTGCTTCTCGTCTGTTTATGTACGTTTCCATCAAGAGATTCTCTTCCATGAGAATCCCCAAGTTTCGAACAGTTTTGGGCAGTACCAATGCTCTCACAGGTATTCCCGGACCAAAAATTACTTGAGAGGGAAAAGGAACCTTTTGTGGGTGCACAGCAAAGAAACTCAGTCTTAATCCCATTACTTTTATAACAATTCTGATTAAGCCACGTTGCCATCTCTAGCAGAGACATGTGCAGCCTATCTAATTGGAATGGGCAATTATGAAGTGATAGAATGCCCGGGGTATCATCCACATAGCTTACAAAGTCAATTACATAGGCTTTAATTAGTCTCATTAGTGTTTGCAAGTAGGTACCACCCTTATCACGGGGGAGCTACAAGTAGTGAATAGCACACCATGGGGCTCATTCCGACCCCGGCGGTCAAGGACCGCCGGGGCCGGGGATGCGGGAGCACCGCCAACAGGCTGGCGGTGCCTCGCAGGGCATTCTGACCGTAGCGGTTTGGCTGCGGTCAGACCAGGAAAACCGGCGGTCTCCCGCCGGTTTTCCGCTGCCCTGGGAATCCCCCATGGCGGCGCAGCTTGCTGCGCCGCCATGGGGGATTCCGACCCCCTCACCGCCATCCTGTTCCTGGCGGTTCCGACCGCCAGGAACAGGATGACGGTGAGGGGTGTTGTGGGGCCCCTGGGGGCCCCTGCAGTGCCCATGCCAATGGCATGGGCACTGCAGGGGCCCCCGTAAGAGGGCCCCACTTTGAATTCCAGTGTCTGCTCAGCAGACACTGGAATTCGCGACGGGTGCAACTGCACCCGTCGCACCTTCCCACTCCGCCGGCTCCATTCGGAGCGGGCTTCCTCGTGGGAAGGGGTTTCCCGCTGGGCTGGCGGGCGGCCTGCTGGCGGTCGCCCGCCAGCCCAGCGGGAAAGCCAGAATGGCCTCCGCGGTCTTTCGACCGCGGAGCGGCCATATGGCGGTTCCCTCCAGGCGGGCGACCCCCCATGTGTTTTTATATTGCCATAGAAAATGTTACCAGATGGCTTTCGCCTTCTTAAAAAAAACCTTTGGTAAAAATAGTAGCTTTGCCCGATACACATAAATAGTGTGTGAAAATAATCATTTTAATTACATTGCATCTGCCTATAATCCACAAGTACAATCGGTCCTATTCTCTAAAGACTGTTAAAGGTTCAGGCTGTAGTGTATCATAGTTAAGGCTCAACAGTTTGCTAGTAGCAGAGGTAATCTGTCCCCACCCACCCCTAAATATATAGCGGCTTTAACATGGTGAGGATCTGGGGCTCTGACACAAGGTGCATGATAACCTGCATTTTATGCACATTCATCATAGTCTTAGAAACTGTTTCAAATTGACTCACAATTCTATAGATTTAAGCAAGGGCCCTAGATGGAAAGGAGGTCAAAACAGAGACATTGTCCGTGTATGCTAAAACGTTAGTGGTGAACCCATTAAACCTCAATAGAGGGATGAAGTCTGCTACGCTAAGCTTCTGAATGTACGGTATCTGATGGAGAAGAGGAGACAAAGGACATCTCTTTCTGGTGCCCCGATGGATATACACTATATCTGAAATCCGTCCCGTAGAAACAATTCAAGCCGACAGTGAGTGATAAAGAAATGTACCTGCAGATACAAAATTGTTGCTAAGACCCGTCTGATTCATAACTACTTTCAAACACTTTTTCTACATCCAAATAGATCATCGCAGAGAGCTTACTCGGTTCTTCCACAACCTCCAACACGGAAATGCAAGATTTATATGAGCTGAGTTATCTCGAGCAGGAATAAAACCATTCTGTACTGGGTCCACCAAAGAAGAGATGACTGATGAAAGTTAATTGCAAGGACCCAAGCATACAGCTTAGCATCGGTGATCATTATTGAGATAGGTTGATCTGACACACAGTTGAGAAGCTCCTTCAGTTTTTTCTAAGAAATACCACTACGGAAAAGATTCTGTAAAATTAATTTGGGATAGAGGTTGGAATAAAGCTTTCCTGGTATCTGCTATCGTGATTGACGCCAAGTGCAGCTCACTCGGTGTCAGTCACCAATGGCAATTTCGCACTCTAAACACGTACTCGTTTACTCCTAAAAGTGGAGGATGTGTAAACTTTGTATACAATGCTGTGTAGAACTCGTGGAAAGTGGCCAAAACCTATTTGGTCACTGACACCACTCGACCCAAGGGCTTCCTAATACTAGTTATCACATTCTAAGAATGACAATCACGAATCTAACAGGCAAATATACGACCTATTTCCTCATTGTTCTCAATGCAAGAAACCTGCTTATGCCGCCATTTTTTATAAACCCTAATACAAATCTTTTTCTGAATCGTTCCAATAAAGGTCAATTGTTCAAATATCCGCTATGCATTATGTGCTGGAAGATTAGACAGACAGAAAGAGCTTTTTAATTATTTTTTCACAAGCTTGGTGTGTAATTGAAACTCCAATTTTTTTTCCTCCCGATTTCGGTGAATCGAAAAGCTAAGTGTTTGTCCCTTAATAGAGGCTTTAAGAAGCCATGATCGTAATATAGGCCACATCCTGTAATAATTTGCGATTACATGACCAGCGTGAAGGCCCAATTCCACAGGTAGCAGAGCTGCGTATGAAAAACAGCGAGAGAGCACCATGATCAAGAGGATTCACAGGTGTCTCGTTACCCAAAGACACGAGATGACAATAGGACTAGCCGAGAGCATACTTATCTGTGACGTCATATCATGCAGGGCTGAATAAAATGTGAAGCCCGGCTCTAATCCTCAACAGGCCAGCCACACATCCTGAAGGACATGCAAGTCCATATCTTCATCAAGAGTGTGAACCCCTCATCCATCTATCAGCTCACTCTGAGAGGTTGAAGGCAAACTAGACTGAAGTACCAGCTTAAACCCCCCACAGATTATAATCAGGTCATATGACTGTCTCATTTCCAAAGGAAGGAAATAAAAATAGAGAGATTATCCGTGTTAGGAGCATACAACTGCATAAGGTAAATTGAAAATTAGCTTTTCTTACTGGAGCATTAATCCAGCAGCCCCTTTTATCAGCAGTAACTTTAGAAACTGATCACTTGTGATTGCTAGCCAGAAGCATTACTCCATTCTGTGACCTCTCAATGACAAAAGCTGCAAATGTCCTATAGCCAAGATTCTCTACTTTCCTAACCACATGTAACCTAAGATGGGCCTCCTCCTGGAGGCATACCAGCTGTGGTTTGAACATGATTAACGCTTTCCTAACACATTAGAACTTGGTGGTTGCTCTCAGGCCATCCATATTCCAACTGAGTATATGAATGCTCTGGCTAAATGCCCTCCACCATGCTCACCCATCAGAAACAAATGTAGATCTCTGCCTAAGGTAAAACAATTAGCGACCATCATTGATAATTGCCCATTTTGAAACATTTGCACATCCCAAGTGGTCTGGTTGAACCTATGACAATGTAAAAAACAACCCACCCAATCCCTGATGCCTTTTTATTCTTACACCCCTTCCTTTATCCACTGCAAACCTTCTCCCAGTCTCATGCTTATCCTAGTTTCCCAAAGAAAATAAGGATCCTTACCTTTCTGACTACCCCACCACCATTCCAGCCCAGCATATAGCTGCTCGAAAGACAAATGCTCAGCTAATCGCTGGTCCCAAACCAGTCACCCAGAACACCCAGAGACCCCAGCCTCCACTTGGACAAAAAGATAGAAAAAGAAGGGAACAACATAACATATCAATCAATATCTCCCTCTTTAAACCAAGCATAACAATTACACAATAACATACGTATAATGTGATCAAACAGAATCACCCACAAATCGACTACCTAACACAAGAAAAAAGATCAGAGGAAATCCTAAACCAATCCTCAGTTTTCACTTGTGGACTCTGTGCCTCACATTTTCAAAAGGTCCTGAGCTTTCAATAGATCTCGACAAACATGTGTTTTCCCTGATGAGAAAGGTTAAGCTTAGCTGGCTCAACAAGAGAGACAGAACCCCCAAAAGCAGGTATCAGTTCTCTAAGCTTCCATCTATCTTCCACTGTCTCGTGACAGAGGTCAAACCGTAAACAAACTCCACCCCACATGACTTAGTAGTGTAGAATGGGCAAGAATGCTGATAGATCAGTTGGCAAAAAATGTAATTTCCCAGATGAACCAAAATAACCCTGAGATACTGTGAGGCTTTCACTTGAGTTGGCTTTCAAAAAGGAAATCAATACATCTTTGCACCTGACTGCCTATATCCAAGTCATTAAATTGCAGAAATGGCTGTCTGAACAGATTAACTATAAACCCTCTGGAATCAACCAAGCATCCGCAAATTGTTATGGTCTAATCAGCTTTTCTATATCCTAGATGTTAGACCTGACAGCCTTAGGGTGGTCACCCCTAACTTTTTGCCTGCGTCCCTCCACTTTTTTGACACTGTTTTTGCTGGGTTTTAGACTCTGCGCACTTTACCACTGCTAACCAGTGCTAAAGTGCATATTCTCTCTCCCTTTAAACATGATAACCTTGGATCACACCAAATTGGACTATTTGATTTACTTGTAAGTCCCTAATAGAGTGCACTATATGTGCCCAGGGCCTGTAAATTAAATGCTACTAGTGGGCCTGCAGCACTGGTTGTGCCACTCACTTTAGTAGCCCCTTTACCTTGTCTCAGGCCTGCCATTGCAAGGCCTGTGTGTGCAGTTTCACTGTCACCTCGACTTGGTATTTAAAAGTACTTGCCAAGCCTAAAACTCCCTTTTCTCTACATATAAGTCACCTCTAATGTGTGCCCTAGGTAACCCCTAGAGCAGGGTGCTGTGTGCGTAAAAGGCAGGACATGTACTTGTTTAGTTTACATGTCCTGGTAGTGTAAAACTCCTAAATTCTTTGTTACACTACTGTGAGGCCTGCTCCCATCTTAGGCTAACATTGGGGCTGCCCTCATACATTGTTGAAGTGGTAGCTGCTGATCTGAAAGGAGTAGGAAGGTCATATTTAGTATGGCCAGAATGGTAATACAAACTCCTGCTGACTGGTGAACTTGGATTTAATATTACTATTTTAGAAATGCCACTTTTAGAAAGGGAGCATTTCTCTGCACGTATATCTTTCTGTGCCTTACAATCCACGTCTGGCTGGGTTTAGTTGACAGCTCCTTGTGCATTCACTCACACACACCCCAAACACCGGGTACTCAGCCTCACTTGCATACATCTGCATTTTGAGTGGGTCTTCCTGGGTTGGGAGGGTGGAGGGCCTGCTCTCACACAAAGGACTGCCACACCCCCTACTGAGACCCTGACAGACAGGATTGAACTGAAAGGGGACCTGGTGCACTTTTAAGCCACTCTTTGAAGTCTCCCACACTTCAAAGGCACATTTGGGTATAAAACAGGGCCTCTGCCCCACCACCTCAGACACTTCCTGGAGAAGAAACCAGAACCTGCACCCTGACAAGAAGAACTGCCTGGCTGCCTAAAGGACTCACCTGACTGCTTTCTACAGAGGACTGCTGCCTTGCTGTTGCCCTGCTGTCTTGCTGCTCTCTTGCCTTGCTGCAAAAGTGTTCTCCAAGGGCTTGGATAGAGCTTGCCTCCTGTTCCCTGAAGTCTCAGGACCAAAAAGACTTCTCTCTTGCAACTGGACTCCTTGTGCAGTGAAAAATTTGCCGCACAGCTTGTGCCGCGGCAAAAAATTTACCGCTCGCCGAACCGGAACGACGCCGCTCGACTCCGTGAGGAATACTCAACGCGGCACCTGCGGTGCAACCGGAACTTCGACACACGGCCTACCTAGGACAACACCGCCCAACTTCCAGAGGGGAAATCGACGCAGCGCCTTCCATGAGGGAGAAATTTCCCCGCATCGCCCACCGGAACGATGCAGAGCTGGTCAACAAGCCCAGGATTCCACGCACAGACCCCGGGGCGTCTGAAAACCCCGCGACCCAAAGAGGAGACCCGTCCACGTGCCGGAAATTGACGCAACGTCTTCCCCGCGTGGAAAATAACGACGCAAGTCCGTGTGTGAAGGGGCGAAACCGACCCACACACCATTTTTCCACGCATCTCCTCTTCTGCAGCCCTTTGCGGAGATTTTTCACTCCAACCAGGTACTTTGTGCTTGTAAGAGACTTTGGGAGTCATTCTGACCCTGGCGGGTGGCGGGCGCCGCCCGCCGCCCGCCGGGCGGAAACCGCCCAAACACCGCACTGCGGTCAAATGACCGCGGCGGTGATCACAACTTTCCCGCTGGGCCAGCGGGCGATCTCAAGCAGATCGGCCGCCGGCCCAGCGGGAAAGCCCCAGCAAAGATGAAGCCGGCTCCGAATGGAGCCGGCGGATTTGCTGGGGTGCGACGGTTGCAGTGGCACCCGTCGCGATTTTCAGTGTCTGCTTTGCAGACACTGAAAATCTTAATGGGGCCCTGTTAGGGGGCCCCTGCAGTGCCCATGCCAGTGGAATGGGCACTGCAGGGGCCCCCAGGGGCCCCACGACACCCGTTCCCACCAGCCTCTTCCTGGCGGTGTAAACCGCCAGGAACAGGCTGGCGGGAAGGGGGTCGGAATCCCCATGGTGGCGCTGCTTGCAGCGCCGCCATGGAGGATTCCCTGGGGCAGGGGAAAACCGGCGGGGAACCGCCGGTTCTCCTTTTCTGACCGCGGCTTTACCGCCGTGGTCAGAATTGCCCGGGAAGCACCGCCAGCCTGTTGGCGGTGCTTCCTCTGCCCTCTGCCCTGGCGGTTACAAACCGCCAGGGTCAGAATGAGGGCCTTTGTTTGTTTCAAAAGACTTAAGACACTTTATATCACTTTCCAGTGATATCTCTAAATTTTCTTATTGCATTTTTTATCGTTTTGACCTGCAAATATCCAGATAAATATCATATATTTTTCTAAACACTGTGTGGTGTATTTTTGTGGTGCTATAGTGTGTTATTGTATGATTTATTGCACAAATACTTTACATATTGCCTTCTAAGTTAAGCCTGACTGCTCAGTGCCAAGCTACCAGAGGGTGGGCACAGGATAATTTGGATTGTGTGTGACTTACCCTGACTAGAGTAAGGGTCCTTGCTTGGACACAGGGGTAACCTGACTGCCAACCAAGGACCCCATTTCTAACATTGGTGATCAGCAGTGAGGATAGGACTTGTATTTGTGCAGTGACATACAGTAGCTAAGTATTTCACTACCTACCCACAGTTGAAGGTCAACTTGATTTTTATCTCTTTTTGCAAATTTGATTTTCCTGACAATTTTCTAAACCTAAATCCTCACTCAACATGTCTCAGGCTGGGTCTCAAGCAGGAGATTTTGACCTAGCCCTGTTGGAGACATATACTGTCAAACAGCTAAAAGGGTTCTGCGGGGAGATGAGTGTACCCACCCAAGGGGCCTCCAGAAAGGTGGACTTTCAAGTGGCACTGAGGGCCTTGGCAGAAGCCCATTTAGAGGAGGATGCTGAGGAAGAGGAGCCAGAAGATGGCCCCTCAGAGGATTTTATGCCATCAGTGGGTGATGTTACCACTGCAATTGTGCCCCCTTCCAGACCAGGGAGCAGTGTCTTTGATCAAGGCCTGACCACAGAGGAAAGGAGAGAGGAGAGGGAATTCCAATTGCAAATGGCAAGACTGAAAATTGAGGCTCAACAGGAGGAAAGAAGGGCAGAGAGAGCCTTGGCTGAAAATAAACTTTTGTTGGCTCATGAACTGAGTCTCAAGGAGCCGGATGTCAAGGCAAAGCAGTCTGAATCCAGCAGTAATGGTGGCAGCATACAGACAGGACCTGCTGGAGAAAAGAAGGTTCATATACCCAAAAATGTGGTGCCCAGTTTTGTGGTGGGAGATGACATAGATAAATGGCTAGCTGCTTATGAAGTTGCACTAAGGGCTCATGAGGTTCCTGAAGGGCAATAGGGTACAGCTATGTGGAGTTATGTGCCACCATTGGGGAGGGACACACTTCTCACATTGGACATAAAGGATCAAAACACATACCCACTTCAGAAAGCCATTTTACTTGCCAAGTTTGGGCTGACCCCTGAGAAATACAGTCAGAGGTTCAGGGACAGCACCAAACTGTCCACACAAATATGGGTAGATTTCTTTGACTTTTCCAGTAAGGCACCGAATGGATGGGTGCGGGGCTGCAAAGTAGATGATTACACAGGATTGTATAATTTGATTCTGAGAGAGCATATGCTCAGTATTTGTTTTACAGAGTTGCGCCAGCACCTAGTAGACAGTAAGCTGACTGATCCCAGGAAGCTTGCTGAGGAGGCGGACCTCTGGTCTAGTACCAGAGTGTCCAGAAAGGTATCTGGGGGGGACACCCACAAAGGTGGTCAGGTTTCCCATCAGAAGAAAGAGGGAGGAGAAAAACTTAAAAACAAGGAGTTCTCAAAAGGCCCCCAAAATAGTTCCTAAGGGAGTAGTGGTAACCAGTCCCGGTCTGATTCCCAAAGGAGAGGTTTTACTGACCATAAGACAGGGAGGTTTGTACCCCAATGTGCAGAGTGCAATAAGTATGGGCACTCTGAGGGCGACTCCAAGTGTCCCAAGAGGGCACAGCCCCACAAAGGAGGGCAGACACCTGGGTTGGCTAGCGTAGCGCTCAGGGAGGAGATGGTCCCAGTCAGTTTTGGGGAGCAGACAGAGATAACCCTAGTGTCCCTGGGGGATGCAGAGATGGTGCCAAAAACCCACATGCCTGCCAATACTTCCAAGTATAGGCAGTGGGTCACCATCAATGGGCAAATGCGTGACACAGGAGCCAGCATGACTACTGTCAAGGATCAGCTGGTGTCAGCAGAGCAGGTCATCCCAAATACATTCCACCAAGTCATAGTCGCCGACAATCGTGAGAGCCACCTCCCGGTAGCTCTGGTTCCCTTTGAGTGGGGGGGGTTTCTGGTACTCTAAACGTAGCTATGAGTCCTGCCATGCCTGTAGATTGTCTGTTAGGCAACGACCTTGGGCACACTACCTGGAAGGAGGTAGAGCTAAGGTCTCACTTGCAGACGTTAGGATTGCCTGAGTGGGCCTGCATGACCACACAGACCATGGCTGCCCGAGAGGGAAGTCAAGGGCGTCTGGAGCCTGGAACAATGGCCCAGATAACTGCCAAGAGGAGGGCCAAGGAGTCTGGGAAACCGTTCCCAGAAGTTCCTGCAGTGGTTGACGGGGCTCCTGAGGAGGAGGCCCTCGAGCCAACTGGGAAAGACATTGCCACCCTAGGTGACCTACCTGAGCTTGCTGGCTGGCAAGTTGAGGGTAGGCCCACCAGGGAGGAATTCTGCAAGGCACAGAAATAATGTCCCACTCTAGAGGGCATGAGGAAGCAAGCGTCAGCCCAGGCAGCAGGTGAAGCCTCTGGCGATCACCACATATATTGAGAGAATTATCTCCTCTACAGTGAGCCTCAGGTTCCGGCCATTGGGGCAGAGCGTGCGCTGGTGGTCCCCCAGTGTTACCGGATCTTCCTACTGGGACTGGCTCACGACATTTCCCTGGCAGGACATTTGGGGCAAGACAAGACCTTTGCCAGGCTTGTCATCCACTTCTATTGGCCGAGAATGAGGTCAAACTCAGACACGTTCTGTAGGTCCTGTCCTACCTGCCAGGCCAGTGGTAAAACAGGATAAAGGGTTAAGGCCCCCCTGATTCCACTTCCTGTCGTTGGCACCCCCTTTGAAAGGGTGGGCATCGACATTGTTGGTCCATTGGACCCCAAAACTGACCTAGGCAACAGGTTCATCCTGGGTTTGGTGGACCATGCCACCTGTTACCCAGAGGCAATTCCTCTGAGGACTGTAACTGCACCAGTGGTGACCAGAACTCTGATGGGGATATTTACCCGTGTGGGATTCCCAAAGGAGATAGTGTTTGAGAGAGGCACTAACTTCATGTCTGCATACATGAAGTCTATGTGGGATGCGTGTGGTGTAACCTACAAGTTCACCACACCCTATCACTCCCAATCTAATGGTCTTGTGGAGAGATTCAACAAGACCTTGAAAGGCATGATCACAGGCCTCCCTGAGGCCCTGAGGCATAAGTGGGAAGTCCTCTTACCATGCCTTCTCTTTTCTTACAGAGAGGTACCCCAGAAGGGGGTAGGGTTCAGTCCCTTTGAGCTTCTCTTTGGGTACCCTGTCAGGGGACCCTTAGGCATTGTCAAGGAAGGGTTGGAGAAAGCTTCAAAGGCACCCCCTCAGGATGTGGTCAGCTACATGCTGGCCCTCCGCAACCAGATGCACCGCTTCTTGGAAAGTGGCCAAAAGTAACCTTGAGGCCAGTCAAGAGGTAATGAAACGCTGGTATGACCAGAAGGCCACCCTGGTAGAGTTTCCACCCAGAGACAAAGTGTGGGTAATGGAGCCAGTAGAGCCTAGAGCTCTCCAGGACCTCTGGTCTGGCCCATTTGAAGTGAAGGAGCGGAAAGGGGAGGCCACTTACCTAGTGGACCTCCAATCCCCCAGGAACACCCTAAGGGTGCTCCATGTCAACCAACTGAAGCCTCATTTTGAGAGGTCTGAAGTCAACATGCTTCTGGTGACAGATGAGGGGGCGGAAGAGGAGAGTGAACCTCTCCCTGACCTCCTCGCTGCCAAGGAAGGTGATGGGTCAGTGGAGGGTGTCATTCTCTCGGACTCCCTGACCCTAGACCAGAGAGGGGGCTGCTACCAGTTACTGGAACAGTAGTCTTCCCTGTTTTCTCTCACCCCTGGACGCACCCACTTGTGTGTCCATGATATTGACACAGGAGACAGTCCCCCTGTAAAGAACAAAATTTACAGGTTGTCAGACAAGGTGAAGGCCAGCATCAAAGAGGAAGTCTCCAAGATGTTGGCTCTTGGGGTTATTGAGAAGTCTAGCAGTCCCTGGGCCAGCCCTGTGGTATGGTACCCAAGGCTGCTGCACCCGGTGCCAAGCCAGAACTTAGGTTCTGCGTGGACTACCGGGGTCTCAATTCAGTCACACGGACTGACGCTCACCCCATCCCCCGAGCTGATGAGCTCGTAGTCAGGCTAGGGGCTAAAGAGAGATCAGCATTTTCCACACCTGAGGGCCATTACCAATTCCGGGTGATGCCCTTTGGGTTGAAAAATGCCCCGGCTACCTTCCAACGGTTGGTTAACAGGATCCTAGCTGGCAAGGATGCCTTCTGCGCAGCCTGCCTGGACGACATTGCCGTCTACAGTGGCAGCTGGGAGGAACACCTGCTCCACCTCAAGGAGGTGCTTCAGGCTCTGCAACAGGTAGGCCTGACCATCAAGGCCAGTAAGTGCCAGATTGGGCAGGGTTCCGTGGTGTACTTGGGACACCTAGTAGGTGGTGGCAAGGTGCAGCCACTCCAGGCCAAGATTGAAACTATCAAGGCCTGGCAACCACCTAGAACCCAAACAGAGGTGAGAGCCTTCTTAGGACTCACCAGGTATTACTGCAGATTTGTCAAGGGCTATGGAACCATGGTGACACCCTTGACAGAACTCATATCCAAAAAGCAACCTAGGTTGGTGACTTGGACAGAGGCTTGTCAGAAAGCCTTTGACTCCCTGAAGGAAGCCATGTGCACGGCCCCGTGCTCAAGGCCCCTGACTACTTAAAGGAATTTATCATGCAGACAGATGCTTCAGAGCATGGCATAGGGGCGGTCCTAGCACAGCTAAACGAGGAGGGCCTAGACCAACCAGTAGTCTTTCCTAGAAGAAGACTATTACCAGGGGAACAGAGGTGGAGTGCTATTGAAAAAGAAGCCTTTGCTGTGGTCTGGGCACTGAAGGAGCTGAGACCATACCTGTTTGGGACTCACTTCCGGGTTCAGACAGACCACAGGCCCCTCAGATGGCTCATGCAGATGAGGAGTGAGAATCCAAAACTCTTGAGGTGGTCCATTTCCCTACAGGGGATGGACTTTAGGGTGGAGCATCGCCCAGAGGTTGACCACGCCAATGCTGATGGTCTCTTCAGATACTTCTGCCTTAGTGATGAGAGCTCCCAGGAGGTCGGGTATCTCTCCCCACTTTCAGCTGGGAGGACACATGTTAGACCTGACAGCCTTAGGGTGGTCACCCCTAACTTTTTGCCTGCCTCCCTCCACTTTTTTGACACTGTTTCTGCTGGTTTTTAGACTCTGAGCACTTTACCACTGCTAACCAGTGCTAAAGTGCATATGCTCTCTCCCTTTAAACATGGTAACCTTGGATCACACCAAATTGGACTATTTGATTTACTTGTAAGTCCCTAATAGAGTGCACTATATGTGCCCAGGGCCTGTAGATTAAATGCTACTAGTGGGCCTGCAGCACTGGTTGTGCCACTCACTTTAGTAGCCCCTTTACCTTGTCTCAGGCCTGCCATTGCAAGGCCTGTGTGTGCAGTTTCACTGTCACCTCGACTTGGCATTTAAAAGTACTTGCCAAGCCTAAAACTCCCTTTTCTCTACATATAAATCACCTCTAATGTGTGCCCTAGGTAACTCCTAGAGCAGGGTGCTGTGTGGGTAAAAGGCAGGACATGTACCTGTGTAGTTTACATGTCCTGGTAGTGTAAAACTCCTAAATTCGTTTTTACACTACTGTGAGGCCTGCTCCCATCTTAGGCTAACATTGGGGCTGCCCTCATACATTGTTGAAGTGGTAGCTGCTGATCTGAAAGGAGTAGGAAGGTCATATTTAGTATGGCCAGAATGGTAATACAAACTCCTGCTGACTGGTGAACTTGGATTTAATATTACTATTTTAGAAATGCCACTTTTAGAAGGTGAGCATTTCTCTGCACTTAAATCTTTCTGTGCCTTACAATCCACGTCTGGCTGGGTTTAGTTGACAGTTCTTTGTGCATTCCCTCAGAAACACCCCAAACACAGGGTACTCAGCCTCACTTGCATACATCTGCATTTTGAATGAGTCTTCCTGAGTTGGGAGGGTGGAGGGCCTGCCCTCACACAAAGGACTGCCACACCCCCTACTGGGACCCTGGCAGACAGGATTGAACTGAAAGGGGACCTGGTGCATTTCTTAGACACTCTTTGATGTCACCCCCACTTCAAAGGCACAATTTAGTATAAAACAGGGCCTCTGCCCTACCTCATCAGACACTTGCTGGAGAAGAAACCTCAACCAGACACTACATCCTGCCAAGAGGAACTGCCTGGCTGCTCAAAGGACTCACCTGTCTGCTTTCTCCAAAGGACTGCTGCCTTGCTGAACTCTTCTCTGGCTGTAAAAGTGCTCTCCAAGGGCTTTGATAGAGCTTGCCTCCTGTTCCCTGAAGTCTCAGGACCAAAAAGACTTCTCTTTTTCATTTGGACTCTTCGTGCGCCGAAAATTTAAACGCACAGCTTGTTCCGCGGCGAGAAAAACAACGCACACCGATGCTGATCGATGCGACGCTTTCGGGGCGACTGGAACTTCGATGCACGGCCCACCTGGGACAACGCCACCTGACTTCCAGAGGGGAAATCGACGCAGCGCCTACCGTGAGGGAGAAATTTCCCCGGGTCGCCCACCGGAACGACGCAGAGCTGGTCAACAAGCCCAGGATTCCACGCACAGACCCCGGGGCGACTGAAAACCCTGCAACCCAAAGAGGAGACCCGTCCACGCTCTGGAAATCGATGCAACGTCTTCCCCGCATGGAAAATAATGACACAAGTCTGTGTGTGAAGGGGCGAAACTGACGCACACACCATTTTTCCATGCATCTCCTCCTCTGCGGCCCTTTGCAGAGATTTTGCACTTCAACCAGGTACTTTGTGCTTGTAAGAGACTTTGGGGGTCATTACAACATTGGCGGTAAAAGCCGCTTACCGCCGTGCAGAAGACCGCCAATACACCGCCGCGGCCGCGGAATTCCGCCACAGCTATTATGACACACATCTCGGAATAAGCCGAAATTCAGACACCCACACAACACCGCCACACCAAAGGTCAGTGATAAACTGGCGGAAACAAATCCTCCACCTCCACGCCAACAGAAACACACCCATGCTATTACGACCCACGAATCCATGTGGCTGACTTTCAACCGCGGTATTCCACTGGCGGTACACACCGCCGCGCTCAAAATACACACACATCTACAAAACACTGCCACATTGGACAATTACAAGTACACACACCTGATACACATACACACACCACTCCCACACACCCAATACAATATAAAACACACACCCACATCACCCACAAACCCCTACGACCAGAAATTCTGAAAGAAGGCCAGAGAGAGAGAACAGCAATTGACAACCCCATCACACAGAGGCACACAACACCATCACCCACACAACATCCACGCACAAAACACCACACACCACTACACTCACCACACACATCACCACATACACCACCCCACACCTCACCCACACCACCCCATGGCACGCCAAAGACACCCCCGCTTCTCCGGGGAGGAGCTCAGGGTCATGGTGGAGGAAATCGTCCGGGTAGAGCCACAGCTATTTGGCTCACAGGTACAGCACACATCAATAGCCAGGAAGATGGAGTTATGGCGCAGAATAGTGGACAGGGTAAACGCCGTGGGACAGCACCAAAGAAATAGGGAGGACATCAGTAAAGGTGGAACGACGTATGGGGGAAGGTGCGTCCCCCCTGTCTCAATGCACAACATCGCGGTGCAGCGGACTGGCAGCGGACCCCCACCTCCTCCCCCACAACTAACAACATGGGAGGAGCAAGTCTTGACCATATTGCATCCTGAGGGCCTCGGAGGAGTCGATGGAGGATGGGACACTGGTAAGTCAAATCTTAAATATCAGATCCCCCACCCTACCTGAATGCTCTCACACACTCCCTTCCTCACCCCCTCCCCTATCACTACAACTCCTCACTAATGTACCCATGACACCAACCACCCATCCCAACACCAAGCCCTGCATGACACAACTAAGCATGGACACCCAGCACTAAAGCATGCCCACTGCATGTACCCAGAACACCCCCCCAACCATCATCACACAAACCCACACAAAGGAATGCTTGCACTGGGGTACACAAACACCCACCCATTGCACACCAGTACACACACACATGCAATAATCATGCTCTTATGCCCCTGCAGGAACCCGAAGGACCGTCACCACACCAGAGGGTCCAGACAACACCACTCCACCCCCAGAAGAGGCCCACAGTGACGAGAGCAGCTCTGCCCTACTGGATCTTGATGACCAGCCCGGACCATCGTGGGCCTCAGGACAGTCGGTTCCCCTTGCACAGGCACAGCCCAACACCGACCTTCCACCCTCTGGTAACACCCAGCGGGCCCAAACATCCCTACCCAGGACAGGTCAATCAGCGGTGTGTCCACCACTACAGGGCACCCAGGGTAACCCACCACCCCAACAACAACAGGGACCTGGGGGCAGTGGTAGTGGGCACACGGTCCAGGGGACGGAGGCACAGGAACACAGGGGAACTGGGAGGGCTGCTGTGCGACAGGGGGCGGACAGGCCAAGGGAACCCACTCTCCACGAGGCCCTATCCTCCATCATGGGAGCATACCACCACTCCCAGGAGACGATGGCCACGGTCCTGGACAAGTTGCAGGAGAGCCTGCGCCTGCAGGAGGAGCAGTATTTGGGGTTCAGGGAGGAGCTCAGGACCATCAGCTCTGCCCTGGGCACCATCGTAGGGGTGCTGAAGGACATACAGCAGACCTTGAGGGACAACGTGGCACTCCAAGGGGCCGCTGACACTAGCCACGATGATGAACTGCCCACCACCTCCGCCAGCGCTAGTGGACAGGGCGCCCCGCCACAGGACCACCACACCAGCACCCCACCCCCTGCAGATGGACAACCACCACCCAAGCGGTCCCTGAGATCCAGGAACAGGACAGAGCAAGATGGCAATACCCCCGCCAGGAAATGAGACCACCCTGATTGTCCTCCCACTGTCCCACTTTGTTACCCTGTCCATATTCGAACTGCCCCAGCTCCACTTCCTATGCCCAGATGGGCAGTGCACCTGTGAGACTTATAGACTGGACTCTGCCATGGACATTCCTCCACCATCCCCCATCACCATTTTACAACCCCCCTTCATTTTCTGAGCACTTAAATAAACATCCTTGAAACACAAAACAATCTGGAGTCAGTCTATGATTTGGTAATTTGCATTATCAATGACAGTGTCATAATGGCTGTATCATTGTAAGGCTAACATACCTATGTCACACATCACAAGCCCTTGAAGGATGCAAGCAGTTGACACGTAGGTTACCACACCTGTGAAACCGTAATGGAAGGGTGCAACTCAGTTAACAAATAGTGATTGAAATCGAGAAACAGGATAGAGGTAGACGTGTGAAAGTTAATGTAATGTTAAACATGAAAATGTTCTCACCTGTGTGTCACTGGAAATATTGCTGTATGACTGACTCCCTGTTGTCGTTGTCTTCTTGCTCAGCTTCATCCTCATCACTGTCCACAGGCTCCACAGGCTCCACAGACTCCACAGCTGCTACAACACCGTCATCTGGATCATCCTCCTGCAGAAAAGGCACCTGGCGTCGCAAAGCCAAATTATGGAGCATGGAGCAGGCGATGATGATGTCGCACACCTTCTTTGGTGAGTAGAATAGGGATCCACCTGTCATATTGAGGCACCTGAACCTGGCCTTCAGGAGGTCGAAGGTGCGTTCGATCACCCTCCTAGTCCGCCCATGGGCCTCATTGTACCGTTCCTCTGCTCTGGTCCTGGGATTCCTCACTGGGGTCAATAGCCAGGACAGGTTGGGGTAACCAGAGTCCCCCAATAGCCATACACGGTGCCTCTGGATTTGACCCATCATATCAGGGATGCTGCTATTCCGCAGGATGTAGGCGTCATGCACAGAGCCAGGGAACATAGCATTTACCTGCGAGATGTACTGGTCTGCCAAACAGACCATCTGGACATTCATGGAATGATAACTCTTCCCGTTCCTGTACACCTGTTCACTCCTGTGGGGGAGGGACCAGAGCTACATGGGTCCCATCAATGGCACCTATGACGTTGGGGATATGTCCAAGGGCATAGAAGTCACCTTTCACTGTAGGCAAATCCTCCACCTGAGGGAAAATGATGTATCTCCTTACGTGTTTCAGCAGGGCAGCCAACACTCTGGACAACACGTTGGAAAACATAGGCTGGGACATCCCTGATGCCATGGCCACAGTAGTCTGAAATGACCCACTTGCAAGGAAATGGAGCACTGACAGCACCTGCACGTCAGGGGGGATTCCAGTCGGATGGCGGATCGGTGACATCAGGTCTGGCTCCAACTGGGTACATAGTTCCTGGATAGTGGCACGGTCAAACCGGTAGGTGACGATGACTTGTCTTTGTTCCATTGTCAACAGGTCCACCAGCAGTCGGTACGCCGGAGGATTCCGCCCTCTTCTCATATGTCCCAGCTGACGGTGCCTACGAAGGACAACAGCGAAGAACCAGTCATCATTCTTCTAGGTATGTACCCACAGTTACACACAAGACTACACCAGACACAAAACCCTTCCTGTATGTGTGTTGAGTGTAGGCCTAGCTATGTGTGACGCAGTAGTAAATGAAGCCATGTGGGCCCCTGAAATGGCGGCTGCCTGACCTCTAAACTGGGACAATGAGATTGTGGGGTAACTGCGCTGTCGTTGCACACCATCGCGGTAGGCGGTCGTAGACTGCGGCACAATGCTGCATTGGTTAACATTGGACCCTATGGGTCCCAGGAGCCAATGAACAGGTGCGCCGGCGGTGATGATGCGCACCGCCGCGGACGTCACCGCCGCGGACGTCACAGCCATTTTCTATCTGTTCAATCACTAGATACCTGACCTTCGACAGGAGAGGACCTACACTGCTAGTGCTGCTGTGACCTCGGTCTGGAAGCGACGATGGCTGCTGCGTCTGGAGAAAGGGCCCCTGCCTTCACTGCACAGGAGTTGGAGAAACTTGTGGATGGGGTCCTCCCCCAGTACACGCTACTCTACGGTCCTCCAGACCAACAGGTTAGTACACAGGGAGCACGTTGTGTGGGCTAGGCCTGGGTGGAGAGGGCTGGGTGGAAGATGGAAGGGGGCCGAGTTCATAGAACATTAATGCATGGGAATGAATGGGCCACATGGCCAGAGTAGGGAGGGGGCCACTCACATTGACGGTTCAGTTGGTAATGACTGTTCCTCTTCCCTTGTGCATGTCATGTAGGTCAGCGCCCACCAGAAGAGGGACATCTGGCATGCCATCGCCAAGGAGGTCCGGACCCTGGGCGCCCACCAGAGACGGGGCACCCACTGCCGGAAGAGATGGGAGGACATTCGCCGCTGCAGCAAGAAGACGGCGGAGGCTCAGCTGGGGATGGCCTCCCAACGTGGGAGGGGTGTCCGTCGCACCATGACCCCCCTGATGTTCCGGATCCTGGCGGTGGCCTACCCGGAGTTGGATGGGCGCTTGAGGACATCACAGCAGACACAAGGGGGTGAGTACAACCTCATTCTGCGCACTTTGCGTGCAGTGGAGGGGTCTGGGTGGGGGAGGTGGGCTGTGGGCGTCCCTAGGCCAGGGCGAGTTAGGTAGGCAAGGCCCCTCCGTAATGTAGGCCATGTGGCACTCAACCCCACCTCAGCAGAGTGCCAAGTCGAGGTATAGTTGCCCCTGTGGCGCAGATGTCCACCATTTCCATGTAGGCCATAACCCAGAAATTGCGTGTGCAGAGTGCAGGAGCACGGCGTAATGCAGGGGGCTGCTGCGTCTGTCTTGTCCGCCAACAGTAGCGGAATGCCATGCACTAAAACTCTCTTTCTTCTGTCTCCCCCCCCCTTTTCCTGCTCTCCCTGTCCTTTTGTACATCAGCATCAACAGGCGGAGGTACAGTGGCACCGGAGCACGAGGGAGCTGCATCCCACATGGCCATGGAGGGTCACACCACGGACTCTGAATGCACCAGTGGGACGGAGGGCGAGGGGAGCTTCACGTCAGCCACCGGATCACCAACCAGCGACACAGACTCGTCCGCCGATGGGAGCTCCCCTGTGGTGGCGGCACCATCTGTGCCCACCACTTCAACAGGTACAGCCGCCACCTCCCCTACCAGCACCGCCCTCCCAGCAGCCCCACAGCGTTCGCCCCGTGCCCGCTCACCCAGGAGGGTGGGCATCACCTTCGCCCCAGGCACCTCAGGCCCTGCCCCAGTCACCCCTGCTGCCCTCAGTGAGGAGGCCATTGACCTCCTCAGGTCACTCACTGTTGGGCAGTCTACCATTGTGAATGCCATCCAGGGTGTAGAACGAGAGTTGCAACACAGTAATGCATTCCTGGAGGGCATTCATTCTGGTCAGGCTGTCCTTCAGCGAACCCTGCAATCTCTGGCTTCAGCACTGATGGCAGCCATTGTCCCTGTGTCTAGCCTCCCCCCTCCAACTTCCACCACCCAGACCCAATCTCCTGTACCCCAGCCCATCCCAAGCACACCTACAGACCAGCATGCACACAAGTCAACACACAAAAGTAGCTCAAGCAAACATAGGCACCACACATCTCACAGGCACTCACACAAGCATCACACCCATACAGACACAGCAACATCCACTGTCTCCACTGTGTCCCCCTCCTCCTCTTCTCCCTCCTCCCTCCCAGTCTCGTCTACACACACACCTGCATGCACCACATCTACAGGCACCATGAATCGCACCAGGACACCCAGCACCACAAGCCGCTCACCTGCACTCACCACCTCCACTGCCATTTACACGTCCCCTGTGTCCTCTCCCAGTGTGTCTGTGACGCCCCCTCCCAAAGTACACAAACGCCGGCAATCACTCACCCAACATCCATCCACCTCACGACAGCCTCTAGTACCTGCACCCAAAACAGCTAAAGTGACACCTCCGACAACCACCTCCTCTTCCTCCACTCCCAGACCCCCTCCAGCTACCCATCCCAGTGTTCGTCAGAAACTGTCCTTGTGTAAAATTGACTTTTTTGCCCCCTCCAATTCATCAGTCCCATCGTAGCGCCTCAGCCAAAAAGCCTCCAATACCAGTGGTGCGTGTTCAAGGCTTGTGGAATGCACCGGCCACTAGGGCAGGCAGTAGGACCCGGAGCCAAGGCACTGGCAGCCCACCCCCTGTAAAGGCTCTAAAATTGGAGAGTGGACGACAGGACCGTGTTAAGACTCCTGGTGGGACAACAACTGACATGGGTTCGAAGGGGATTGGTGAGTCAGCTGTGACACCACCAAAGGTGGGGAAGGTCCAGAGGAAGTCTGCCCAGCCTGTTGTGAGTGTCACGGCGGAGAAGTGCGCCATAATTTCCGGCGGTCCAGACACAACCGCCAGCACCGTCGTCACTGGTCCAGAGACCACCGCCAGAGTCACAGCCCAGGAGGGCCCAAGTATCGTCACTGGTCCAGAGACCACCGCCGGAGTCACAGCCCAGGAGGGCACAAGTATCGTCACTGGACCAGAGACCACCGCCGGAGTCACAGCCCAGGAGGGCCCAAGTATCGTCACTGGTCCAGAGACCACCGCCGGAGTCACAGCCCAGGAGGGCCCAAGTATCGTCACTGGTCCAGAGACCACCGCCGGAGTCACAGCCCAGGAGGGCCCAAGTATCGTCACTGGTCCAGAGACCACCGCCGGAGTCACAGCCCAGGAGGGCCCAAGTATCGTCACTGGTCCAGAGACCACCGCCGGAGTCACAGCCCAGGAGGGCCCAAGTATCGTCACTGGTCCAGAGACCACCGCCAGAGTCACAGCCCAGGAGGGCACAAGTATCGTCACTGGTCCAGAGACCACCGCCGGAGTCACAGCCCAGGAGGGCCCCGGCTGCCACAGCCCCGCTGGGCAATGATGGAACGTCATGCCACACACCAATGCCCAGTGTGAAGAACGTCATGCCACACACCAATGCCCAGTGTGAAGAACGTCATGCCACACACCAATGCCCAGTGTAGAGATCGTCATGCCACACACCAATGTCCGTATCAGAACCGCCATGTCAAAGCACCGCTGAACAGTCCAGAACCGCCATGTCAAAGCACTGCTGAACAGGGAAAAGATCGCCATGGCAAAACACTGCTGAACAGTCCAGAACCGCCATGGCAAAGCACTGCAGAACAGTCCAGAACCGCCATGGCAAAGCACTGCTGAACAGGGCAGAACCGCCATGTCAAAGCACCGCTGAACAGGGCAAAGACCGCCATGGCAAAGCACCGCTGAAAAGGGCAAAGACCGCCATGGCAAAGCACCGCTGAACAGTCCAGAACCGCCATGTCAAAGCACCGCTGAACAGGGCAAAGACCGCCATGGCAAAGCACCGCTGAACAGACCAGAACTGCAATGGCAAAGCACCGCTGAACAGTCCAGAACCGCCATGGCAAAGCACCGCTGAACAGGGCAAAGACCGCCATGGCAAAGCACCGCTGAAAAGGGCAGAACCGCCATGGCAAAGAGCACCATGGCAAAGCACCGCTGAACAGGGCAAAGACCGCCATGGCAAAGCACCGCTGAACAGTCCAGAACCGCTATGTCAAAGCACCGCTGAACAGGGCAAAGACCGCCATGTCAAAGCACCGCTGAACAGGGCAAAGACCGCCATGGCAAAGCACTGCTGAACAGGGCAACGACCGCCATGGCAAAGCACCGCTGAACAGTCCAGAACCGCCATGGCAAAGCACAGCTGAACAGGGCAAAGACCGCCATGGCAAAGCACCGCTGAACAGGGCAAGCACCGTGTAGGAATGAATAGCCCGCCACATCAGGCATCCTTATCCCATGTGCAGCTGGGACAGTGACAGGACAGGAACATTCACGGGGAGACTCATCGAGTCTGGGCACCAGTCCCACCCAGTACCAGTAGAGAACTGCATCTACTTGAGAGACTGTGGCTTTGCACTCCCCAGGATGGCACAGTGGACAAACCAGCCACTGTAGTGAGTTGAGAGACTGTGGCTTTGCACTCCCCAGGATGGCACAGTGAGCAACCCACCCACTGTAGAGACTTGTGAGACTGTGGCTTTGCACTCGCCAGGATGGCACAGTGGGCAACCCACCCACGGTAGAGACTTGTGAGACTGTGGCTTTGCACTCCCCAGGATGGTACAGTGGGCAACCCACCCACTGTAGTGACTTGAGAGACTGTGGCTTTGCACTCCCCAGGATGGCACAGTGGGCAACCCACCCACTGTAGTGACTTGAGAGACTGTGGCATTAAACTTCCCAGGATACATCAATGGGCATGGAGCCCCGTCGTGGATCTGGCTTTGCATTCATCCGGCTGAGGTGCCCCCCCCTTCCCTTCCCCCTGAGGTGCCTGTAGTATTTCTATCTGATGCCCTGGCAGTGTTCTCTCCGATAGTGGTCAGGTATCGTTTGTGGGCCTCACCCATGCATTTTTGGACTGTTGGTGCACAGACATTGTTGTGTACATATCTGCACTACTTCTCGTATTGTATATATAATTATGACTGATTTTCAAATATATGTCTGTATATTTTTGTATGACATGTATATTGGCACATTACAATGTTTGACCGAATTTCGCATTGTCTTTTCATTCTTCCGGGGGGATTGTGGGTTGTTCTTGTGATTTTTGTGAATGCATTGGTGTGTATGTTGTAATATGCGAGGGTGGGGGTGGGGGTGTTTGGTCGGTGTCCCCCTAACTTTTGCCTCCCCTCTCCCCCGTGTCGTAGGTGCAGTACTCACCGGTGTCTTCGGCGCCTACGTAGCTGTTGGTCATAGAAGAGCAGAAAGACAAGGGCAGGGAGTATTTGTAATTCCGGCTCCATGGTGGCCTCCTTCCTCGTGGGATGTGTTCAGGTGAGCGTTTTCCCATTGCAAAAGCTGTTTCTGCCGTGTTTTTATCCACGGTGAATCCGCCCCGGAAAAGTTGGCGGATTGGCGGGTTGTAATACTATGGGCGGTACATTGTCTCCCGCCTGTCTGTTGGTGGTAACCACTGCGCTGCTTGTCTGTACCGCCGTGGCGGGTGGTGTGTTAAAGTGGCTGTCTATGTTGGCGGTTTCTGCCAGGGTCATAATTCCCTTTTTTTGTCCGCCGGCCTATTTGCGGTATTTCCGCAGCTTTAACACCGTCCGCCAGGGTTGTAATGACCACCTTTGTTTGTTTTTAAAAGACTTAAGACACTTTATATCACTTTCCAGTGATATCTCTACATTTTCTTATTGCATCTGTTATCGTTTTGACCTGCAAATACCCAGATAAATATTATATATTTTTCTAAACACTGTGTGGTGTATTTTTGTGGTGCTATAGTGTGTTATTGTATGATTTATTGCATAAATAATTTACACATTCCCTTCTAAGTTAAGCCTGACTGCTCAGTGCCAAGCTACCAGAGGGTGGGCACAGGATAATTTAGATTGTGTGTGACTTACCCTGCCTAGAGTGAGGGTCCTTGCTTGGACAGGGGGTAACCTGACTGCCAACCAAAGACCGACAATCATAGAAAGAGGGACCGGGAGTTTTATGGTCCAGTGTACAGTCTCCCTAATGCAGTAATAAAGATAAAAGAGTACACTGTTCCAAGCTAACGTAGGGAAAGAAACCTATTTATTAACAGGAGCAGAACCCTCTAGCATCACATTGGATGTCTGGTTTCATCATTGGGGACGCTCCTCGTTAGGCCGGTGTTGCAATGCCTAACGGGCTCCCAGAAGGGAGCTCTTAACCGTATTGCAGATGAAATGCGGTCAGTCGGGTAGGTGCAATACCTACGAACAGCAGCATATTAATGTTAGCTCCAGTCACTGACTTGCGATCTCTAGGAGCTTTATCCTAAGAATCGGGGATGGGCGACCTTTTTTTGACATAGCAAACATCAAAGTAAGTGACTGTTTTCATTTATTTGTCCCAAATTGGGCATAATAATAATAATAATTTTTCATTTGGAGAAGTCTTAACTGCTTTTGGTCCTGATGAAGCGTCAAGGGACCCGATTGGGCCAACAGACGCGAAACATGTAGACCCAGTGCCAAGTGGAACCATAATAGGTCTGTTCCTCTTGCCCGAGTGTTGAGAGCATGTGAGCATTATACTCACACTCTGTCTCTCACCCTGTTTTTTTAACCTTGGTCTCCATCTTTTCTGATTAAAACTTCATGATCATTGATCTTGGATGGATAACCAATTTTACCTTTGTCTCTCCATTATTGCATGAGTATTTAGAATTAACTACTCATTTCATCTGCAATACTGTTAAGAGCTCCCTTCTGGGAGCCCGTTAGGCATTGCAACACCGGCCTAACGAGGAGCGTCCCCAATGATGAAACCAGACATCCAATGTGATGCTTGAGGGTTCTGCTCCTGTTAATAAATAGGTTTCTTTCCCTACGTTAGCTTGGAACAGTGTACTCTTTTATCTTTATTACTGCCAACCAAAGACCCTATTTCTAACACTAGAGTTTATATGCAATACTCTTAAATTTTGCTGCATGCTCCTCAACCTGATCCTGAGTTTTTTGTACAGGATTTTGCAGTTGAGTTACGCGGGTCTCAATGTCCTTCAGCCTGCTCTGAAGCAAGTCCATGTTCTTTGACATTTTACATAGGACTAACTGTGTTTTGAGATGTGCTGTTTTTAAATGACATTAGTCCTTCTTATATTCCTCCTGATGGGGTAGCAAAAGCTCATAGATAGATGCCAGCATATGCGAGCAGAGAAGATCACCTTGGGTAGAATTAGTGTTCAGTACTGTTGCACAGGATGATTCGTTTGAGGTTCATGTATCATAGAGGCGATGGATGCTGCATGTCAGGATAACACCACCTTGCCAATACCATCATGTGGACCAGAACCTGGCCAGGAAACATTAGTAAGTGAGAGTTCAGTTCCACACAAGTCCTACAGGAGATGATCAAAAACATTGTCTCTAGCTGTATCATTAGCTGCATCAGCGAAAAGGAAGCTTTGATCTGTACAGCCCAGATTGCCACCTAATGAATGTTAACAGCCGTTTCTTTAGTCCAACACTTCTGTTTACTTGTTGACCTTAAGCAACTATTAAGATCTTTAGTAAGTGCTGAGCATGAGAGGACCAAGAGGTTGAATGATCATGCCTGAGCACATCAGAATCATTCGAGCACCAGAGCCATTGACTGAGATGGAACCCTCTTCATCTGCCTCTGAAATATCAGAATGAGAGAAGAAAGCATTAGGAGAATCTTGTGAATAAAATGTTGCAATCCTGTCACCGGCTATGCCAAAGTCCGAACAGGGTGGTGGGAGGGGTAGAGTCACTAAATGTCATAGTCAGAACAGGGGCTAGATCTGCTGGGCAACCATCTAAATCTTTCTGCTTCAAAATCACAGGCCCTTGGGACACCAACACAGTCTATGTCTCTTTATCCCAGAATAGTCAGGAGAGAATGCCTAGGAGCTCTTGACTGGTGACCCCGCCTGATCTGTGCCCCAAGACCATCCATTCCCCTAGGCCTAGTCCCAACCTCGCTCTGAACATCATTCCTCTGCTCCTGAGTTTGAGGACCCTCTGCCCATTTAATTCCTACGGCATTCATTTTAGAAAAGTCCAGTAGTGTTTTTTGTATAGTTACGGGGGCTGTGTTTGAACCCCCAAGAGTATGGGTAAGATTATCTTGTGTGGGTTTAGCCCTATTTCCTACCAACTGAGCCTCAGGGGCATTAAGATCTAATGACTGAGGTTGTAGTGAGTTAAGCAGTTAAATATCACCCGAGTTCCCTGAGCATTGAGGGTGTGCAGGGCATACCTCATTCTGATCTAACTGCTCCATTCAGCTCCATCACCTCCAGCTGCTCCCACCACACTCACTGCCTTAGCCACTCTATCAGCAACCTCCATGCTCACTGCCTTCCCCACTCCATCAACTCCCAGAGCTACCCTAGTTCCCTCCTTGGTGTCAGCAAAACGGCTGGTCATTACTTGTTTCCCCACTTCAGATGCATTAGGCTTTTGGGCACTTTGGGTGTTTTCGGCTCCTCGGGCTGATTGGGCTCTTTGGGCTCAGTAGGCTTTGGAATATCTATGGCAGGCTTAGGCTCCTCTGGCTTCCTTACTTCCTCACGTTCTGAAGGCCATGCTGCATGTTACATGCCCACCTCTGCCGCAGTGGGGCCAGCACTACTGGCATTGCCCTCCATGACAGAAGCTGTTGCCCCTGGCACCCCTCCTCTTCTTGGGTCAGCCTGCAATTGCCAGGTGCATCTGACAGCGCTCCTGCCATACGGCTGAACTGACATAGTCAGAGGTAAGGACCACACTCTCCCAGCATGCCCTCCTGCAATGCACCTCCCCGCCAGCCAAAGCATTGAATTCCAGCATCCAATGAGAAGCAGCCTGTGTCTCTCCATGAACAGGACCCTAGCCCACCAGTGAGTACAGACATAAAGACTATCATCAGAATTTTATGGCTGCACAGCAGCGTAAGGTCTAGGTGACCCTCAACATTCCACGTGTAACTAGTGGCTGCTTTGAGGGTTTTCCAAAAGGTCCCCTTAGCAGTAATGAGACATTCGGGGGCTGGAGGCTCTCCAGTGCCTGTGCGATAGAGAGGTGACCAGTCTCACTCCCCCATCTTCACTCCACCAAATCCCTGTCTCCTGAATTGTTTCTTTTAATGAGTAAAATTGTCCTGGCCCCTTGAGATACCTCCGTAAAAAGAAAACCTTTTGATTTATGTTTTTATATCATTAGCAATGTAATTTAGCTTGGGTAGATATTGCTAATCTGGTTCCAATTTTTTTCTGGGCAACATTTTTAAAAATGGCAGATGTGTGGCAGTGATTTGGTAATATTTCAGGATCCACAAGACCTATATATTTCATTTTGGTGTCAAAACATAGGTTTTGGGGTTCAAGTTGTCATACAGAGACAGAAAAAAATGGCTGCTCTATAATAATGTGTTTTAGTTATCATATTGGTTAAATGTTTTAATGTTGTTTTTGTTTCATGTTTTCCATTGATTCAAATTCATAAGCATGAGCGAAGCAGGTGGCAGCATAGGATGTTTACCTCCTGACAGAGTGTTGCTAAGCACAAAATCTGAGGACTCATTCAACAAAGAAAAATGTGTCATATGCTAAAATATTCCAAAAGAAAAGCAAACATCAACTGCAGCTGGAAAGAATAGAGTTTGAGATGCTGAAGATATGCAGCAACTCAAGGATCACACAAGATTGAAACTGACGGGAGAAGATTGTCAAATAGTCTATCAATGTAGCTACAAATGCTACAAGTCATATACAATGGAAGAAAAGGTGTCAACAAATAGCAGAAACCAGTGAATCACAACAAGAATGCAAGTCTTCTGGGAAAGCGGAGACAACCAAACCCAATGCCCATCCACTGAGAAGATTGATGGCTACCCTTCATTCACCTCCAACAACTGATCAGAAAGCAGAGGACCTTCAATGTGTTATTTGTGGTTTAGCCAGAACAAGGGCCAAAGGGACTGATGAAAGAACAAAGTGTAGAATATGTGAGTCTCAAAGGGCAAACATGTTTTTATGTGTAGCCAGTTTCTTCCAAGATGAAGTTTCAGCCGAGTAGCTGATCTAAACTGCAAGGCGAATGTATTTACTGCAGATTTGTATGCCCACTTGAACTGCATGCATGCATACATTTGAAAATATGAATGTGCAATGAGCTCCCAGCAGATTTGTATGCCCACTTGAACTGCATGCATGCATACATTTGAAAATATGAATGTGCAATGAGCTCCCAGCAGCAATGTAACCGCCAGCCTTCAAATATGTTTGCACTCTTTAAAAAAGCAAATAAAGTTTTAAAGCTTTTCCTGCGTGCTGGCTACAGGTTCACACGCAGTGAGATCAGAGAAATAATGGTGAACATTGATGAAACTGATCATAATAATGAAATTAGATTTTTCTGATGATAATGCACGATGACAGAATTCGTTTTTGTTAGTCTAACAAAAAAAATTAGCCACTTATGGTGTTCTCAGCAGATCTGACTCTTGAAGTTCTTGCCTCCAAAATAAGATTACCGAATGCAGTAAAATCAGCAGCGACCAAAACAGCCTGAAAGATTTAGATTTTGGACTTAATGACAAATGTTGTGATGCCTCAGTGTCTAAAAATCACAGGAGTCAACAAGAATGCCTGATGTTGTCTTAACATTTTTACCTGATTGTTTAATATCAGCAAAGCAAAACTGTTCCAAACTGAAATTCTTGAGTTCAGAACAGAAGCTGACAACATTGATGATGGGTTTGAAGATATAAGCAAAGAAGTGGAAGGCAATTCCATGAACCGATAGGCGTATGCTGTGCAAATGTACTGTCTTTTCCAAATCATGTTTTATGGATTACATCATGGCAAAAAGAAAACTCTGCTACCCATGATGACTGCCCATGCAATCTATGACAAAAGCACAAAAAATAGCTAATCACTTCAATGAATAGAAATGGTGTATCAACAAGTTATAGTGAGATAGTAAGGAGCAGGAACTTGTTAGCAGCTCTTGCTATAACATCTTGTGAATCCCACAGCACACCACTTCCAAGTCACTTTACCTGGAAACGATTTGCAATTGCTGCTCTTTATAATTTTGATTTTGAAGACAGCTCTTCTTTTTCTGGAATATCCAGCACACATGATACTGCCATGGTGCTTTTTCAAGACAGTAACAAGGAAGTAGCTTCTGGAAAACAGGCTGTGGCAGCTGTAGGTATAAATCAATGAAGCTGCAAACTTCTGACTCACTTGCTTTGCCAACTTGGTCAAATTCACTCCAAGCCATTAACATGTCCCAGCCTACCAGAAAGTTTCAAAATGGATGAGGATATGGATCTTCTTCTACCTGATGCTGTGGTCGCAAAGCTGATTTACCTAAATGTATCATGTTGCTTATTTAGTGAGGACTGAAGGATGAAGAAAAGCCAATTCCTCCATGGGCTGCAATTCATGATCTGATCTCCCAGAATACTGTCCCACTGAAGAAGGTTGGGTTTTTACCAGTAATACCATCTCCAGTCACAAACTACACAACAGTATGCAGAGCTCTAAATAAAATAATTCCAAAATGTGCATGCTCAGCTTGAAGACCAGCCTTTCCGCGATGAAGGTGTTTTTCATATTGTAGCTGAAATTTTTGGTGCAAGCCAGTACAATTTGATTCTCTTTATCCAATGATGGGTGTTTTCCACGTGACAAAAGTTGCGTTGCGGCATTCGGGAAGACTCAGTGGATGTGGCATAGACAATGTACTTATTAAGGTTGAAATCTTTGGAAGCAAAACTGTCCAGTCAATATTGAGAGGAACTCATTCTGTTAGTTTGTTACAAGGTATGCTCATCATATCTGAGGCTATAGAAACATTGCACTGTAATGCTTTCTGGAACAAGAATGACCAATTAGGTTTTGCATATCTTATCTCAGAAGTGAATAAGGTACATGGTGCAATGCAAAGCCAGGCAATGTTCAATACACTCAGTTCAAAATCAGAAAACATGAAAACCAAGTTTGTAGAATTTGACAAAGAATGTGAAGAAAAATCTGAACTTTGCAAGTACTGGGGAAATGATTTACAAATGATAGTTCTAGTGAAAGACTTGGTACATGCTAATTTGAAGGTGATTGGGAGTTGCATGTGAAGACTGTGGAGTTAGTGATTACTGTGTTTCGTGAATTTGATTGCAAAACCTACCTGAGATATGGATCCTGGTATTTGGAAAGAGTGAAGAAGCTAACGGTGGAAAAACCATACCTCTACAAAAAATTCATCCAAAGACATTTTGTGGTGAAAGACAGAGAGGGAAGGTTCTACGCTGTGGCTCTAAACAGGAAACTGGAACAGATGATCCAGAAATCACAGAAAAGCTCAAAGGGAATTGTTGGTCTGACACGTAAAAGAGAATATGTTGTTCAATTGCAGCTAGTTTACCTCAAAGTCCTTTTGATTTGCAATGTTTTCAGAGAGATTGC
The DNA here is from genome assembly GCF_031143425.1 of Pleurodeles waltl. NCBI lineage: Eukaryota > Metazoa > Chordata > Amphibia > Caudata > Salamandridae > Pleurodeles > Pleurodeles waltl. The sequence continues at coordinate 139,083,699 of NC_090444.1, forward strand.
AAATTCAAAATTAATGGACCATCATGAAACTGTTCCTCACCACAAACTTGTGAGAAAGAGAAGGGAACGTTTCAATAAATATATTGATATCCTTCTTCATTTCATGCAGCAGCAAGAAAACCCTTCTGAAATGACTGAACCTGTGGGACTACACAACTTTGTGACCAAACAATATGTGTATACAGATATAAAGGATTGTCTACAAGATGTCCTAGAACATCAATCAAAACTATACACAGAGCTGAAGCAGGACAGATTTGTATTGAAAGAGAAAACACTGTTTGAGATAATCACTAGATCTAAACTTCCACACTTTATTTGCCATAGTAAGAGTTTTGTCCATCCAGCTACTACAAAACAGGTTACAACAAAGCAGCTTTTTGCAAGCACACAGAGAGATGGATGTAGCAAAAGAAAGCGGGGAATTTATCAAGGACATTCTATTGCATGATCGTCTTCCAAGAAACAAATTATTGATGGAGATGCTGCAGCCAAACCAGCGAAGCACAAATTCTTTACAAGAGCTTGAAAAAACTTTCACCTGAAGAATTTCAACTCGAAAAAGTGTCCTCATTGAAAACTACTGTTATTGTGGGTTATATGTCACAATTGCAAATGGTCAAGATTTCATCCTTGCAAAACTTTGGAGAGGTCGTTCAGACTGTTCTATAGATATAAAATTCAGTGTGCATCTTGTAAGAACTGCACATTGTCTTTAACAGTTATCTTGAACTAACTGTTAATGAATGTGAGAGAATCAGATGAATGTCTACAAGTGGAAAAATTGATCTTTCCCGCATCAAAAATTGGACACCTGTACCTGTGCAACTTGATCAGTTCTGGTCATCAACATCGAACTTGTTAATTCGCCAAAACATTGCTGATGTTTCAGTGATCAATGAATTTCCAATTATTGCAAGTGGAATAATTGGCAATGAGGAGTTGGTGCTGCTGAGATATATTCAAAAGGTACAGGCCATATTGTTCAAGAACTTAACAGGAAATTGGAGGAAGGTGACCTTCGTGTTGGGCCACATGCTGAATGGACTGTTTCAAATGGTTCCAATTGAGTCATTGTACTGTCAAATGACACATTTGGCATTATTGTACAACTTAGATTTGTTGCAACATTCATAAGTCAAGGATTGTCAGAGTTATGGATACGTTATGGAAAAGGCAAGGAAAAACACTTAGGGGGTCATTCCGACCCTGGCCGTAAATACCGCCAGGGCCGGGGACCGCGGGAGCACCGCCAACAGGCTGGCGGTGCTCCCTTGGGCATTCTGACCGCGGCGGTTCGGCCGCGGTCAGAACAGGAAAACCGGCGGTCTCCCGCCGGTTTTCCGCTGCCCTGGGAATCCCCCATGGCGGCGCAGCTTGCTGCGCCGCCATGGGGTATTCCGACCCCCTCACCGCCATCCTGTTCCTGGCGGTTCCGCCCGCCAGGAACAGGATGGCAGTGAGGGGTGTCGTGGGGCCCCTGGGGGCCCCTGCAGTGCCCATGCCAATGGCATGGGCACTGCAGGGGCCCCCGTAAGAGGGCCCCACTTTGTATTTCACTGTCTGCATTGCAGACACTGAAATACGCGACGGGTGCCACTGCACCCGTCGCACACCCTCCACTCCGCCGGCTCCATTCGGAGCCGGCATCCTCATGGAGGGCTGTTTCCCACTGGGCTGGCGGGCGGCCTTTTGGGGGTCGCCCGCCAGCCCAGTGGGAAACCCAGAATGACCGCCTTCTGACCTTCTTGACGGTCTTCTGGCGGTTCCCTCCAGGCGGGCGGCTCCCGCCGCCCGCCGGGGTCAGAATGACCCCCCTAATCCTGTTTCATATTCAGTACAATAAACTTGACCCTGAGATTCCCAGTGTTCTCATCAAGGCACATATTCTTACTGGCGATGACTCTAGGAGCAAAACTGGGACAAAGCTTGAAGCTTTAACTGCTGAACCTGTGAAGTTTCTAAAAGAATTTGCTGTCACAGAAGAAGAACGTGACTTTAAAGACTTAGAAAAATACCTTGTGCATGTGTGGAAAATGAGTTCTGACTGTCACACATTTGACGATCTTCGGTACATTGAGTTCAAGAGATTAGTCTTACTCGGTGACCTTCCACCGATGTCATATTCTGTGCATGGATACATTACAAGAGCGTTCTACTTCATCAGAAGATGTGTAAATGTTTTGGATCATGCATATGTAGAGAAAGATCTGTGTGAATTTGGTTGGGAAGATATTGATGAGGTGCTAAAACCTACAAAATTTCTAAAGCCTCTACCCACAGAACTTACACGTACATGTACTTGCAAAACCTGTGCTACAAAAATGTGTTGTTGTCTAAATGCTCTTCTCAAATGTTTAGCATTCTGCAAATATACCACAAACTATTGCAGAAACAAATAAATAAAGTGAAATATGAAACTGTGTGTAAAATAGAAGTGATAAGCATTATTTTTTCATATTCAGATCATAAGCATTGTTTACCATATACATAAAAGGATTAAAAAACATTATTATTTCTTTCATGTCTATATATGTCTCTTCTTCCTCCATTATAGCTGCCTTTTTGGAATATGGGGTAAGGGTTGCCCTGAAGAGTTATTTTCTGTCTCTGTACGATTACTGGACCCCCAAAATATATGTTTTGACACCAAAATCAAGCATTTAGGTCTCATGGATCTTGAAATATTACATCATCACTGCAACACATCCGCCATTTTTAAAAATGTTGTCCAGAAACATTTGGCCCGGATCAACAATGTCAACCCAAGCTAAATTACTTCTCTAATGATCCAAAAATACAAATCAAAAATGAACATCTCTGGACAACAATTTTTTTACAGAGGTATATCAGGGGGCCGGGATGAAAATCCTCCCATGTAGAAATGGTAACACTTTCAGATACTGCCTTTGTTAAAAACATTATAGCACTTTGTTATTTCCAGACCCGCCAAACAGTCAGAAAGCGTTCCTTCAATGGTTTAACAAGATGCCTGCTGAAGATGCAAATCTATATCAACAGATCTTGGGCCAGATGAAGTACAATTCTGAATTGCGAATTGTCACTCGCAAATTGCAAGTCAGACCGACACTTTGTGAGTCGCAATTCATAATGTAGGATAGTGTCCCTGGAGACAGCAGACCACCATGTCTGTGACTACTTTTAAATAAAGCAGTTGTTTTTTTTTGTAATGCTGCCCGTTTTCCTTAAAGGAAAACGAGATGCATTACAAAACTAAAAAATGAAACGTTTCATTTTTTCAGAGCAGGCAGTGGTCCATAGACCACTGCCTGCTCTGAAATTTTTTTTTTCATGCCATTCACAAAGGAGAAGCGGTCCTAGGGGGACCCCGTCCTTTTTGCGAATGGGTTACCACCAGTGTGACACTGGTAGTAACTGCAATTGTTTTGTGACCGCATTTGCGGTCACAAAACAATACAGCATTGCGCTGCGACTCGCAATTTTGAAGGGCAACACCCCTTGCTAATTGCGACTCACAGTCCCGTTTTGCGAATCAGTAACCAGGTTTCCGACTCGCAAAACGGGGATTGGGCATCGCGATGTGCTTTTTGCACGTCGCAAACAGCAAAAATAGCACAGGTCCAAAAGGATTTATTGCAACAAATGCAATTTACATTTAAAATATCCATGCAATTCTCCAGTATTTTAGCACACAGTAGTTAAACTAAATCAGCAAGATTTTTGAAAATGAGTCTGTCTCACATAAATCAGAAACAAATTTGCAAGTTCGTTCCTGAATAATGATTCAATTATTTATTTATTTAATTACTTTGTACCCTAAGGGCCATATGTACTAAAGCGTTTTCCCATAGACACAGAATGGGAAAAATCCTTTGATACATCTGGCCCTTAGTGCGTCCAGCGTGGCCTTGTGTCGACCTCAGAGCACTTTGTTATGCTGCTTTCAGAATGCTGTATGAGCATTTGATTACTGTTGAGGTCGAGCAAAGCAACAAACACTTTTTACTTCCTTTATAAAAAGGAAAATAACTGGGAATTTTCTTGCATCAAGGTTCCTAGGAGAACATTTTCTCGCCAAAACATTTCATTCGCCAAATTGTCGTCCTGTAAGCAAGGGTGCGTGCGGATAGTGAACTCATCCCAGTGGCAACGTGGGCACAGAAGGACGTCCAGCTTTATCCTACGTCGATAGGAAAATGTTGACCTTTCCTTTTCCTTGGCTAGTGGACTTCTGTGGAAATGGAATTTGAAAGGAACTTTGAGATCCCTCTGAGACTGAGTTTGATTACGAAGGCATTGGTTAAAATATGGAATGAAGTTAATATTTTTTTTGTTTCACGTTCCAAATTATGTTTTAATTGTCCGTTCTTCACTGTGAAATTGATTGCCAGCTGGGGTTTATCCCCTTTTAAGTATATAATTTATTTGGGCTATTACTAGGGGAGTTGCATTGCTAACGTATATAATTGTGGCCAGTGATGACGGGTGTGCACGTTTGTATGTTCTTAAAAATGAATACAAGTGTTTGGTGCCGTGATTTGTTTTTATTATGTGTTATGTTCCTCTGTTCATCATTGCAATGTTTTGTGTATTCAGCTCTAATGATGTGTCTCACATTCGGATACTGTTGGTTGTAATAGTTGTAATAGTTCTCTCAACAGGTACCAGGCTCTGCTGTATTGGGGTGTGCACATTTCCTGCTACAATATAGCCATGCCAGTGGATACTTTGGATTATTTTGGTGTGATGGATATTCTTCCTGAACATCTGTATCAAGTGTGACTGAGGGTGGTTGGTGGTGGTCGGGTCTATCTTTAAATTCAGAGGTCAGGATGATGATTGAAGGCGTAAGACATTTGTGACTTGCACATTTGATTATCACAGTGCACATGATGTGCTGAACTAGTATTGCTCGACACCCTTTCTAGCAATGTAGCATCGATATTTTCACCGTATTGCTTTCATTGTTCTCTGTGACCAGCCGTCCTCATTTTTAGCCTACTTGTGGCCGCTGCTCCAATTGATTCTTGCATTTTAATGCCCCCCACCTTAGCATGTTTCTTGCTGGTGAATTTCTCACATACTCATATCCGTGCACGGTTCAATATGGGTCATGTTCTATATAAATGCAATCTTGTCCCTCCAGCGCTCTCCTCTGGGGGCTTATTTACATGCCTGTCAGCAACTTTGGTTGTGTTGGTATGAATCACTGACCAAAGTCCAGGGCCAAGACATGGGAGTTTTCAGCTAGTTCAGTTTGTGTCTCTGTAATTTGCAGTCCTGTGGGCTTAGAGTTTGATATGAGTACCTGGGCGAGTTGTTTGTCCATTGTAGTTTGTATCTAAAGTTAATTTGCTTACTGATGTGCTTATGTTTGTGCTCACCATACAAATACTGTTTGGATGGGAATCTCGTGTGTGTTTTTTGTCATGATCATTGACTGATATTTATTCTGTGAGACC